>NW_027187348.1:1454334-1680900 GCF_028583685.1 Petaurus breviceps papuanus
AGGGAGAGAAAGAGAGAGGGAGGGAGGAAGGGAGGGAGGGAGACAGAGACAGAAAGGGAGAGAGAGACAGAGAGAGAGAGGGAGGGAGGGAGGGAAAGAATGGAAGGAGTCAGAAGAGAGTTGGTGAGGCACTTAATGGCTATTCTATGGGCATTCAGATGGGGCTGGGGGCCTCACACCACACACACACACACACACACACACACACACACACACTCTCTGAAGGAGTAGGACAAGAAGAGGGCTGAATGCTCCTAGGGGACAGAAGTCTCCTGGGAGAGGACCAAGGTGGGAATTGGGAGCTGAATCTCTAGAATGTTAGCCACCCTTCTCTGGCAAGAGAAGAATTGGCATGGGCAGAGAAGTGAGACAATACGGCACTTGGGTTTAGGCTGTAAGACACTTACTTTCCACCCCAGTGTTGTGTAGCTGGGGTTTGAAAACATGGGCATGTTTTCTACCCCTTTTTCAAAATCAAAATCAACCCCTACCCCTCCAATCCCAGAAGAGGACAGGATGAATCAGATTGTGAAGAAAGAGGGCATCTTTCCCCTTCTGTACCCCTCTCTCCTTTTAAAATATTTACCACCTGAGCCCTGGTGATGGAGAGTTATAGAAAATGAATGTTACAAAAGGTGAGAGACCCAAAAGCGGCTCAGTAGAAAGGGGAAAAGAAAAAAGAGAGAGAGAGGAGGAGCAGAGAACACAGCTCACCCACTGTGGAGGGGAGCTGTACCCCAAGCTTATGAATATTCTAAATGGTTGTATATGCAGGAATAGGGCATTTGAAAGTCTGATGGTTGTTGTAATTACACATTCATTTTTGCTGTTTAGTTAAAGCCACACATGTCATTGCATGATAAGTTGTGACCTGTCATTAAAATCAGCTGTGTTTTCTTTGCAGATATCAAGATGAATGGGGATGTGGCAGATTCCACGGACACTCGAAATGCCCTTAGCCAGGTGGAGACAGGTAAGGGGATCCTCCGTCTCCTGTACCATCATTCCTAAGCAACCTGGGTGGAGGACAAGGGACAATGAGGCCTGAGGAAGAACAGAGCAGCTGGAAGTTACAGAAAACATGCAATGTATGGATTGTATCCCCTTTTCTTGCTTGCTCTTTCCCCTTCAGTCAGATAGACCTGCTACATCATGGTAAATGGAGCCTACTAGAAAAAAGAGAGCGAAATCTGTGCTAGAACAGTAAAGTCTCTCTGTGATTCTTCACTTCTCTGAATAGGAAGGCAGTCACTTGGGAGTTAAGGAATGCTTGCTTAGTCCTAGGAAGAGGCCAAGAACCTGCGAAAAACAAGTGAAAGATGAGGTTCATTCATACTCAGTTGTGTTTTGACATCACAGACACCAGGCTGCCTGCAATTAACCAAAGGAGGAAAATCCAGGTTTAACAGAAGAGGGATAGCTTGATGGGGAGCTCAAAAGAGAGACTGTTATCTGAGCGTTTGTTTCTTGAGTGAGCCAAATGTGTTCAAGGTAGCACATAGGACATAGGAGAGTCAGCTCGGCAGATAGTGTGAAACAAAATCAAGATAGCCAAAAGGTTCCTAAGAAATGAGAATAAAAAAAAATTTTAAAGAAATGAGAATAAATATTCCTAGCTTGATAGCTTTTTACTCCTGGTAGAAATTGTATTTGCAAAACTCCTACAGAATTCTTTTTAAGTCTAAAGAAAGTGTAATCTAACCTCCTTAAGGATGAGGTGAAGACTGGCTTTTTTTTTTTTTGTCTTTACTTCCCAGAGCCTAGCACAGTGCCTTGCAGGTGGTAAGCGCTTAATAAATGTTTATTAAAATGGATTGAAATGGTAGGTGTAAAGTAATGGGACTATTAGAGCATCTCAAAGACACTACAATTAGCCTTTCATCTGTGTCATTAGGCCCACAGAAATAAGAAGCCAAAAGGTTTATTAAATCCCCTGGGTATCCCTAGGCCTAAGATCTTTTCTCATTTTCTCCAGGAGTTACTCCCCTCCCTTTTTTTTCTGAGCATAAAATTTCATTCTCAGAGCTCATCTCTCAGCATCAGGGGTCAGATACACCTAGAAGAAAAACGAACTTTCCTGCTCCCCATCCAAATGTTGAAATGGCCTTATGTTCTGATTCTATTTTTTTTAGTGGGATGGGGGAAGTTGAGGAGCATTGGGAATAGACACTTGCAGTCTTTTTGATTTAGCTTTCTGTACTTGGGCAAGATGGGGAACCATCTTGTAGCAGGGGAGTGTTTTTTCTAAAAGATTTCCAAAGTCTTGGATCTGTTGGTTGCTCTCGTCCACTTTCCAGAACCTTCTTTCTTCAGATAAAGTATCTACTCTGGCTCCTGCTTGAGAAGAAAACCCAGACAGGGCTTTAGAATCTGTGGGAGTTTAACTAAGGAATAAAGGGGAAAGGTCCCATTCTCTGATGCAATTGCATCAGTAGATGTTATGTGTAACCTGCAATGGATGACCATTAGGAACTTAGGTGTGGGATTTCAGAAGCTAGGCAGGGCTCCTATGCTGTTAACAACAGAGCAGTTCTCTTCTTTATTCAACCCATCCTCCTTAAAGGGGTCAGCATTCTATCACTGGACCTTAAGGAGTTAAACTAGATGGCCTTAGAGGTCCCTTCCAACTCTCAAAATTCTGTGATTCTGAGATTCTCCTTTCCTGTTAGGAGGATGTATCATTTGTATTGGCCAGAAAACCCAGGGGTCAACGAAAGTAAACTTGATAAGGTCCTCTAGAACCCGGGATTTTTCTCTCCAGGGCAGACTTGGACCGAAAGGAGGTGATCATCCAATTAACCTCATGTTTTTGAGGGCTGAGAAAGAAGGTGTCTAATTAAAGTAACCAAACTTCCTGGAAAGTCATTCTGACCTTTTTTTTTTTAAACAGAGGAAGGCTTATTATGAGTCACAATGGTTACCGATTTGGTTTAAAGGCTTCCTTTGGGTTTTTAAAAGACAGAATCACCTTCCCAGCAATTCATGAATTAAGGGGTGTTTTTAAAGGAACTATAAACAAAGGCAACCTAGAAAGCCCCAGCACTCCCTGAGAACAGCTTCTGTGCTCAGCGAAATCCCCAAGGGGCACCTAGTGGAAGAGGAAGGGGAACTGAGTTTTTCCATCTTTAGTAACAAAGTTTCCTGAATCCACTTTTTTCACCTTCCTCCCTTATTCTCAGCCCCTATCCAATCACTGGCACTTCTTTTCCCTGGATGGATGAGAGAAGCATAGGGATATTTTATAGTGGTCTCAGCTTAGTTAATGTCTAAGAATAAACTCTAACCCCCACAAATGCCCTGCTCAGTGCCACCCCCTCCCCCATCTGTCCCATCACCCTGGCCCCATAGAACCTTCAATATAGTCTCGACAACTGTTCACATTTAAATGCTATGGATTTAACCAAAGAGCTCTCCTCACAGCAACTCCAGAAGGGAGCTACGGCAATTATTACTTCGAGGATTTGTGGTTTCATCCAGATGGGTGCACCTCTCTGTGGCTGAGCAGAGGGTTTCATGAGTAGCTGTGCCTGTAAATATTACTCACAGTTCATTCAAGTGATTCAACAGACATTCATTAATCACCTAATATATGTTGTGCTAGGAGTTGAGAAAACAAAGATAAAAACAAAACAAAGCTTGCCCTCAATAAGCTTATGTTCTACTAGGAGAACGACACCTTAGGCAGCTAAGTCAAGACAAAATATATAAAAAGTAAATATGAAGTAGCTTGGTGACACGGTGGATCCAGTGCTGGAACTGGACCTTTCTGACTTCAAATTTGGCCTCAGATACACTCCCACACAGCTGTGTGACCCTGGGAAAGTCACTTGATAAAAGTAGAGAGTAAATGGTTAAAGAGTCAGAGAAGAGTCAGATCTACAGTAATTTGAGAAAATGTGAGCTGGCCTTATCTATCTTTAACTGAGGCTGCTGAAAAGGAAAAAATATCTAGGAGTAGTCTCTCCCACTTTCCCTTTCAACCTTTAGAGTCATGGAGAATAGAAAGAAACTTGACATTAAGGCAATACTCCGTCTCCTTACTCCCCATAATACCCAGGCTCTATGGTCCTTTGTCAGGGGGACCTAGCCAGGTCGATTTTTCTAAATACAGTTGAATATGGGGCAAGTAGTTTTATTTTTCTCTCTTGTACTGTCCTCAGTTGTTTGCCTCAGTTTCCTCATCTGTAAAATGAGCTGGAGAAGGAAATGGCACACTACTCCAGTATCTTTGCCAAGGAAACCCCAAATGGGGCCACAAGGAGTCAGATAAGCCTGGAAATGACTGAACAACAAAAATGCAAAGTAATTTCAGAGAAATGACCAAAAATTAGTATTACCTGAAAAGGCTTGGAGCAGGATATAACACTTGAATTGAGCCTTAAAGGGAACTAGGGATTCCAAGAGGCAGAGGTGAGGAGTAAGGACATTCCAGGCATGAGGCACTGCCTATGCAAAGGCATGAAGGTGAGAGATGACATGTTAGGACCTGGAGATGGCAAGCAGGTCAGTTTGTTGGATTGAGGTGTGCATGAGAAGGAGGAACTTGAGGCAAGTATGCAAAGAAAGCTTGGGACCAAACCTTCAAGGATTTTAAATGCCTGACAGAGGAGTTCATGTTTTATCTTAGAGACACAGGAGCTTCATGAGCAGAGGAGTGACATTGTCAAAAGTGTACTTTATGATTATCAATGTGGCAGTGGTAAGAAGGATGGGTTAGAGAGGGGAAAGTTTGGAAGCAGGGAGACCAATTACAAAGCTATTGCAAACCTCAAGAAAAGCAAAAATGAGGGCCTGAACAAGAGTGCTGATTGTGTGAGTAGACACAGAGGGCATGGAAGGGAACAATGTGGAATGATAACCTACAAGGCCTGGTGAATGATAGGACTGGTGAAAGGATGGTGCAAAAGAAAGAAAGGGAAGATTGCTGGCTAATGCAAAGGTTGTGAACTTGGGTGAGTGGAATAATGGTGGTGACCTGAACAGAAAGAAAGAAGTTAGGGAAAAGAGTGGAGCTGTCACCAACTTTTACTTTAAGTATTTCCATATTGAGAGGACCTTCCAGATCTTGTACCCCATTGGCATATGCTTAAGAAATCCAGAGGCACCCCCATGATACAATGAAGCATTGGGTTTTGGGGAAGTGGAGTACAAGTACCATTATCCCCATTTTCTAGATGAGGAAACTGAGGCACAGAGGTTAGGCACATTGTCAGGGTAGGGATTTACTTGCCTACACTGGCCATGGTTTTAGCATAGTCTTGGGGTGGCCAGGTGGCACAATGAATAGAGCACCGGTCCTGGAGTCAGGAGGACCTGAGTTCAAATGTGACCTCAGACACAACACAAAACTAGATGTGTGACGTTGGGCAAGTCACTTAACCCCAATTGCCCTACCTTCCTCTCTCCAAAAAGCAAAAAACAAACAAACAAAAAAACAAATCATAGTCTTGACAATATTATTTAATAATATTAAAATAATACTACACAGAATGGTGTAATGAACAAAACACTGGATTAGGAGTCAGGAGACTTGATTTCTAGTCCCAGCTCTGACACCAATTTTGTGTTTTGGCATAAATCATTGCTGGACTAAATAATCTCTAAATTGTCTTCTAGTTCCAACATGTTAAGATCCTAATAACAAAAACTCGTATTTATAGGAATTTCTTTTAATTTTTCTGAATACTTTATTGTTTATTTGTGTATTGGTATACAGATCTCCTGCCCTCTCTCTCCACTCCTTTCCTTGGCACCATCCTTCTTGTCTTCCTTCTCCAAGTTTTCTCCCAGTTCTCTCCACCTCATTCTTCCCTTGCTTCACTCTCCCTGCATTCTCTCTTTTCCTCTACTCTTTGCTGTTCCAATTGGATATTTGGGAAGCTGAGCAAAGGCAGAGCAAGGCAAGGGAGTGGAGGCAGGAGACAGGGAGGGAGAGGACCTCAGAAAGCCAGACAGTTGGCATGCTTGGGCAGAGGATGATAGTGGTGGAGAGTAAATGGTTAAAGAGTCAGAGAAGAGTCAGATCTGCAATAATTTGAGAAAATGTGAGCTGGCCTAGGCTAGGAGATTGAAAGCTTTATCTATCTTTAAATGAGACTGCTGAAAAGGAAAAAGATCTAGGAGTAGCCTCTCCCACTTTCCCTTTCAACCTTCAGAGTCATGGAGAATAAAAAGAAACTTGACATTAAGGCAATATTCCCTCTCCCTACTCCCCATAACACCCAGTCTCACCTTTGTCAGGGTGACCCAACCAGGTCAATTTTTTTAAAATGCAGTTGAAAATGGGGCAAATAGTTTTGTTTTTCTCTCTTGTATTGTCCTAGAATTTGGAAAGGATTCCCCCTACTCATCTCCACCTTACCCTTCTCCCCAGCTTTTTTCAAACTGTTTGGAGATCCTAGAAGGTAAATGGTTCCAAGACAGAGACAAACAGTGGAGTGGGAGTCCCTGCAGATCACAGGAGGAACTGGTGGCAAATGACCTCCCCTTCTTGTAACTTATACTCTAGCCTCAAGTTCTCCATCTGTGAAATGATAATTTCCCCTCAAGATGTTTGGGATTTTCTGAAGGAAGATCTTATCATTCTTAAATTGTAAGCTTGTTTTCAGAAATTTAGACTCTACAGTTTAGACCTAGAAGGAACCTTAGTAATCGTCTAGTTCAATGCCCTCATTTTATGGATAAGGAAATTTGATTTATCACATATAGAATATAGAATGAAGGATATAAATTTATAAATATATAGTACTAAAAAATTCACATTTTTAAGTAGTATTATGTCTCAGGAATCATCTTTGTGGATAAGTGGATGCCTACCTTTCCTAATCCCTGGCCCTAAGTGAGATTGCAGTAACAAGGAATAAGCATTGTGCCAAGGGGGAGGAGGCAGATCCAAGAAAACCAATGAATGTGGGTTTGGATATTTATGCTATATATACTATCCGTTCAAAGAAAGAGAAAGTTGGACATTAGAAGCTAAAAAGCAGTGAGATTTGGGAAAGAAGTAATGACATGAATGAATTAGGGATTGACAGGTTCCCTTCCTGACTTCCTACTCAGATCATTTTGTGACCACACATTGAAAAAGAGAACCCCTCACAGGAAAAAAAAAATGGATCAAGATGATTCTTTTGGTGTTCTGGAAAGAGCACCAGCCTGGGAGATTGGAGAGCTGGGCCTTCAAGACCTGGACCTTTCCACCTCTCTGAACTTTCCCATTTCTTTCTTTGAAAATAAGAGGGTTGCACTGATGTTTTCTGAGGTTCCTTCCAGTTTTAATATTACATATGTTTATATTATATAGTTAATACGTTGTGTAATGGACTTAGTATCTCCACTCCCTTTAGGCCAATATCATGAAAGGGTTTTCAGTCATGGGAGAAGAGATGTGAGGTAATGACTCTGTGTGTGTGTGTGTGTGTGCTTGCATGAGTGAGAGAGAGACAGAAAGACAGAGACAGAGAGAACACAAAATTAAGAGTCAGAAAACCTGGATTCCTATCCAAATTCTTCTGCATACTACCTGTGTGGTCTGGTTTAGTACAAGTCATTTCACCTTTCTCCGCTTCTTTATTTGTAAAATGAGAGGATTTCATTAAATAGCCTATAAGGTCTCTTTTAAATATAGATTCTATGGTCCTATATTCTGTTCTGCCCTTTTCCCTCCTTCTTTCTGCCCTAGGCCACCTAGACCTGGACTTCCTACCTCCACTATGAGCCCAAGGCTCTGGAGAAGCTGAAGGGTTAGGAAGGGAATCCTGAAGTCATCAAATAGGATGACAGCCTACCTAACTCTTTCCTGAAGTTGTCTAATGCCATCTCATCTTGTAGATGCTGGACCAGCTTCTGCCTGGAAAAAATCACCCCCATAATAGGGAGGAGCGACCTCCTCATCCTAAAGGTGATTTTCTGGGGCTAAAGGCCCTCCTTCTTCCTTTCCTCCTCCTCCCTAGAAAAGTGTAAGTACAGGTTTCCCTCTCCTGGGCTAGGGTCCCATTGCCCTCCAGGGTGAATAAGGGAAGTTTGCTAGGAAGTTAGGGGCCCAGGAGAGAGAAGCCCCTCTTGCCAAGTCCTGAGCATGGGAAACAGCGTTGTGGGCCTCTCCCAAAAAGCGTCGGTGCTGTTGACTCAAAAAAATAATAGGTGTTAATTTGTATACTGGTTTGCATCTAATTTCCATGCAGTTCCTTTTATGTTAGACTGCAAGAGCCCTAAACTTGGAGTAAAAAAAAAAACTGGGTTCAAAACCCAGCTCAAAGATTCACTAGCTCTGCAATCTTAAGCTTCGTTTCCTTTGTGCCTCGGTTTCTTCATCTGTAAAATGATGGGGTTGGACAAGATTACTTAAGGTGCCTTTCAACCCTAACATCCTACACATTCTGTAAAAAAGAAAATAAAAATCCGCATGCCTGCCTTTCACGTCCGAACTACATCTTCCAGCTCCTGGTTCTTTGCTCTCCATGTCCCTGGTTTATTCCAGGCTGGAAAAACCAAAAGCTGGCACTTCGTTTGATTATATTAGGTTCGTAGCCATCTGAGCTGTATGGGACCTTAGCAATCACCAAGTACAACCCCTCATTTTACAGTTGAGGAAACTGAGGTCTAGAAAGCGGAAACTGATTCAAGAGCCGAGCAGCAGATCCTAACCCTAGCCTCCCACGGTCCAGACCTATCACAGCTTTCACTCCGCTGCCCTGTTTGGCTAGCCTAGGTCTGCCGTGAGTGCGTCTTCCAACGCCAGCTCTAGAGAAGCCCACGCATCCATGACAAGGATGGAGACCACGGCCGCAGGTCTGCTCCCTGGTCCAGCGCAGCTTGGGAAAGAACAGAGAAAGAATCGAAGCGAGGGCGCATAGAGGACCAAGAGCAGCCGCGCAGCGCAGAGCAGCTCAAGGCGGCGGCGAAGGGGACCTGGCGGTTGCTATGACAACGAGGCTTCAGTCCCGATTTGCATAGGGCGCTGATTTCCCTACTGCAGCCCAGTGCGAGGCCCTGCAAATTTCCATATCCCTGCCTCAGAGCCTGCTGGGGGTGTGAGGAGAGAGGAGAGAGGTCATTTGAAATTCAAATAAGGATGATTAAGGTTTTCTCGAGGAGGGAAGCGAGGACAAAAGGGGTTAAGCCGCCTGGCAAATGTCAAGTCTCCATAACCGAAAGTTATCAAAGGGAGGAGTGCACCTGGCTGGCTCTTCTCCAACGCCCCACACTCCATGCCTGCTATCCGTTCTACCGCCGGGGCCAGGACACCCCATCTCCCTCGATACCCCATCTCCGTGCAATCTTTCTAAGACAGGTATTTCTAGACAGAAGCGTCTCCGGACAGAATGCCGCTCTGCTGAAACCTGTTTCTGACACTGCCTCTGACCCTCCAAGAAAACAGGGTGAAGCCGTATTCTCTCTACCGTCTGAATGCCTAAGTTTACCTGTAGGTGTAATGGACTTAGTATCTCCACCAGTATCACGAAGGGGTTTGTGATAAGGGGAGAGGTGATGTGACCTAGTGAAAAATGCCCTGCATCAGGAGTCAAATGCCCTGAGTTAGCTACTTTCTACCTGAGCAGCCTTGGGCAAGTCCCATATTTCCATGCCTTAGTTTCTTGTAAAAACTCAGGAACTGGGCTAAATTCTGTCTAAAGGTCTTTCCAGATCTAAAACCTATGGCTGTGTGAATTGACAGATGTTGAACCTCTGAAAAAAAAACAAGCCTGGATTGTCAGGTGGTTAGAAAGCAGGTAACATTGGAAGCTAGGACCCTGAGTCCAGGTTTAAGCTCTGGCCCCTGCCTTACTTTGTGACAGTGGGTAAGTCATTTTGAGTCTCCAGGTTTCAGTTTCCCCATCCGAAATAGAAATGCTGTAGGCAATAGAGGACTGGACACTAGAATGGGAGTCAGAAAGCTAGCTCATAATCATTGTTTTGCTACTGAGTGATGACAAGTAAATCACTTCACCTCTGGGGCCTCAATGTTCTTATCTATAAAATGAGAGGTCAGCAGGAATGAACTAAATCATCTTAACATCCCCTCCAGCACTGACATTCTGTGAGAAAAACTCTGACTCTTCCCTGTCTCCATGACGGTACCAGAACAAATATAATGATACCCATTGTAATGTCAGGTCCCCAGAGAATCCCAGATGTGGTAGGAATAGAACCTCTGCCCTATAATTCCCTGATGGACAGAATCTGAGAGATAAAAGATCCATATCCCAAGAGCAGGTATAGGAACTTTGTAAGAAAGCACCTGCTTCTCTTTTTGTTGAGAGAGGCTCTAGAAATGTTTAAGAGTCCAATGGATATGATCCCTTCCAGACACATACTCTGGATTCAAATCACAACTCTTCTACTTCGACTTTAGGCAACATGCTTCCCATCTCTGGGCCTCAGCTTTCTGATCTGTAAGAAAGAAATTTTTGATTCAGAAATTTATGATCGGAAGGTCCTAGGATCTATCAATAAGCCCCTAGAATATAAGGGACTGTCCAACCTGTATTCAGTACCTCATGGCCTTAGTTTAGGCTCTAGACTTCTCAAAATCTCTTCAGTCTATGATCTGTGTCAAGAATTGATTCCAACTCAAAGTAGTGGTTGTTTATATAAAGTTGTCATAAAGAAAATGAGGAAGGAGAGGAAGACCCAGGGCTTGACCCTAAGGGTGAGACCAGCCTGCCCTGCACAGGGAAAGGGTAAAAGATCCTTTAATAGAGGTAAAAGAGACGTTGGAGATCACTTAATGCAACTTGCTCCATGTAGAAATAAGAAACAAAGGTCCCACAGCTGATAAGTGAAAGCCTTGAGGAAGGAACACAAGGATTTGTGTAGAACTTTCTAGTTGATGGGGCTCTTCTTCATAGTTGTCCTGTGACATCAGCAGTACCAGTATAATGAATAGTTCACTGCATCTGGGGTAAGGAGAACTGGGCTGAAATTCCAGCTCCAAGACATACTCGTTGCATGACCTTGAGTGAGTCATTTAAAATCCCTGGACCTTAGTTTCCTTGTCTGTAAAATAAGGGGGTTGGACTAGATGATCTCTGAGGGCCCTTTTCTATCTAAACATTTGATCACCTGATCCTATGAACATTGATACTCTGATTCTAAATCGAGGGCTCTTATCCCTATAGCACAGTGCTACCAAGGCACCACAGCTAGATAGTAGCAGCTGCCAACTCAAACGCATCTAGCATCTGGGCACCTATGCCTTCGGGCATCTTTGTGACTCCTGGCATAGTGCTGCACATCTTCTGACCCCTTTTTATAGTGGTAAACAGGTTTGTATATGTTATATCTACACCTTACCTGTCATCTTCCCCCAGCTCTACCAGAACCTTCATCTCCAGGGTCCCACAAGCATAGACAATTGTCCAGTGGAGACAGTAAATCTTGTTCATCCCCTCACAGACAGGAAGGTCCCACTGTAGGAGCTCAAAATTTGCCTCTTGGAAGTGCTATTGACTCTCTTCCATGTTGCCTCTGGCACCCACGCTCCCAGGAAAGACTTCTGCCCTTACCCTATTCACAAGGACACAGTAAATGGGAGGCCTTTTCTTGGCCTGGTCTGAAAACAAGGTTGATGCCTTCAATGCCATTCATCCAAACATTTATGAATTGCTTTTTCTGTGCTAGGAGCTGAGCTAAGAGCTGAGGATACAAGGAAACAAAATCAAAAAATTATGCTTGCCTTCAGGGATCTTAGGCTTGATAGGAAGAATAAAGTGTAACTCTACATCGGACTCTCCAAACCTCATTTAAAGGTTTTCTCATCTTAAAGCTGGTGGAGATATTGACTGACAAGGGAGGGGACTTCATTGAAAGACTGCTGCTGCCACAGCCCTGTCTAGGAGCTGTCTCCCACCAGGGATGACAGAGCCTTTGACAATTAATCGCTCATGGGTGGCAGGCAGGGTGGGAGGAGGGCTGGGCTGAAGCTTATCTCAGCTTTGTCAGGGCTGGGCTCTCCAAAGACTGGGGCAAGAGGTCTCCATGACGCCCGGCACACCCAGCAGACTCCCTGGGGATGGTTGGGGAAGGGTGGTACTCCAACATTAAACAAAAAGTCCTATTGTAGCAGCACATGATGATTTCTCTACTTTTAATTTCAGTCTCTATTTCTTTTTCATCCAAGACCCTTCTTTCTCTTTAAGACTCCAAAACTAACTCCCATAATCAAATTACCCTTATGTTTTGAGAGATACAAAATGAGAAACGGGGGAGTTGACATTGAGTTCTAACTTCTTTCCCTTGTGTGACCTTGGGCAAATGGCTCAACCTTTCTAAGAGTCCCCATCTGTCTAATGATAATAACATCCTTGTACATTTAAATAACATTCAATGTCAACAAAGCATTTTACTCACAGTAACCAGTTGAGATAAATCATGTGACCATTATCCCCATTTTGCAGAGGAGGAAACTGAGGTTTGGGAAAATGGAGTGATTTGCCCAGGGTCACATAGCTATTCAGTGCCAGAATCAAGACATGATGTCTCTAAGACTCAAATCCATTACTCTTTCTGCTGTGGTGTCACAATGAAGTGTCTAAGATACCTCCTTCCCAGTGTGTCACATTGTCAGAATCACAGCATCTTAGTGCTGGAAGGAACTTCAAATAACATGTAGAAACTGTTCCTAAACACCTCCAATAAGTAGCCACTTGGCCTTCCCTAAGACTCTCCAACAAGTAGGGGATGCACTCCCTCCTGAGCCAACCCATTATGTCTCTAGACAGCTCTGTGGTTATGGAAGGTTTTTTCCCTTGCTTAGTGCCACTCATTTGTACTACTTTTGTCTTCCAAAACCAAGTGGAACAAATCTAGTATTGTTCTGAAATGCCCATCTTTGCCACAGTTTATTTAATTCTCTGGACATTCATGTTTTAATGCCTTCCCAAGAGAGTGGGACACCCCCACCCCCACCCTGGGCAGTGGAGCATATGCCCAGGAATGGGGGCAAAAGGGAAACCCACAGTGGTGACTCTTGTCTTGAATCTCATTTGATTCTTACAACAACCTCACAAAGTAAATATTACTATTCTTCATTTTTCAGGTGAGGAAACTGAGGCTGAGAGATTAAATGATTTGCCCATGGACCCGTAGCTCAGTAATGGCTGAGCTGGGATTAAAACCCAGATCCTTTGCCCCCAAATACAACACTTTTTTCATTGTACTGTAACTATGGCCTTAGCCACTAGACACTCTCCTCAGGACCTGGCACCTTGAAAATATGCCTGGCCCACTTCAAGGATATTGTCATAGGATTACAGAATTAGAAATTGTAAGGAGCCTTAGAGATCATCTAAGCCATTCCCCTAATTTTACAGGCTAGGAAACTGAGGCCAAAGAGACTGAGTGAGCTTCTCAAGGATACACAAGTGCACATAGTAGCAGGGACAGAATTCCAACCTCAGTCTTTCATTCCAATTCTAGCATTCTTTGTACTATACCATTCTGTCTCATGCTGTGCTGCCCCATGCTTCCTAGGAGAGAGGACTGAAGTGAGCCATGGGATAGAGAAACAGCTGGAGGTAAAGAATAAAACCAGTTACTCATAGTGTAAACTTTGCTGTGCTTTATTTTCCAAAGAATTTAAAGTAGGGAAGATTGGGTACCTTCCGTAAGAGGCCTTTCTCAACTGCTAGAGCCTGCTTCCTTTTGATTATCTATCTTTCTTGTATACATCTTGTATATATCTTGTTTGCATGCTGTCTCGATCATTAGACTAGGAGCTCCTTGAGAGTGGGGACTGGGTTCTTTTTTTTTTATTTTGTATCCCTAACACTTAGCATAGTACCTAGCACATAGTAGGTGTTTCATAACTATTGACTGAGAAATGGAGAGATGTGCATTGCTTGGGGAATGAGTTGAGAAAAAGTAGAACTGGGAGAGTTGGAAACATCCTTGGTCCTGATTATAGGGCTCAGTCCCTGAAATTTGTGAGGAGAGAAAATCAGTTTCATCGTCATGTCTTGAATTTGCTAATTAGCATTGGTGGATACTTTGGTATATACTCTGTGTCCCAAGCTGAGCCCATGGCTAGGAGGCATTTTTCTGTTCCTGGAATCTTTAAAACCATTTTATTGTTGCTCATTTTGGTTGTGTCCAACTCTTTGTGACCCCCTTTAGGGTTTTCTTGGCGGAGATACTGGAATGGCTTGCCATTTCCTTCTACAGCTTATTTGACAAATAAGGAAACTGAGGTAAATAGGATTAGGTGACTTGCCCCGGGTCACACAACTTAAGTGTGTGTGAGTAAGGAAATATATGCAACTGGATTTCAACTCAGGAAGATAAGTCTTCCTAACTCCAGGCCCAGGACTCTATCCACTATACCACCTAGCTGCCCCTGTCTGAAACCATAAAACACCCCAAATCCTATGGAATTTCAGAATTGAACAGTACCTTTGAGATCTGTTAGTCCAATTGCTATCTACTTCATCCCAGTTCATCACCAGTCATCCTGCCTTTTGTCCTGCTGCTGAACTTTGATGACTGGAAGAGAGTGAGGCTGACAACTTTGTTCAGCACTGTCTCACTTAAAGCCTGTTCACACAAGTCAAGACATCACCCTGTGATACCGTGTTTCCCCGATAATAAGACAGTCTTATTATTTTTTTTGGAAAGAAAAACACCAGAGGGCTTATTTTCAGGGGAGGGCTTATGTTGTCCTGCCTCAGCTCTCCTCCGCGGCACTGCTCTCAATGGCGCCAGCAAGCAAATCACTGGGGAAGCACAGGATGATGCGCTCACTGCTGCAGCTCTGATTGGATGCAGCTCAGAGCGCGGCTTGCATTTAACAATCGGGGGGAGGGGACGGTGCATACAGAGGGTACCATAATGTAGCGTGTAGCGCAGGGGATCACCTTCACTACAGTAGCAATCTCAATAGGGCTTATTTTCGGGGGAGGGCTTATTTTAGAGGAATCTTACACAGTAAGGGGAGGGCTTATTTTCGGGATAGGTCTTATTATCGGGGAAACACGGTATCATCTGTCCTCTTCAAAAAATGAAGGATTAGGGGGCAGCTAGGTGGTGTAGTGGATAGAGTATTGGCCCTGAAGTCAGGAGGATCTGAGTTCAAATTCTACCTCTGACCATACACTTGACACTTACTAGCTGTGTGACCTTGGGCAAGTCACTTAACCCCAATTGCCTCACCAAAACAACAACAAACACCTGGAAGGATCATCATCAACAACATCTGAGTAATATACTGAAATTAACTGAAAGTTAATTTCTACTCTAAAAAGTAATATAACTGAAATTAACACTAGCTTTGGAGTCCAAAGACCTAGATTTGAGGCCTTGCTCCAAACTTTTCTATTTCTTCATCTGTAACATGGGTTTAATAGCACCAGAAGAATCAGAAGAGCCGGCATATGTAAAGTGCCCTACAAAAGTCAGTTATCATTAGTAAGGGTACACATGGGGATTTTAACCCAAGTATCCTGCCTCTGTGCCCAAAGTCCTTTGCTAGTAAGAATCAAGCAATCATCAAGCTTGGATTAAATGCCTGTTAAATGCCAGGTACTGTGCTCAGGACTGGAGATACAAAATCAACACTGAAATGATCCCTGCCCTCAAGCATCTTACAGCCTATTGGGAATATTTCTTTCTTGCTTAATTCGAGTGAGTACCCTGGATAACTTCCAAGGTCTGATTCTCTCTATGTCTCTCTTTTTTGTTGCTTTTTGGAGGGCAATTGGGGTTAAGCAACTTGCCCAAAATCACATGGCTAGAAAGTGTGTCAAGCATCTGAGGCCACATTTGAACTCAGGTACTCCTGACTCCAGGGCCCATGCTTTATTCATTGCACCACCTAGCTGCCCCTTGATTCTCTTTTAATATAAGTAATTCCAAAAAGTTCCAGTCACTTTCCAACTTTAAGATTAAACTAGAAATCATCCCACATTGTCCTGGGGAGCTGCAGAATCCTGGTAAGAAGAGAAATATCTGAGAGCCACCGGGAGGGAAATGGCCTCAGTTGCTGGGTGCTCTCTGCATTTTGTTTACCAGCAAAAAGTAAAAATTCCGGCTTGAACAGTTTTCCTGCTTCTACCTCCCTCACCCAGAAAAAAGTCCCCAGGCAAACTTAAATCCCAGCAGCTGCCAGAGCTATGCAAATCAACCAGGGCCTGCAGGCTCCTAGAGCCAAGAGCTAGGAAGGCAGGAAGCTCCCCACTCCCTCCGCTCTGGGTTGTCTGGGAGCCTGTCCCCTTCTTGTTGGAGGATATCTTGCTGGCTCCCTGGATCTGTTCCCATTAGATAAGCCTCTCTGAGGTAGGACGGTGGTAGAAACTATTCTTTATGAACCTTCTCATTTCTTTGCTGACCTTCCCCCACACCTTGCTATACTGTCCAGTAACCTATTCTGTTCTGCTGCTATCTTGGCCCAAGGGAATTTATCGGTGTTTTAAAAAAAAAAATCCAAGAAGCCCCTTGAGAAGGAGATTCAATCTCCGACCCTTCCGTGTCTACTCTCAATTACCTCATTCCAGTTTCTCACAGGTTAGAAAGTCTTTACTTAGTTCTAATCTAAATCCCTCATGCCAGCATAAGCCTATTTCTGCTCTTTGCTGTCTTTTCAGATGGAGGCCAGTTATCCTCAATGTGCTCTCGGGTCAGTGAAACATCTGGAGCTGGAATAGGGTGGGCAGGATGGAAAACCAAAATTGAGACATGAAAAATTTCCTTTTATTTTGGAAACTCACAAACTTCAAAAGATTCTGGGCATCACATGGTATTGTGGGGGGAAAGTACTATAGTCAAAAGGCAGCAGATCTCCCTCTAAATTTTACATAGGTTCCCAAAGTGGGAGATACCACAACCTGGGGGAGGGGGGGGTCCTGGAATGATCCAAAGGGTAGTGGTAGTTTGAAATGATGCAAATTAAAAAAAAAAAAAGTTAAAGGGTTAAAGAAAGTAGATTTCCAGTGGTGCACTGAGTAATTTTTTTTCCCCCAGAAAGGGGACGATAGGCCAAATAAGTTTGGGAGCCTCTACAGTGAAACTTGCTACTCCTTATTGGTTGCAAGATCTTTGAAAAGTCACTTAACTAATCTAGAATTCAGTTGTCTCATTTGTAAAGTGGGTGGAATAATAATTTCTCTCCTCTAGTTCCATAACCAAAAATTATGTGTGATCATGGGCACAAATCCTTTCTGAACCTTACTTCTCTTGCCTATAAAGTGAGGGGGCTATAAAAATTCCATCCAGCTTTGGAATCTGTCATTTTCATTTGGCTCTTGTGCTTCTGATTCTTTCAGCTCCCCTTCCAATGGAGGCCATGGAGCCTCTTAAACTTGGAATTACCTATTATTTCTCAAGGAAGATGTGAAGAACTAGCAGGAGTCTCAAGTTGTTGAGCCTTCCAGGAAGATATCAATCCTTTCCATTTTACCCTCTAGTCTAGCTCTTTGGAACCAGGAATTCCTTCACCTCCCTTGCTGGAGGTAGTCCTGTCCTGCCCACGATGGTTGACTTTCAGGGAAAGAGCTCACATTCTAGAATCACACAGGATCTAGGTTCAAACCCTACTTCTTCCACTTACCATTTGTGTGACCTTGGACAAGTCTCTTCCCTTTTCTGAGTAACAGTTTTCCTTGCCTGTTAAACAAGAGACTTGCCCGAAGTGTTTTTTAAAGCTCACAGCATTATTTGCCTTGGGGGAGCTGGAGGAGAGGAGGAGCCAAACTGTTCCCTTCTTCCTGTTCATTTCCTGACATTGGCCCATTTCTCTCCAAGTGCTAAGTCATCAAAGGTTTCTAGTCCATCTCAGCACCTCCTACAAGGGGGGGAAATCCCAGCAGGAATATTTGTGAGAAAAACTTGAGAAACCTTAAAAGTTGATGTAGCATCCTCCCAGCTAGAAGAGACCAGAGAGAGCATATAATCCAAGACATATCTGAGCAGGAATCCTTTCTATGAGTGGTCCTCCAGCCACTGCTAGGAGACCTTTAGTGAGGAAGACTGACAGTGTTACAAAAATATATAAAATGGAGTTTCTTGGGGCGGCCAGGTAGTACAGTGAGTAAGAGCACTGGCCCCAGAATAGGGATGACCTGGGATCAAATACGGGCTCTGATACTTAGCACCACACCCAGAAATAACTGGCTGTGTAACCTTGAGCAAGTTACTTAATCCCAATTGCTTTAAAAAAAATGGAATTCCTCCCCTCAAGATGCTTATAATTTTTTTTTTGCTCCATATACACCCATTTATTTATGTTGTTGTTCAGTCATTTCAATTGTGTCCAACTCTTTGTGACCCTATTTGGGGTTTCCTTGGCAAAAATACTGCAGTAATTTACTATTTTCTATTCTAACCCATTTTACACATGAGGAACTGAGGTAAATAGGGTTAAATGACTTGACCAGGGTCACATAGCTAGTAAGATTCTGAAATTGAATTTGAACTCCAGAAGATGAGTCTTCTTGACTTCCATCATGGCTTTCTATCCACTACACCACCTAGCTGCTCCCAAATTACTTATGGCATCCCTTTTTGTGGTACCAAAGAACTGAAAACAAAGTATGCCCATAGATTGGGGGATGCATAGTTTGTTCAGGTCTGATGCTTATAATTTATTAATAATAGCTAACCCTTATCTAATACTTTAAGGTTTGCAAAGTGCTTTACAAATATTTGATCCTTACAGCAACTTTGAGAGGTGGGTGCTTTTATTACCTCCATTTTACAGTTGAGGAAACTGAGGCAGACAGTGATTAAATGCCTTGTCCAGGGTCACATAGCTAGTAAACATCTAAGGCTATATTTGAACTTGTTCCCGACACTAGGTCCAGAGGTCTATGCACAGTGCTATCTAGCTGTTCCTTATTTACGAATTTATTTATTTATTTTTGCTTTTGGGGGGGGGGGGGGGGCAACTGGGGTTAAGTAACTTGCCTAAGGTCACATGGCTAGTTTTTGTGTTGTATCTGAGGCAGGATTGGAACTCAGGTCCTCCTGACTCCAGGGCCAATGCTCTATTCTCTGCTCCACCTAGCTGCCCCTAATTTACTTATTTATTAAAGAGAAGAAACATGTACATAGATAAGTATCCATAATAATTTACATTTACATGATGTCTTAGCCCTGCTACATATTATCTAAGTCATATAGGATTACAAGTACAGAAGAGAAGTATGAAGTTATATGAGATAACAGAATTTTTTTAGAGCTGAGAGGCACTTGAGGAACTATGTCAGCTAACACCACCTACCAAATTTAGAGGTGAAAAAACCAAGGCTAAAGGACATTGACACAAGGAAATATTAGAGTCTGGACCTAGTTAGAATTTTCCTATACCATATTGCTTCCCCCAACTCAAATGGAGGAGAATTCACTTCCAACTGGAGAAGAGACAGTTCCTTGGGGAAGGTGGCATTTGAGTTGGATATTAAAGGATAAATAAAATATCAAAAGGCAAGGATGGTAAGAAGGACATTCCAGGTACAGGGAATAGTTTAAAGCAAAGGAATGGAGGTAGAAAATCATGTGATATATTTTTTGATGTACAAGACTTAGAGGACAGAATCAGGATCCAAATGACAACAATTTTAAAAATTACATTTTACAGAGATAAAATAAATAAATAATTTTTATTTATATTATATATATTATAAAAAATAAAAATAAATAAATAAATTTTTAAAAATGAACCTACACTTAGGTTCAAATATTAAATTATGTAAGAAAAAGAACGTTTGAGATGTGCCTAGAAAGTGGACCATGTGATAAAAAAATGATTATATAAGTTGGCCCCCCCCCAAGCCACTCCAATCTTTTGTTTTATTAACCCACTAAACAAACAATTAACATTTATCAAACCCCTATTATGTGTAATGGACTGTGCATTATAAGCTAAATATCCAGAACAAGGTAAGTGATCATCCTATTGCTGTATTTTGTTTAATTCTGGGTGCTCTCTATTAAAAGGGGCATTGATAAACTAGAGTTACACTGGAGGGCAACCAAGATAGTGAGATAGTTCAAAGTCATAAGAAGAATCATTCAATCACAGATGCATAGACTTGATGGGAGAAGGAAATTTGAAGGGCAGATAGTACAGCTCTTACTAAAATCATGAATCCTCTCTAGAATGTCTGCCAGAAGTTCTCATTAATAAGAAGGTCTTCTTGAAGACCTCCAGTGATGGGGAATCCCCAAGGCAGCACATTTCAGTTTAGGGCAGCTCCACACACTAAGACATTAAAGGAGGAATTTCATTTTTCCTTATGTTGAGTTGATAATAGTCTCTGTTCCATTCAACCATTAGTCCTAGTTCTGCCTTCTAAGATTAAGTTGAATAAGTCTCATCTCCTTTCTACATGAAAACCTTACAAATGTTTGGAGGCAATTACCTGGATTCTTCTCTTTTCTAAGTTGAATGTCCCCAGTCAACCATCCCTCATATGGTATCAATTGCCAAATTTTGTTTCTTTCTTGCACATGTCCCTTTCCCTCCACTCAAGTAGCTACCACCTTTATTCAAACCCTCATCACCTCAGCACTTGGACTATTGCCATAGCCTTCTAATTGGCCTCCCTGCCTCTAGTTTCTCACCATTCCAATATCCTCCATGCAGCCACCAAAGATATTTTCCTAAAGCAATGTCTCCCTCCCCTGCTCAATTAATTTTAGTGGTTCCCTGTTATGTCTAGGATAAACAATTAACTTTTCTGTTTAGTATTTAAAGTTCTTCAGTACTTTGCCCCCTTGCCTCCTGGAGACCATCACCATTCATTCTGATCTATATCTCACCACTGGACTCAAATGGCTCCAGAGGAGAAACTGAGGCTGGAGACTTTGCACAGCCCTCCTTACTTAATCCAATTCACTTGCATATCAAGGCGTCACCTCCCTGATGTCATGGTCCTCTTTGAGAATGAAGTACAAATACCAGCAACTTTAACCCTCCTACTTTTCTAGTCTTCTTACTCTCCTTCATTTACTCTATGGTCCAGTCACAAGGGTTTTTTACTCTTCTTCACAACACAAGACTCCATCATCTATCTCCATAACTTTGTACTGACTACAACCCATGTTGAAATGTTCTTCCTCCCTTCTTCCTCTTAGAATCCCTGGTTTCCTTCAAGGCTCAGCACAAACACAATTTTTTGTACCACTAGTCTCCCCAACTGTCTACCTTCCCTTCCCAGGTATCTTGTATCTGTCTTCTATGTGTTCTATATGTGCATGTCATAATGCACGTATAGAATATGCATTCTCTTCCATTAGGCAATAAGCTCCTAGAGGGCAGGGACTTTTGTACTTTTGTCTTTGTATCTCTAGTGCCTAGCACAGTACCTGGTACAAAAGAGGGTACTTAATAAATGCTTGTTGGTAGATTGATTTCTAGTGTCCTCATCATCCCAGGGGGAAAAAAACCTATGTATTTACAAATGGGCTCCATTTATAAATATATAGTATGTAGAATTCAATGCAATACTTGTGACATGGTTTGACCAGACCACTATTAAGGCAGCCTAAGACTTAATTAACATTTGGGACTGCTGTATCATACTGCTGATTCATATTGTGTCTGTAGTCCACTAGAACCAAAGGGTTGTTTTCTTTTTCCAAATTGACTTATCCTGCACTTGTACAAGTGATTTTATTTGGATCTAAAAGCAGAACCTTATCGCTATACAGTTTGATCTTACTCAGTTTAAATTCGTACATATTTTGAAATTATGACTCTCTCTTCCAACCTTTGTGCCCTTAACAAGTTTAATAAGCTTGTCTTCTGTCTCTTCACAAAAACATTGCTAGTGATGTTTATTACTCACTTGCTTTGTGTTAGACATAAGAGGTAACTCAGTGTAATGGAAAGAGTGTGAGATGGGGAATCAAGAGACCCAAGTTGAGTCTTGGCTTTGCTACTAACCAACTATGTGACCATAGGTGAATTGTTTCAATTCCCTGGGACTTAGCTTCCATATCCGTAAAAGGATCTGGGGTTGGATTAGATAATAAATCTGACATTTTTGTAGTATAGTTTATAAAATGCATTATATGTATTCTCTGTTTTCAATCTCAACAACTCCATGAAGTAGTGAGTGCAAATATTATCACTTTCATTTTACTGATGAGGAAACTGGGGCTCTGAAAGCCAACATTTCCTAAGGCAGAATCAGGAATTTAACAACAAAGTCAATGAAGATTTATTAATCACTTACTGTATGTAAGGTGGGACAACTAAGTGGTACAATGGGTAGAGTGCCTGAAGTAAGGAAGACTCATTCTCATGAGTTTAAATCTGGCCTCAGATACTTCCTAGCTTGATGACCCTGGGCAAATCACTTATACCTGTTTGCCTCAGTTTCCTCATATGTAAAGTGAGTTGGAGAAAGAAGTGGCAAACCACTCCAGTGTCTTTGACAAGAAAACCCCAAATGGGGTTATGAAGAATTGTACATGACTGAAAACCACTGAACAATAAACATGTAAGGTACTGGGACAGACCCTGGGGAAACAAAGACAAAAATGAAGCTTTCCCTGCCTTCCAAAACTTATGTTCTACTATAAGAAACCTAATCCAGATGTTCTGATTCCCTATCCTGCTCTCTCCACTCTACCACATTGTTTTACATGATGTCTAAGATCACTTCCAAATCTAACCCTATAAGCCTAAGTCTTTTCTGTTATTACCCAAGCCAATAATTTTAAACCCAGAAAGAACATGTATTATTTCTGGGTCCATGCTGAAAACTTGTCCAGCTTGGTAGGATCTACCAGAGTTTACATTCATTCCAGTGAAAGTGACTTTAAGAATCAAGGTCACCTCTACAAGAAGATATTGGGCTAGAATTTTAATGGAGGTATTTGTGGATATCCTTTGGGAAAGAATTAGTGGAAAAAAAGATTTGAAGAAAAGACACAAGTGTGATTTCTAGGTGACATGTACCGTCATATTCATACCTTCACATGAGCACTGATAATCAATCTTGTTTGCCCAAATCTGTTAAAGTTTGAAGTCAACTTTATTTCTAAGCAAAATCAGAAAAGAAACTCCCCCAACTCCTTACAGAGGCATCATAGAGGGATGGCTCATTTTATAGTAGAGGTTGATTCATATTTATAACACTATGGTAATTGTCTCTCCTCAAATTTCTATGACAGTGGTGGGGAACTTGTAGCCTCAAGGCCAAGGGTGGCCCTTTGACTGAATCCAAACTTCACAGAACCAGTCCCCTTACTAAAAGGATTTGTTCAGTAAAACTTGGACTCAGTCAGAAAGCCACACTTGAGGACCTAGAGGACCACATGTGGCCTTGAAGTCATAGGTTCCCCACTCCTGTTCTAGGACAAACTGTTTTACAGAGGAGTAAATTGAGGTCTGGAAGGAACTAATCTAGATTCCTCTAAAGCTTCAGCCCCACCGTCCAAAATTTTATTTCTACTCTCTGGAGCCTTCTCTTCTAGTTAGGTTGAAGAAGTGGTGCCAGGTGGAACCCATCTTAATTATCTTCAAAGTCTATTTACTTTTCTACTAGCTCTTGGGATCAATCCTTCTCACCCACCAATTAATAATGATAATAATAACAGCTCATACGTATTTAGCATTTAAAGTTTATAAAGCACTTTTCTTACAAAGCCTCTATGAAGTAGGGAGGAAAAATTTTATTATCCTCTGTTTATAGAGGAGAAAATGAAGGCTCAGGGAGATTGTGTCTTGCCTGAGGTCATACAGTTAGTAAATGCTCAAGCTGGTGACAAAGCCCACATTCTCTGACTCCACTAGTGATATTTAGATGGAGTGTTTTAAGGTTTGCAAAGTCCTTCACATACATCATACTTTATTTGCTCTTTACAACTTTATAAGGGAGGTAACAGGGATTATTGTCCCTACTTTATTAATGAGGAAACGAAGACTCAAAGCCATTTGAATGAACTGCCCAGAATTACCCAGCCAAGGTCAGAGGCAGATTTTGAGCTCTACCCCTAAGCTCCAGCTCCAGTGCTCCTTCTGCACACTGACGTTTTCACAAGAGGAACAGCCCATTTTCAGTTTTCAGCTTGATGGCCTAACTGTTCTCTAAAATCACTTTTAAGCAGACAAGTAAAACGGGGGGAGGGCATCTCCGAGTCTACATAGAATGACAGACTTAGAAATGGAAGGGATCTTGGAGATGATTGAGTCCAATCTGTCATTTTCCATGGGGGAGAGAGAAAGAGAAGACTGACCAAAGAAAGCCTGGTCCTTGCAGCAGAGAAAATGTGCTCTTTCTGATATCAGCCATACACTCCCAACCCTACATATAGATGGGGAAACTGAGACCCAGAGACGTTAAGCAACTTGTCCAAAGTCACTTAAAGAGTAGATGGCAGTCAGAATTCAAAAGTGAACTTAAATTCAGACAAGAATAATTTACAGTTAGATCCCAGAAAAGAAAAAAAAACTTCCTAATGGCAAAGATCCAGAAATACTGTATTGGTTCTCCAGGGAAATTATAGAATCTCCTTCCCTGGAGATCTGTCAGAATAGAACTGACATCCATCCCTCTGGTGTGGCTTCAGTAGAGTCCCGCCTGAAGGAGGAGGGACAGAATGACTTATAGAAATCCCTTTGAGCTAAGGGATCCTACAGTTGATTTGCTCTTGCTCATGCATGGAAGAAAGGTTTTAGAGTGGTTTTTGAGTGGTAGCAGATAGCTCAGTAGGCTGTGCCATAGGAAAGAAACCACTGTTTCAAGTTCAAATCTAATATGTGACCTTGGTAAAATCACTTTCCTTCTCTCTTTCACTGATTATATGATAGATTGATGAGCCTTCCAGGGTTTCTGTGTTTGAGGGAATGAGGTAAGTTGAAAGCACCTGGGCAAAAAATAAATGGGTTTTTGTTTCTCTTTGAAAGTGAAGACAATCTCCCTCCATAATGTTTTGTTTCTCATCTAGCTTTCTTTCTCTCTGGATGGCACTCAAGTGACTAATTGTTTTCTTTCCATTCCAGGAAGTGATCGAAATGGGCTGGACTTCAACAGACAGGTAAGGACTTTCCTATCTAAGTCAAAAGTAATTCTATGAAGCTTGGGTTGCAGGAAGAGCTTGGTTCACTCAAAGAACAGATAGACAAAGCATCAATTTAGGACCACATGTAAACTGTGTATAATACAAAAGAAGATAGGGACCTGCTCTCCCAGACCAACACGCTTAGAACAGAAGAAAGTTGTAGGACATTCGGTCAAGACGAGCCAGTTATGGGCTTCATGAGCCTGACACTTGGCTTTGTGGGGAAGCCCTAGAGAAGGGGAGCTTCCCTGAGGGAGCAACTCAACACTGGTGCCCACTAAGTGCTTTAGTGTCTGAAGGCAACTGAGGCAGGTAGGGTTGGCCTTGGTCAGGGAAGACTTGTCTAGAAGGGAAGGCGTTTCTCTGAGCAGGGCCAAGATGGAGCAGGTAGGGGCTGTGGGTTTCTTGACAGACAGTAGATAGAGCAGGGCTTTCCCCATAGAACTGTGCACCTACATGAAGGCTCTGAGAAAGGAGAAGCCAGCTAACTTGGGTGGAGGGGACAATCTACGTCGTATGGTAAGTAAAAAGGGGGGTTAGTTGGAGGCCTAGGTATGAGAGGGCAAGTGGTAAAGAGCCTACAGACAACTCCTCTTCCCATTTGTCTACAGTGTGTTTTGACAAAGCTATAGACACCTCTCAGTATAGTCCTGACCTAGGAAATCCCCTGCAGGGTCAGGCCTTCTGATGTAGGAGCAGGGGAAATTTCAAGCCCTGAGCAAACACCCCATAGCAAAAACCTCTGGGCTCTCCCTAGCTATCATCAGCTGATTTATAGAGACAGAAGTGAAAGGAGCATATTGGATCTGGGGAGTCTGCTGATTTCATGGTGAAGTCCTCCTCTACATTCACTCTAAGCTAGATAAGGAATTTCTTCAACTATGACTGGAAAGGTTTAGGTGAGATGTGGTAAAGGAATTCCCAACAGTGAAGGTTATTAAATACTCTTAGGGGAGGTGAGGGGAGTTTACAGACTCATGTTTTTACTCCAAGTGTGTCTGTGCAGCAAGAGATGAACAAGTTCGATGACTTCCCACAGCTCTGGGATTCCAGAAAGGAGCCTTGAGCAGCTTGGGAGGAGCCCTGGCCACAGTGCTTTCTACCCTGAGGCCTGAGGGTCTACTGGCCCCACGTCCTCCCAGCCTTCAGCCTAGACAAAGTGTTGAACCAGTCACACACCAAGCCAAGGCTCTGCCAGCAGCACTGGGAAATCAGCTCACTCCACAGGCTGTGCAGGTTTCACTGCCTGTGTGGTCTGACAGAGGCCTTTCGAAACCTTCATCCTGATGGCAGGAGACTGGTAATGGCATCTTCCACCACTCCATGACCAGCATCAGTTGGATGCCCGTGTCTCTCTGACCCACATGGGTTCTAAAATCCCACTATACAGATATCTCCTCTTTCTCTTGAGTGTTCTGGGATTACATTTATTTCCTTTAGAGAAGCCCTGAGGGAAAAAGATTTTTCCCTCCCTAGATTCCTCCCTCCCTCTCTCCCTCCTACAGGAGGGGTTTTTGGATTTTTCATCACTCTTGACAAGCATCAACCAGTCTCGTCCTTCCTAAAAAAAGTGGGGAGGAGAAGGTTTAGAAAACACAGTTAGCTAGCTGACGCCCCTCCTCTCATGCTTGTCCCCTCACACACACAGTCTCTCATTCTCTCATTGTGTACCAAAGACGTCTGTCTGTACCCTTTCCACTTCTAGCCTCTTCTTCCAATGGGACTGTCACACACAGACACACTCTCAGAGTTGGACCTGCACTCTAGGGTCATAGATTTATAGAAGAGGTAGCTGAAACCTAAAGAAGCCACATGATTTGCCCAGGGTCACATAAATAGTAAGTAGCTCAGTTGAGATCAGAACCCAGGTTCCCTGACTCCAAATTCAGTACTCTTTCCATGGTTCCAGAGTCACATAGTCCTCTCAATATCACTCTCTCCAAACACACACACACACACACACACATATATTTATATATACACACATACACCTGCATGCACACATACACGTACATATACACACATAAACACACACAAAATAGGCATCTTTCAATCCTATATTAACATGAACCTGAGCTGTCTCATGCCGACACTTTCATACTCATGTTCTTACTTGTTCATATACACTTATTTTCTCTCTCCATCTTTCTCCTCTCTTATCCTGCCTCCACTCTCTCCTACCAATAAACACAAAGTCTGTGTTTCACCTTTGAAAATCATCAGTCTCTCTGTAAGGTGAGACATGGGAGTTGGGGAGGCTGAGTGTGACCTCACCATTACTAACTAGGTGGAAAGGGAAGAGAGAATAGGGAGGGGAAAAAAACAGGGAGTGATTGTGAAAGGTGTTTCAATCTATGAGACAGTGAAGGTGTCAGCAAAAACCTCACAGCAAAGCAATGGCTTCAGTCCTCAGCACAGGACAATTTAGAACTTAGTTGGTATAATTGGGAGTTAATAAATGAGGCCCTGGGTAAGCAGCAGGAGGTACAGATGGCTAGATTAGGAGAGCTAGATCATTAGAAAGTGTTATGCTTTACAAGCATTAAATGCCTGGGTTCAGAAAGGCCATTATCTCTAATTCCTTCAGTAATTCAATTAAAAATATTTTATTAATCACCTACTGTGTATGAGGCACTGGAACTAAGGATTCAAAGACAAAAATATCACAGTTACTGTCCTCAAAGAGCTTACCATCTATTAAGAGCACACAGGGAATAGAAGTCTGACTTGGCTAGAACATAAGAGTGTATCATGAGGAGTAATGTGAAATGACAGCTATATTGGAACCAGATCTCCAAGTTTCTCAAATACCAGGATGAGGAGCATGTATTTTATGCTGGGTGTAATACAAAACCACTGAAGAGTTTTAAGGAAAGAAGTGGCATGGCCATACTTGGCTTTGGAAAATTATTTTGGCAACTGTGTGAAGGATGAATTGGAGCCAGAAGAGCCTAGAAGCAAGGAGATCAAATAGGAGATTATTACAATAGTTCAGGAGAGAAATAGAGACTGAACATGGGTAGAGGCTGTGTGAGTAGAAAAGAAAGGTATGGATGTGAGAGAAGATGTAGAGAAAGAATCAACAAGATTTAGCAACCAATTTAATGTAGGGGGTAAGAGAGAGGAGTTGGGGATTGTTACAAGGTTATGTTCTTGGGTTACTGGGAAATTGATGATAACTTCAACAGAATTAGAGGAGATGGAGAAGAGGTAGGACATGTTAAGTGTCAGCTTCAGATGGATTATATGGGTGGATATATACAGCAGTCAGTTTAAGATGCAGGATTCGAGTTCAAAAGATTGATTAAAGTTGGCTTTATTGATGGGGAAAGTATCTACATAAAAAAAAGATAACTTAACCAAGTCAGATGAGATCAAAGCCTTGGTAGACACCCATGCTTAGGAGGTAGGAGATGGGTATTGAGAAGGAGCAGTAAGAAACGTAGGAAGAAAGCCAGGATAGAGCAATATTATGAAAGTCAAGTGGGAAGAGAATACACAAGTGGAGGGGTGGCTGACAATGTCCAAGAATTCAACACAATGAAGGAAGGAAATAGAGAAAAGAATATTGTATGTAATAGCTAAAAAAACATCACTGGTAAGAGAGAAAACCATTTCGGTTGAGTAGTGGAGTTTTTCATCAGACTGAAAAGGGAGAAGAAGTGAGCAAATGCTAAGGAAATGAAGACAGTGAGTATACATGAATCTTTCTAGGAGTCTGACAGTGAAAAGCAAAAGAGATAGAAAGCCAGTATGAGGAGATGTCGGGGTCTGGGAAAGACTTTTTCATCTCAAACTTTCTCAATGACTTCATCCCAGAGAAGTAACATGTCATAGTGGAAAGATCATTGGACTTTAGGTCAAGAAAGGTCTGGGTTCAAATTCTGCTTCAGATATTTTATAACCATGTGACCATGGACAAGTCATTCCATCTCTGTGAGTATTGGTTTTCTGTAAAATGGGGATGACAATCTATGTAGTACCTAACTGACAGCTGTTTCAAAACTCAAATGAAACAATGTATGAGGGGCGGCTAGGTGGCGCAGTGAGGCAGCGCCGGCCCTGGAGTCAGGAGGACCTGAGTTCGGATCTGGCCTCAGACACTTAACACACACACCAACAAAAAAACCTAGTCATGTGACCTTGGGCAAATTACTTAACCCCAATTGCCCTCCAAAAAGCGCAAAAAAAAAAAAAGAACCTTGAACACCTTAACACCGTATACACGATGTCCTAAAATCTAAGACTTTTGAGACACCCTATATAAATGTCAGCTATTATTAATATCGACCTTCCCATTCTCTTTTCCAACCAGGATGCTATGCTAGCTGTCAATTTAAATTTAGCATATATTTATTAAGCTCTGTGTGCAGAACACTGTGTTAGAAACTGGGAGAGATACAAAGTTTAGATAAGAGACAGCCCCTGCTCTCAAGGAACTTACTGTCTGGTAGGGGGATAGGACACAATCACAAATAATGACACTCAATGACTTATTAGTGACCTGAAGCAGCTAGGTGGCTCAATGGATAACGGGCTAGACTTGGAGCCAGGAAAAGCTTAGTTCAAATCAGGCATCAGACACTAACTGTTTGATCCTGGGCAAGTCACTAACCCACCCCACAGCCCACGGTCTGCCTCAGTTTCCCCATCTGTAAAATGTGGGGGAAGATAATAATAAGCCCTACTTCCCAGGGTCCTTGTTAGGATAAAATGAGATATTCGTAAAGCACTTTGCAAACCTTAAAGTACTGTATAAATTCTAGCTATTACTCAGGCTTATGATAGAGTGTTAGGCAAGGTCTAAAGATGAAGGTCATTGTTGAGTGAGCCACTCAATAACAGAAGGCTGCATGAGGAGATGGCATTTCAGTTGGTCTTTAAAGGATGGGTGGGAATTTCTCCTGCTCCCCTAGGGTGAAGAGTCTCAGTGGTTTTCCAAAAAGACCTCTGCCATGAAGAGAGTTCAAGGGGAGTGACACACATTGGGAATTTCTTTCCCGAGATCTGAAGTTTTCTCTGATGCAAAGAGGAATTACTATTTAGGAACAGGGACAAGACAGGGGGTCTTCAAAGGGTAGGAACTTCAATTCTATTAGACCCATCTAATTCTCTCCATAGCAGTTTCATTTTCTACTGACTACTTGAAAAGCGCTCTGGGTTTGAAACCCAGATCTACCACTTATTGCCTGTGTGACTTTGAGCAAGTCACTTAATCTCCTTGGCTTCAGTTTCTTCATCTTTAAAATGGGAGGGGGGGGGTCAACTATATGGCATATAAGGTCCCTTCCAGATCTAGATTTATGACCCCATTACCTCTCTGGGCCTTAGATTCCTCATCTGTAAAATGGGTAGTGGAGTTGAACTGCATGGCACATGAGGTCCTCTCTAGATCTATGATGCTATTACCTCTCTGGACTTCGATTTTCTTCTCTGTAAAATGAACGATTTGGACTAGAGGACCTATTAGATTTCTTCCATCTCTAAATCCATGATTCCATTATGAGCCTCCTACTCTTGTGAGGTAAATGGAAGGGTGAATGGAGAATCACACATGAGCAGTGCTGTGGGGTCCTGGTGAGACAAAGCAAATTAATGTGGATATGATACCAGACTGAGAGAAAGGAGAGCTCTGTTACACAAGAAATCTGTGACCTATTGTGAGTCATTCTCTTCATCTGTCAAGTAGGGGAGGGGGGGTGGGCTAAATCTCTAATGTCACTGCCAATTCTGGTATTTTATTATTCTATAATAATAATAATAACAGTTTTACAAAGTGTTTAGATTTTATGATTCATACTCAATAGGACTTCTAAGGATCCTAACACCTCAGTTCTCCTTTGGTTCTTAGTGCTTAGCACAGTGCCTGGCACTATTAAGGCAGCCCTTAATAAATGTTTATTGATTGATTAATTGGCAAATTGTGTGTCCTCTTGATTAACCAAAGCTAGGAAATCCCTGAGGACAAAACAATCTATCTCTGGGGCACAGAAACTCAAGAACCCCTAAAAGCTCTGTTTCTCTTTGAGTCTCAACCTGGGCTCTACCTATACCAGTTGGCACTAGTCTAATGCTACTCAGTTTCTGTCATTTTGTCTTAGCTTCAAATGAAGTAGATTTGCATATGTGGCTTTTTGGGATAGGGTTGAACAATTGTCAAGGAGCTGTCTAACTCTTTTCCATAGAACTCTCAGACTATAGTGTGAAGGGAAGTTTCAGAAAATCATCGAAATCATACTAAGGGAAAGTATTCTCAGCCCTAGTACATCTATGTTGAGGGAATTGCCTTCAGTGGTAAGGAAGGTCTATGAGTATGTGGTAAAAATTTGATTAGAACCCTGGAAAATTGGAAGTCATCAAGCTATTTAGATGGTAAAAGGCTCACATCAGGAAAGCAAACCAAAACTTGAGTAGCATCAGTTACTGTCCCAAGCCTCATTATGATGGAGTGGAAAAAGCAATAGATTTGGAGTCTAGATTAAAATGTAAGCTCTGCTATCTGCTTCTTGTTGACTCAGGGAAAGTCACTCATGGTCTGTGGATGGACCTCAGTTTGTAAAATGAGGGGCTTGGACTAGATGATCTATCTTTAAGGTCCCTTCCACCTCTAAACATCTGTGATCCATGATCCTGTTCACAGTCTCAGAAAACACTCCCCTTCAAGCCAAAGAACAACCCAGGTAGAGAAAAGCTAAGATTCTCCTGTGGGTAATGGGACTGAGGATCACCGTTGGGGTGAAGAAGCTAAGTCTACAGAGGAGAAGATTTATATTTTCGAAAGACCAAGAAAGGGCTAATGATATAACAGTTGAGGAGAGAGCAATTTCAATTAGGGCTGTGTGTGTGTTGGGGGGGCAGGGGAGGTAGGGTTAGTCAGATTGAAAAGGGATGAGAAGTGAGTGAGAAAGAGGGAAATTTTTCCTGTGGGGGAAAAAAATGAAGACATCAGAAAATGGGAATTAAAGATTCCAAGAGATTTGTGTTCCTTCAAGATGCTTTCCATATGCTTTTAAATGGGAACAGCTTGATTCCAGCTGTAATTCACTCCTGTTCTTGAAAGCAGGAAGAGTCAATCACCAACAACTGTGTGATGCAGTGGAAAGAGCATTGAACCTAAATTCTGATGATCTAGGTTCAGTCCTCGTGCTTCTACTTACTACCCGTGTGACCTTAGAGAAGTCATTCATCCCTCTGGAATTCCATTTTGTGAATATACAAAATTAGGGAGTTGGATGAGATGATCTCTGAGTTCTCTCTTGCTCTAAATCCCAGGAACTGAGTCCTTTCCTAGACATCATGAAAAAATATCACACTTATGTAGTGTAGCTCATATTTATGAAGGGCTTGGGAGTTTGCAAGGCATTTTATATACATTATCTAATTTGATCCATGAGACAACCCTGTAACATACAAGTACTATAGGTATTATTATCCCTGTTTTACAGATAGAAAATTGAGACTCACAGTTATTTAAGTGAGTTTCCTGTGATCAAACAGGAAGCAAACTTGGAAGGTAGAATTTGAATCCACATCTCTCCTGACTTTAAACTCAGGCCTGTTCCCACTACATCAAGAAACAAAACAAAATCCCTTTTGAAAATCGAATAAGTAAGAAAGGCACAAAACACATAAAGCAAACAAAAGAACAGTTAAAGAAATAGACAAACAAGTCCAAAACTGTTGTCATAATTAGTATTAACTACACTGAGGAGTCACAGAATGATCTGAGATACCTGAGCTAGATGGGATTAGTCAGGGAAGACTTCCTGGAGGTGGTGGCTTTTGAGTGGAATCTCATCATTGAGTGGAAAGACATCATTTGAGGGAGAAGAATGGGTTGGCAGATAGTGATGGTTCCTCTACCTGAGGTCCCCTCCTTATTTTAACTGGATTTTCTTCAGGTAAAATGAGAACCAGACTCTCTCCCTACTATTTCTTTTCTTTTTTCTTTTTTCCTCTGGTGGGGAGGCAATTGGGGTTAAGTGACTTGCCCAGGGTCACACATCTAGCAAAGTGTCTAAGGTCATATTTGAACTCAGGTCCTCCCGACTCCAAAACCAATTGCTCTATCTGCTTTGCCACCTAGTTGCCCCTCCCTACTATTTCTTTTTAAAATAATTTTATCAATATGTTTTATTTTTACACCATTTAATTGCCCAATATAATACTCTCTGAACCCTGTCCCAGACAGTCACCCTTAGTTTATCACAAGGAAAAAGACAGAGAAACTTCTTTGGAAAAACTAACCAACACATAAAAAAAAAGTATGACATCCTTTTCATGTTCCAAATCCATAATCTCTACTTCTGGCAAGAAGGGAATGAAATGACTTCTCATGTGACTTCTTTTGACCAAGATTGGTCATTATAATTTTACAATGTTCCATTTAAAATATTTTGCTGATTTTTAAAAAATTTACATTGTTGTAATCGTTGTGTTTGTTGTTTGCCTTCTGCTTTACATCACTTGGTATCAGTTCATATGTTTTCCCGTGTTTCTTGCATTCATTTTTTTAACAGATAGTCATATTCCATTATATTTATGTGCTACAGCTGTCGTAAACATTCCCCAGTCAATGGAAAAACCTACTTTTTCTTTCAGTTTTTGCTGATGCAAAAAGTACCACCATAAATATTTGAGTGTATATAGAGCCTTTCTTTTTTGTCATTGACTTACTTGGGGTATATATATATACCTAGCAGTGGAATCTCTAGTTCAAAGGGTACAAAGAAGTATTTCAGTCACTGCCCTACTCCCTTTCCCATAGTTCTACATTGCTTTCCAAAATAGTTGGATCATTCAGAGCTCCACAAACAGTGCCTGTCTTTCCACAAGTTGTCCAATATTGACTATTGCCACCTTTTGTCATCTTTGCCAATTTGTTGGGTGTGAGGTAATACCTTGGAGTTGTTTGGTTTTACGTTTACATTTCTCATCTTATCCTTGATTCAGGGAAGTCTTTCATATGATTTATCATAATTTGCAACTTTTCTTTTAAGGGCTCTTTCTTCATATCCTTTAGGCACTTAACTCTTGGGGAACTGCTTTTGGTCTCATATATTTATTTTTGTTGCCTATTTATGTTTTCAAACTTTATCAGAGATATTTGATACAAAGATTTTTCCCACTAGACCACTTCTCTTCTTACTCCAGTTGGAAAAATTACGTTCATTCAAAAATCTTTTCAATTCCATATAATCAAAATGATCTATTTTATCTTTTGTCATTGCTTCTCTTCCTTGTTTGGTTAAGAATTCACTTCATCACAAAACAAAAACAAAAAATAAAAGGGGGTGGCTAGGTGGCACAGTGAATAGAGCACTGGCCCTGGAATCAGGAGGACCTGAGTTCAATTCTAACCTCTGACACTTAACATTTACTAGCCGTGTGATCTTAGGCAAGTCACTTAACCCCAATTGCCCTGCCCTCCCCTCTACAAAAAGAAAAAAAAAGAATTAACTTCATCATAACTGTGGAACTTACCTGATCTGGCTCTCCTCTAATGTTTTTATGGTATAACTTTTATTAATTAATATCCATTTCATGTTTGTTGTGGTATATGGTACAAATTGTTGGTCTAACTAGTGTTTTTTCTTAGGATCTGGTAACTTTTTTTTTTTAAATAACTGTACTTCAATAGAATTGGTTTTCTTTGTAATACTATGTATTTTATTTTGTTTTTTAAAATCTATCCATCTTTTAATTCAGTATTTAGGTGTTTTTTTTATTTTGTTTTTAATTTATAGAATAAAACAAGCATTTCTATAACATAATACAATAAAAAAAGATGAGTGTACATGGAACTGCAAATCTACCATGCACAACTTGCTATTCCTTTCAAATATACAACAAATATGCATTATTTCAAATATACAGCATTACCTTATGCATTTAATTTAAAAACCCTGTTCTGACGAGGAGTACTTAGGCTGCCCAAAGGATCTATGATAAAAAAAAGTTTTTGAGTCTCTAGTCTAAAATTACTTTCCACCAGACTGTTTTCTGATTTTCCTTGAATTCTTATCAATTAGGGAATTCTTACCTAATTTATCTTTTCAAGTGTGTTAAATATTGTGTTATTAAATCCAATTATTTCTGATTTTTTTTCCTTGTCTAGTCTGCTTCATTGAGCCATTTTAATATTTTTAGCCCAGTACTACACTTTTGATGATTACTGATATATGTACATATATAATATACCTACATATATATATATATATATATATATATGTTTTATAGTTGGAGGTCTGGAGTATTATTCTCCCTTTATTCCTAATTTTAAAAAGTATTTCCTTTGATATTCTAGATTTTTTACTTCTCCAAGTACATTCAGTTAATATTTTGTCTAGTTTGATAAAGTAGCTTGTTGGTAGCTCTCCTCTGTTTCTATCTGCATTCTACAAGTGTAGATTTTGAAGAAGAAACCATCAGTGACGGCACAAAACCGATTCCTGTTTAGTTACAGGGTGGATTAGATGATACCCCAACCTCCCACCTCTTCCACCAAGATCTCTTACAATATGAATTACCATTCTATGTTACAATATTCCCTTAAGTATTCCTTTAGGGGAATGGAAAGTGCCCTAGATCTGTAGACCAAAAACCTGTTACACCCTCTGTGATCTGGGATAAATAATTTCATTTCCTCCTCTGTAAAATTAGGTGGCTGGACTAGATGATCTCTCAGCCCTCAATCCTATCACCTCACCCTGTCCTGTTCAGTTGAACTGGTGGCTTCAAAAACTGAAGGATTCGTAATAAGAAGTTTCTCTTTCCCTGATGTACTTTCAGCACACCTATGTTTCTTCCCTGGGCTCCACCATGACTTTCATGGGAAAGTAGTTGTTGATAAGTGTGATTGCATGCAAAGAGGTGGGAGTCTGGGCCCTTCCTCTGCCAGTTGGGTCCAACCTCTTGGCCTGAGGCTCAGGTGCTACCTCTGCGGCTTCCTGTTTGTGGCTAAGGCAGTAGCTACAGTGTTGGGGGGGGAGGGAGGGGCCTTCCCAGAGCTGGGCAATGGAGGGGCAAGCAGGAGGAGCAAGAAAAAGACAGATACATTCATACAGAGAGAAAGAGAGAGATCACCTGGCTGTTCATGACATAGGTCCCTATACAATGGACAGCCCCTATGGATTCCACTCACTCCCCTGATCCCAAGACTATTGGCCAAACCCAATCAGGTTCCAGAAACACTTCTATTTCTCTCTCACATACTTCCCCCCCCCCCCCCAAGTCCCCCAGGCAATGGGAGTTTCCAGCCTAGGCTAAAGATAGAATTTTCCTCCAGGACCAGGTGTGAGGGTGGGGAGATCATGGGGACTTAACTTGAAAGAGGAAAGCAAATGGAGCCCTTCCCCCATCTTTCTGAGATGAAAATAATCTGGTTTTCCCCAGAGTCACCTGTAAGATCCCTTTGGTAGATGGACACTCATGAGACTCAAGGCTTGAGCCCTCTCCCAATCCTTTCAGAGTGGGGGTGCACTTATATTCATTCCTTGGTGATTCTGTCTCTGAATGGCAAACGGGAGGCTTTCCAAGGGATGATCCCCCTCAGCCAGGGCTGCTAGAGCATCTTTAGATTGGGAACAGGTTCAAGAAAGTGTTTCGACAAGAGAACTAGACTAGAGCCCTCCATGAAGATTTTGACCTCAATTGCTAGTTTCCACCTTTCTCCCACCTTTGCATTTATTTTGTACAGATGTTGCATAGACTTATTCAGGAATATGTTTTCTCCCCTTATAGAATATAAACTTTTGAGAGCATGGACTTTCATTTTTGTATCCCCAGAGCCTAGCACAGTATAGTGTCTCACACTTGGTAAGTGCTTAATAAATGCAGAATGGTTTGAGTAGGGTTGAGAAGGGTTTGGGTGCCCATGGTCCCAGGGGCAAGCATCAACCCAGTCTCCCTGGGGCAGATGCCTGAGATAAGGAGTCTAGATGTTTGGGTGTGTATGTGTGAATTGTAAAGGGTGGAGAGAGGGAAAGGGAAGGGAAGAGAGAGGGTACACAGAGCTCCCTCTGTTCTCCATCAGAAATGTCTATGGAAGCAATTTCAACACTGAACAGATTAACTCCTCCCCAGCATCACAGGCTTCATTCACCATTACAATTTTTCCTTCAGATTTCTCTCCCTTTCCTGGCCCCAAAGGGGCCTTGGATTCTACCTTTGGAACTTGCCTGCTATCTCCACCTGGCTCCCCTTCCCTATTGATATGACATCAAATGAAATAATATATAGAAAATGCTTTGAAAATTTTAATGAGTTCTATTGATGCCAGCTATTATGAATTGTCCCCCTTCCCATCTGTATTCCAATCAGGAGTCTATGCTGCCTATAGATTTAAAATTCCACAAACATGCTCCTTCCCTTGATATTAATTCCCATCCCATTTCATATTGTTCCATAGTATCCCTTTCCTTATTACCCCAATAGCCTCTTGGTTCTGATTTCAGCCTCTTATCTCTGCCATCAGGGATCATATGCCCTACTCCTTTCACCTCCAAGGAGCTGTCAGTATCCAGTTTGTTTCTGATTCCTACCCTGAGGGACTCTCATTCATATCCTGCTTTGCTTTTCCTCGTTCTCCCTGGTGTCCTCTCCAACTCTCCCTCCAACATGCCAGTTGCCAGTTCACACTGGCCTGTGTCCAGTTTGCTCTTTCTTCTTTGCTCCTGGATTGAGAACATGGGCCCTGTTCAGATTCTGCTCAGATTCAGTCATACCTCCGAGCTGTCTCCTGCCAAGTGGGGGCACAGTCCTGGGCCTGCGTGCTATAGCAGAAGGAGCGCCAAGTTTGGAGTCCCAGGACCTGAAATTAGATCCCAGTTTTGCTATTCACTACCCAAGTTGCCCCATCTCTCTGGATCTCAATTCCCTCATCTGTAAAATGAGGGGACTAGAGTAGATGACTGATATCTTCTCATGCCTCCTCTAGCTTGGTATGCTATGATCTTCTCTGAAATGGTGTTTGTCCTTGCCAGCTTGTGCCCAAATATCTATTCCCAATAGCCTATTAATAGAACAACAGAGGAATTTACTGAAATGGTGCATTTCTAGACAACTGAAAGCATAATTCACTTTATACAACAGGTATTCCTGGAAATTTGTGTGGAAACCAAATTTTTGTGAAAGCATATTTTCAATGCACCAAGAGAACTTGATAATTAAAGAATTATGTGATGAATTCTAATGTAAAATAATGAATGAATTTGTATTCTTAATTTGTCTGTTTTATAAATCAAATTTTCACATCAGAATTCCTTAAATTGGGGCAGGGGTGGGTAGAAATGTACACCTATATTTCTACTTTAAAAAAAAATTTTATTTGACCTTTTCAAAGAAAGCATAATCCCCTAACCGGGTCTATTCAGTAAGTACAGTAGCTCAAGCCTTCTGGCGTGGGATTCAGGCATAGTATATGGCTTTAGTCATTGGAGTCTTGAATATGATTTCTTGTCCAAACAAGGTGACTGATGAGTCCAGCCTTGGAAACAACTACTCAACTAGTTGCCCAGGGCAGTGAGTGATTTCTGGATAGCATAGACATTATTAGCTGATGGTGAAGCCTTCCAAAGGAGGATGCCTGGTCAAAGTGGGGGAGGGAGGCACTCCACAGGTGCTGGAGAGGTCTGGCACTTATTTCTGAGGATATGAGGTCTCATGCCAAGAAAGCATTTCTAACATAGGTGATTAAAATGATTGGGGACAAAATATGGCCACTGTGACAAAACATAAGTAAAGACTTCCTAATGCAGGACCCGTCAAATGGGCCTGAGGGGAAGCTGAGGTTCTGTGAAGTTTGGGCTAAGAAGCAAGTCTTGGTGCCACCACCTTCACAACTACCACCATCACCACCACCCTCAGGAGGACCATTAGTGCCTTAAGTTGGGATTCCTAGGCACTCCCCAAAGAGTCAGGAAAACGCCCTGTGGCCATGGGGGAACATTCACTTCTTTGTATTTTGCCCAGGGTAGAGAGGAGGTAGGGGAAGATCCTGTACCCAGTGTGACTTGATACTCTGAGCATTCCCAAGCTACTTTGTCATAAAACAAATAAAAAAGAAGTCATTCAACCAAAAATAAAGATCCCTGCTGGGCATATCTTGGCTTATTTTTAAAATATAGTATTGTCTGTTTTATTGTATTTATATTTATTTTGTTAAATATTTCCCAACTACATTTTAGTCTGATTCACACCCAATTCTGGAGTAATAGGCCATGTGTTTGACACCTTTGCTGTAAAGTTCATGAAAGGGAAAGTTTGATTCAAAAGAACCCGGATTTAGGTTTAAGATGCCCTAACTCTCTCATGCCCATTATTTATCACCTCATCCAGGATCAAAGACCTTTTGAAAAAATTTAATATCAAAATTTGATAAAATATTAGGTGACACTTTCTAGCTCTGTGACCCTGGATAAGTCTATAACTTCTTAATGGTGTGTAAAATTGAGATAATAATAATAATAATAGCTAGTATTTAAAACCTTCAAACTTTCAGAGTTCTTTACAAATCTTATCTCATTTTATCCTCACCACAACTCATCGGGGTGGGTACTATTCTTATTCCCATTTCATAAATGAGGACTCTGAAGCAGCCAGAGAGTAAGTGACTTGTCCAAGGTCATATGTCTGAGGCTGGATTTGAACTTGTCTTTCTTACACCAGTCACAGCGTTTTATCCACTGTACCACCTGCCTGCTTCATAATACTCATACCTACAAAAGGGAAAAGTGCTTTGTAAACTTCAAAGCTCTATGTGAGTGTGAATCATTATAGCAGCAAACAAATTCAGCAAACATTTAAAAGTACCTCATTTCCTGAGAGACAACAGTGGCAAGGTATGGGCCTCAGAGTCAGGAAGACCTGGTTTCAAGTTCCTCCTATGATATATACTGGCTATCACTTAACCTTTTTGTGCTTTTTGTTGTTACTCAATTGTATCTGACTCTTCCTGAGCCTATTTGGGGTTTTCTTGGCAAAGATACTGGAGTGATTTGCCAATTTCTAGTTCATTTTACAGATGAGGAAAGTGAGGCAAATGAGATTAGATTCTCCAGATTGTCCAGGGTCACCCAGCTAGGAAGTGTCTGAGACCACATTTGAACTCATGAAGAGTGTTCCAACTCCAGGTCCAGTGCCCTATCCACTGTGCCACCTACCTGCTCCTGTCTGTGACTCCCTAAGATCTAAGTTTCAGAGAAAGCACTGACTTGCACTAGTAGAGGAAAGCTTTTCACCCTGGAATTCCTTCCCTATATCCCTGTTACGTGCAAGACATCATTGTAGGTGCTGGAGGTATGAAGGTGAAAATTATTTTTACCTAATCCCTGTCTTCAAGCAGCATATGAGGGGGCTTGTCTTTCCTGGCTCACAAATGGAATGGAAGAAACTACTGATAGAATGGAAGTCAACCAAGTTGGATGAGCTCTGTCAAACAGGCCAGCCACATTGGCAAGGCTCAGTTCCTGGGCAGTATTAAAGATTAGCACCATTGTTTCTTTTCCAAAGTGTAGTTTTCTTCACAGGCTATGAGGGCAAATACCTAATTGCTCTGGGGGAATTCCCCTTTTCTCCCCAACCCATCCCTCCATACCTGTTCCATGGCCTTATACTCTTAGGAATACCAAATATCTCCTAGCTGCTTTTTCCTTCTATTTCAATGCCCTCCATTTAATGTGTAAGAAGAATCTCCTCTTTTGGAAAGACATTGTTATTTAATAGAAAAGGTGCCAGATTAGGAATACTGAAGATCTGGATTTCATTTCCAGCATGGTGAGGTAAAAAATCAGAGAGGTCTAAAGGACAGAACATTGGATTTGGAATCAGATGATTGGGGTTTGAATCATGTACTTGCCTGTCTCTGTTCAACTTTTTGAAAGACACAACCATTCTGAGCCTGTTTCTTGATCTGAGGCATCTAATTGGTACAATGGTTGGAGTGCAGAACTAGTTAGGAAGAGCAGGAGTTTGAATCATGCTTCAGACGTTAAAGGTGGGTGGGATCTTTGGTAAATCACTTAACTTAATCTCAGTCTCAGTTTTCTTATCTGTTGAATAATAGCACCTATTTTATGGGATTATGGTAAGGAGCAAAGTATTTTGAAAATTTTAAAATGCTATATAATGTTATTGCTGTTGTTATCTTTTCCCCTAAATCCAGTCTTCCTCCTAACTCCCTTATTTCTGTTGAGGACACCACCATTCTTTCAGTCCCATGTGAATTGTAAAAATTAGATTGGCTCTTTGGTCCCTCCTCACTACAAATCCCATGAGTCTCCATATCTTTCCACTTAGACTTCCTTTATTCCCTTGAAAAATGGCAGTAATACATTTGTACTACTTACTGGTTTGTGAGGAAAGTGCTTTGTAAAACTCAAAGCATTATAGAAATATGGGTTCTTTGAAAGGCAGGAAGAACTGAAACAATATAAGAGAAAGGAGTTAAATTTGAAACAGTGGACCTAGAGTCCCTATTCCCAACATACAGCCACCTTGCCCAAGTGTCCCATGCTGATATTGCCTCTGCTTTCTATTTCCTGCTATGGAACTTCTCCTTTGCTCAAGCCTATGACCAAACCCACACGGGGTGGGGGTGGGGTCACAAAAATGTAGGGTTTATTTACCAGAAGGGGATCAGGTTGGCTCTATGCAAAGAGAGGTGTGGAAAGAACTCAATCCAGCCAGCCATTGGTAAATATTTTCCAATTCTCCATAGCCACTGGCCCTGGCCCTGGAAACTGCTGAAGCATCCCAGCTGTTTGGTCTGTGAGAACTGAGGGAATGGGGCCTGGTTAGAGAATTCAGTAGAACAGGAAAGAAAGGGAAGAAGAAAAAGCTATTTGATGCCATTTTCCAATGTCTTGAGGTTAGCAAAGGAGCAGAGCACACAGACCTAGCAGGACTCAGATCAGAGCAGTCCTTGGGAGGCCTTCGAAGATCTGATGGTAGCCCTGCCAGATAAAAAGGAAGGCTGTTTTAATGTTGCTTCTGGGCCATCCTTTTTCTAGCGAATTTTAATGATTCAAATTGAAAACAATCATAGTTAAGGTGACCCCTGCAGGTTCCTTTGGAGTCCTGATGAATTAATTTTATTTTTATGGTTTGGATTCACCTTGTCTTGACACAGAGTAAGAATATGGCTGTCTCCTACAAGTTTCTATTGCTAGATAGAAATCTTCTTGTTATATGACAGACCTTTTGAAGTATCATAACTTGTTCTCTTTAAATCTTATGCATACCTAGTGTTTACATGTCTCCTGCATTAGAATGTGAGCTCCTTAATGTCAGGGACTGTTTTTGTCTTTTTTTGTATCCCCAGTGCTTGGCATATAATAATAAATGCTTGTTGTATTCAGCTGCCTGAATAGGGATTAACTCAGTTTGTCCTCTACCTCTCCTTTTCCCTCTCCTTCTCCTTCTCCTCTCCAAACAAAGGTGAATACTAATGGCCAGAAGCTGCCCACTTAACTTGAGGTTTATTGTCTTTCTCTCTCCCTCTGTCTCTCCCTCTTCTCTCCCTCTGTCTCTCTGTCTCTGTCTCTCTGTCTCTGTCTCTGTCTCTGTCTCTCTCTCTGTCTCTGTCTCTCTCTGTCTCTCTGTCTCTCTCTCTCTGTCTCTCTCTCTCTCTGTCTCTGTCTCTGTCTCTGTCTCTGTCTCTGTCTCTGTCTCTGTCTCTCTCTCTCTCTCTCTCTCTCTCTCTCTCTCTCTCTCTCTCTCTCTGTCTCTCTGTCTCTCTCTCTTTCTTTCTTTCTTTCACAAAACCTTAAACCCAGTTCACTCTGAAGCTCATAGATTGGACCACAATAGGTCCCTGCCCAAGTTCCACTTAATGATGGTATTTTGGGCCCTCCTGCCTGACAGTAAATGTCAGCAACCCTGAGGGTCTTCCTTTCCCAGCTTGATTTTTTTTTTTTTGTCTAATTAAAGGGGCTTGACTCACTTCTTAAAGAGGCCTATTCACTGAATGGGTGTTACCTCACTAAGTGAGTACTTGAAAAGGCCTTAGCCTAAAAGGTCCAGGTTCTCCCAGTGAATCCTGGGCCATCTCCAGTCATCCTGATGAATATCTGATCACTGGACCCTGATGGCTCTGGAGGAGAAAGTGAGGCTGGTGACCTTGCACAGAACTCCCTCAACTCAAATCAAAGTTAACTGTAAGTCATGTCATCATTTCCTGATGCCATGGTCCTCTTTGAAAATGAAGGACAAATACAACAATAACAGTAAATGCTTGTTGACTGACTGTCATCATCTGAATTAGCACCTTATAGGATTATATATCAGTTAATCAGTCAACATACCCTAGATCTTCAAAATGTCTGGCTAGGACCATGGCAATAAAAATAATGTCAATGATAACAATACATAAATAACAAGTTTTATATGCATCTTCCCATTTATCCTCAGAGCACCCTGGAGGGTTAGAAATGGGGTAGAGATTATTCTTTCCTTTTCACAGATAAGTAAACTGAACCACAAAGGTTAGAAGCCCAATCTGATTCAAGTTCACCCAGTGTTTTAGTAAGAGAGAAACACAATAACCAGTTCCAGGAGCTAGTTGCTAGAATTAACTGTCCCTGAGCGTTAGAACACATGATTTAGTCAACAATATGAGACAGAGCAATCCAGGAGAAAGACCAGCAAAAGTCAAGAGAAACCTAGGTTAGGATCCTTCTTCTGACACTTACTATCTGTGGCACTATAGCTAAGTCACCTAATTTCTCTGAGCTTCAGTTTACTCATCTGTAAAATGGAAGTAATCATAAATATGCCTGTAGTAGTTTCTACCACAAAAAAGGAATCCCTCCCTCAGAAGAGAAGAAGCACTTCTTCTTTAAAGACTGGGAGCAAAGGAGGAGAGAAGAGGTGAGACTGAGTGGGGAGTTCATCTCCCTGGGCTGTGACTTTGTGCTGGTTGTCTCCCATGTCTGTTGCACTTCAGTGATTCTGGAGGAGAGAGTGACTTTTTGAAACTCTGCCTCACTTAAATCCAATTCATGAGCAAGTCAAGACATCAACCTGGTGATTGCTCTCCTCTCCCTCCCACTAGAAATTCCTTGGCATTTGCTTTGTATTTTGTGTGGACTTCTCTGGGTTTGCTGTTTACCCCCAGTCAAATGGAAGCTCCTTGAGGGCAGGCATGGTTTTTGTCTGTATCATCAGCACCAAACAGAGTGCTGGTCATACACTTCCTAAGTGGATGCTTCTCAAATGCTCATCCAGTTGAATTGCCCAAACTCCCATAAATAATAGGTGACCAGTCAGATTAATGCCTTTTTTTTTTGGAGGGCAATTGGGGTTAAATAACTTGCCCAAGTTTACAGGCTAGTTTTTTTGTTAAGTGTCAGAAACTCGACCCAAACTCAGGTCCTCCTGACTCCGAGGCCGGCACTTTAGTCACTGCGCCACCTAGCCGCCCCATTAGTACTTTTATTGACTAACTCCCAATCCAATCTCCCTCTATTAAAACAGGCAGCTCTGGGGGGAGTCATTCAATAACCACAATTTGGAGGGAGAGGGGCAAGGGGAAGTGGACCTTCCAAATAATTCTCCAAATTCTCTTGAATTTGTCCCTTGCAGGAACTTTAATGCCAGTTCAGTAGTATCATTGAGATCAGTTGAGGAAAGAAGGTAAATAGCACGTGAAAGAGTCATTGGCTACTGGTTCAAGGGCTTTATCATATACCAAGGGAGCCCAGGTACCTATGGATATAAGGGCTAGAGGACGAGAGAGAGGAAAGCATTGTGGATATAAGGTTAAGAGAGGGAATCATCCCTAATATGAAGGAAATTTGAACAATTGCTGTGGGTGTCTTGTTCTGAACAGTGACTAGGTGGTGAAGGGAAATACTTTGGGGAGGGGAAGTAAGTCTACAAATGAGTACTAAAAAAAAAAATCCCCAAGTTTCATCTACATATAAATAGTTCCATGCCCCCCCCCTCCCCATCTTCCTGGCAAAGAACTAGGCCTGCCCTTCCCTCTGCCACACCCCCTACCTCAGGCTTTAGGTTGCCCATTTGTGGCTTCTTTCCCCACCTTAAATGTTCATTTTAACCTGCATACTAATATGGGGATGTGAGTGTTCTCAAGCCTAGAGACAGCCCTGGCAATAGGATCAGGTACTAAGATGTATTCAACATAGAGACCCTCATCCCTTCAGAAACTTGACAAATCCAACAGAAAAATGCAGAGACACAGTCAGGCTTGGAAAAAATGACAGTGTGTCTTCCATGCTCTATCACCCTTTCCATTTATTTAATGCCATCATTACTGCCACCACCATCACTACCATCCACGGCCATGGGATCAGAGGGCTTAGAACAAGAAGAGACCCTCTGGAGTCATCGAGTTTTGCTGCCCAGGACCTCAGATACAGGCACCCTACTATAAACTAGTTGTCTTCATTGGTAAGACCAAGCCAAGTGATACCACATGTCAGTGACACCATACACATAGTATAGTATAAAGAATGCTGGATTTGGAGTTAGACAACCTGAGTTTGAATCCCAGCTCTGCCACTTACTAGCTGTATCATCTTAGACAAATCACTTAAGCTGCTTGGACTTCAATTTCCTTATCTATAAAATGAGGTGACTTCTAGCCCTATTCATCTATAATTTCCCTTTTTCCTATGGTGGTAGAGTGGTAGAGTACCAGGGCCTAGAGTCAGGAAGACTCATCTTCCTGAGTTCAAATCTGGCCTCAGACACTTCCTAGTTGTATGACCCTGGGCAAGTTGCTTAACCCTATTTACCTCAGTTTCCTCATCTGTAAAGTGAGCTGGAGAAGTAAATGGCAAACCACTACAGTATCTTTGCCAAGAAAACTGTAAAAGGGGTCACAAAGAGTCAGACACAACTGAAAACAAGTGCATATTTATTCTATTAATAATGACAATGTAATAATAATAAAATGGTCACATATATAAAGTGGTCAGTACTTCATTGACCTCTGATAATTTCATAAATTTGCCTGAAGCTCAGAGGTTAAATGATTTGTCCATGTTCACAAAACTAATACAATTGGGGGTAGGATTTGAATCTAAGTCTTCTTCTTAAATAAGAGAAGACAACAGATTCTGCATACTGTAGAACAGTAAATTTGATTTCTCTTCTAGAGCCAGTTAGACAGAGGGTTGGACCTGGAGTCATGAAGACCTCAGTCCATACGCAGTCCATACCAAATGATGTCTACCTCTGTTTTCCCTTCTCTAAAATGGAGGTAATGATAGCACCTATCTCCCAGAATTGTGAGGATCAAATGAAATACTATTTGTAAATAGCTTATTAGCATAGTACCTGGCATATAGTAGATACTTAATAAATGCTTCTTCCTTCCTTATTGAAGAGCCACTTAGGGAACATTTAGCAAAGAAAGCCATGTTTGTAAATAGCCAGGAATGCTTCTACCAGGATAGGCCATACCAGACTAAATCATATCCCTTTTTTTTTGACAGGTTGCTAAAATGGTAGATCAAGGCAATAAAATACGTAAGGTTTACTAGATTTTAACAAAGCATTTGATAAAGTATCTTACAATACTTTTAAAGAGAAAAAAGAGGGATATGGACTAGATGGAAATACAGTTAGATGGATTTGAAAGAGAATGAATGACTGGAGTCAAAGAGTAATTATTAATGATTTAAGTTCAGCTTCTCAAGAAGACACCAACGGAGGTCCCCAGCAAACTGAGCTTGCCCTGTGACCTTTCACTTTTTGATCAGTGACTCGGATAAATGAATAGAGTACTCTTCTAATTTGCAAATATCACCAAGCGGGAAGGGATAGCTGATATACTAGCTGACAGTCAGGATTCAAAGGGAGCAATGTGATGAATATAATAAGATGAAATTCAGTAGGGATGAATGAAAAGACTTATACTTGGATTCAGACAATTAATTTCACCTGAATAAGAAAGTTGGCCTAAAAAAGATCTGGGGGTTTTAGTGGACTCTAAGCTCAAGGTGAATCATCAGTGTGAGGTACTAGCCAGGTTGCCTCTCTATAAAGTGATAATATTGGATACTGGCTTCCTTTTTTTTTTTTTTTTTTTGGTCTGGGCCTGTGATCTCATGGGTATGGAAACTCCCTTCATGCAGACTGGCAATGCATCGTTTAACTTTAGCCTTGGAGAGTGGCTTGGGGCACTGCCAGGTTAAGGGACTTGGCTGTGGACACCCAGCCACTAGGCATCAGAAGCAGGACTCAAACCTAGGTCTTTCGGACCACAAGGCCAGCCCTCTGTGTGCTAATGTGGCTACTTCTTTGGCCACCTCTTGGAGTCCCAACTCCCTCCAAAATTCAGCTCAGGGCCTAAGGCCTTTCAGGATTTCTCTAGTTATTAGTGTCTTCCTTCTTCAATTACCTTGGTTTTACTTATGTCTTCATATTGTTCCCTGCCCCATCACTATTATATACCTCCCCAACCCCCAGTAAAAATCCTTGAGGAGAAGAACTGTTGTTTTTCTAAGGCTCCTAGAACAGATCTTTGCACATAGTAGGTGCTTAAAATACTTATTGAATTCAATTGACTTAATCCCTTCTAGCATTATTTTCATTTTAATTAAAATCTGGCCTCAAACACTTACTAGCAAATTCACTTAATAAAATGAAAATGAAATAAAAATAAAATAAAATGAAAGTGTTTTAAATAAATATCAGATGGGGAAAGCTAGTATATGTGCTAGTTTTAGAGATCTTTGATCTACTTCCCTTTTATTATATCATTCTGGTGATAACTACCTCTGTTTGGGGGAAATCTGAATCCCCAAACTCTGGTAAGGTGGAAAAGATTGGATTTGGAGGCAGAGAATCAGGGTTTGAGTTTGAGTTCTGCCTCTTACTACACACATGATCCTGGCAATATCTCATTTAATCCTCATAAAAACCCTGGGAGGGTAGTGCCATTATTATCCTTATTTTATAGATGGGGAAACAGAGGCAGTCAGAGGTTGTGATTTGCTACTAAGTATCTGAGTTCAGATTTGAACTCAGATGTTCTTGATTCCAGGTTCAGTGTTTCATCTACTGTGATACCTAATTACTTCCTTTAAACCTTCTGGAAAGTCTCTTCGCTTCTACTAGCCCTCAGTTTCCTCACATGTAAAATGAAGGGGTTGAATATGATGGCCTACATGTTTCCTTCCAGTTCTGAGTCTAAGATACTATGATTTTTTTTAAGATAGCTGTATGAATTGTGCCTTCATTTTTTTTGGACCTCATGGGGCCATTTGCAAGAATGTATTGATCAAACCCTAGACATACACTAGTGTGCTAGCATCATCCCAAAAAGCCAAGTGAAGAAGTTTCATTTACGCCTCAGAAATGCTACAAATCAGGGCCTGATTTATTGTTGAATTGTCTAGACTTAAGAAAGTGATGGAGAAAATGGTAATAACAGAATAAATTAAAAGTGTCAGTGTTGTGTTACGCCCCCCCCCTGCAGAATGAGTCGTTAAACTCTTATCAGCACACCACTGGATAGGTCCGCAGGTGTGAGAAGGGCTTCCAGCTGGGACCTAACTGTCTCACGTGGACCAAGGTCTCCTGGCGTAGTCCTATGACATCTTAACATCAAGGAACTCTCCACCCAAAATTGTAGCTAACTCTGGGTTAGGAAGGATATGCAAAGTAAGAGTCCATTGAGAGTCCCATGTAAAACTCTCATCTGAAGGGCTGCCTGTGCTGGATGCTAATAAAAGCTACCTAGAGAGACAGACAGACCCAAGGGTCTCTTTAGGTGGAGTGATCTCACTCCAGAGGTTTCAACCATGATATTATGGAAGATGAATTGTAGTTAGAGACAGGATTTGAATCCTGGTCCTATTATCTAGGTGACTTTGGGAAGTTACTTCCTTTCTTTTGACCTTAGTTTTTTTTGTTGTTGTTTTGTTTTGTTTTTTTGCTTTTTGGAGGGCAATTGGGGTTAAGTGACTTGCCCAAGGTCACATGGCTAGTTTTTGTGTTAAGTGGCTAAGGCTGGATTTGAACTCAAGTCCTCCTGACTCTAAGGCCCGTGCTCTATTCACTTTGACACCTAGCTGCCCCTGACCTTAATTTCTTGACCTGTAAAATGAAAGGGTCATATGAGAACAGGAGTTCTTATTCTGGGGCCTGTGAAATTAAAATAGATAGAGAGGTAAATATGCAGATAGAGGAATAGATAACTGAATTTCAATATTATTGTCTTTGGGGGGTAATCTTATGGATTGTATTTTGTGCCTTTAAAAACATTATTCTTAGGAGTCTATAGGCTTCACTAGACTGTCAAATGGGTCTATGAACACAAACAAAGATTCTTACCCCCAGACTAGATGATCATCAAAGTTCTATCCAGTTCTAACTGACAGACTCCTTCCCCTTTCTCTACCTGCCTGCCATGGTGGTTAAGATGAGGGAGTGGTAGGGGTGGCTAGGTGATGCAGTGACTAGAGCACTGGCCCTGGAGTCAGGAGGACCTGGGTTCCAAGCTGGCCTCAGACACTTGATACACTTACCAGTCTTGTGACTTTGGGCAAGTCACTTAATCCCAACTGCCCTCCAAAAAAAAAAGAAGAAGAGGGAGTGGTAGCTTTGTAAACCTGTGGGACCATTCCTTCATGTGCTCTCCCCTTTTTTTCCCCTGCAACAGGTGGTGAATTTGCTCTACCTTTTATTAATTTCATTTAAAACCCTCTGGGATAAATGCTAGGATAGGCATTTCTTTCAAGGTAATGTTTTATTATCCTGTTTTTGATATTTTCTCCTTAAAACTAAGGACCACAAGAGCAAGAAAGCAAAACAAAGTTCAAAATACAGTCATCACATGTGACTGTTGAGAATAAATAGCACAGTGCAAAGGCAGACTCTGGGCAGTTTCCAGGCTAGGTTATTGTTGTTGTTTGTGTCCTGCCTTCTCCAAGAGGACCATGACATCAGGGAGGTGATGCCATGACATGCAAGTGAATTGGACTTAAGTGAAGGAGAGCTGTGCAAGTCACCAGTATCACTCTCTCCTCCAGAGCCATCTGGGTCCAGTGGACAGATACAGATCAGGACAACTGGAGATGGCACCCTCCAGGCTAGGTAATAGAAAAGGAGGGATCTTTCAGTCTGTCTCTCTCTGTCTCTCTTTCTCTCTGTCTCCCTCTGCCTCTCTGTCCTTTGTTTTGTCTCTGTCTCTCTGTCTTTTCCTGTCTCTTTCTCCCTTTCTTCCTTTCCTGTATTTCTCTTAATCATTTCCAACTTGGAGAAGAAAGTCAAGATTCTGCAGGAAAAGGCAGTATAGGAACATGGTGAAGGAGAAGATTTCTGACCAAACTTTATCCAAGAAGAGTCTTGGGGACAGTCTTTGGAGGTTGATGGCTACTGTAATCATCATCCGGTCCACTGCACTGCTCCTCAAAGAAGTGGAAGTCACTTCTTTATGCAGGAAAAGCAGCCATAATCAATAATTCGTAGAATTTAGAGCTTAAAGTAGTCTTATAAATTGTCTAGTCCAAACCCTTCATTTTCTTTTTTTTTTTTTGAGGGGGGGAAGGTAAGGCAACCAAGGTTAAGTGACTTGCCCAAGGTCACACAGCTAGTTTTATGTTAAGTGTCTGAAGCTGTATTTGAACTCAGTTCCTCCTGACCTCAGGTCTGGTGCTCTATTCACTTCGCCACCTAGCTGCCCCAACCCTTCATTTTCTAGATCAGAAAAATAACATCAAAAGGGAAAATGACTGGCCCGAGATCACATAAGCATGTATATAACAGAATAAGGGTTGAAATCTAGTTTCTCTTTCCATTGTACCCCTTTATTTCTCCCATATCACTTATCCCAGGCAAATAAACTGTGGAATGGAATCTAGACCAGAATCAAGAAGAAGAGTTCCCATTTTAGAATAATGGAACCACTTGCCTACAACTCCTGGAAAATCAGACATGGGAAATGTTTAAAGTCCTGAAATGTGGAAATAGATTAAAAAAATGAAGGTTATGATTTTGTACCTTGGGTTTAGGTAAGAAAGAAACATTTCTATAGGCCCTCGTTGAGGTCTCCTGTGCTCTTTGAATGCAATTTAGTGGGTTTCTCTATTTTTTTCTAGGAGGTAGTATAGTCTCATAGACATAAAATGATGGTATTTTTCATGCTTGTGCCAGCTGTAGCAAACCTCCTTTCCTGCAAAGGAGAGAATGAAAAAGTGTTAAAATGCTGTGACTAATAAGCTTGTAGCATTTCCAGAGTAACTACAAGCAGGAAAAAATAACATAAAGATGTCTCTTATTTTGAGAATTTCATTTCTAGAGGTGTCAACTTCAAGTGTAAGATGGAGAAGTAATAAGAATTATAGGCTCCACAGAATCAGGCTTTCTAATTAGAGATGGAAGGGACATTAGCAGACATCTAATACAATCCCTTCATTTTACAGATAGGTAAACCAAAGCTCAGAGAGGTTTTCACTTAGCATGCTTTGTTAGTGTACTCAGTGCTGGGCACAGTCATCACCGAGGATACAAGGAAAAGCGAAAACAGTCCCTGCCTTCAAGAAGACATTCTAATAGCATGTAGGGAGGATGACAATATGTAAAAAAAACAAAAAACGCCAAAAACTAGGTACATACAAGATACACATAAAGAAGATAAAAGGTAATCTGAAAGAATTTGGCAAGGGTGGTGGAGGCGGGAGCCAGAAAATCAATCCAGCAATCAATGAACATTTATAAATAACTACTATGTGCTAGGCACCATGTCAAGCATTGGAAAGACCTCTTGCAGAAAATAGGATCTAAGCTGTGTCTTGAAGGATGCAAAGGAACCAAGAAGGACTTACAGGAGAGGAAGCAGAGCATTGAACCACACAGGCATGGGGGACACACAGCCAGTAGAAAGGGACAGAGACAGGAAATGAAGTGCTTTGAGTAGGCCAATGTAGTAGAGTTGCAGAGTTTGTGGAGGAGAGTTATCATACGGCCAGTAAGTAGCAGAACTCCAACCTAGGTCTTCTGCTTCCAGGTACAGAATTATGTGTTCTGTTCAGTTGTGTCTGACTCATCATGACCCCATTTGGAGTTTTCTTGGCAAAGATACTTAAGTGCTTTGCCATTTCCTTCTTCAACTTTTACAGATGAGGAAACTGAGGCAAACAGTGTTAAGTGACTTCCTCAGGGTCACACAACTGATGAGATACTTGAGACCAGATTTGACTCCAGGCTCAGCACTCTACACAATGTACCACCTAGCTACCCTATTATTGCCACTAGACCATGCATTACTAAAGGTCATAAAGCTCTAGATTTGGAAAGAACTTCAGACATCATAGCATCCAACCCTTTCATTTTACAGGGGAGCAAACTAAGGTTTGGAGGAGTTAAATGACCTGCCCAAGGTCACATAGTTGATTAGTGGCAGAAACAGGACAAGATGCCAACTTTCCTGGTTCTCAATTCAATTCTCTTCCCACTCCATCAAATCTGAAATTTATATGAGCAAAAGAGTTTCTCCTGCTTAGGGTGGTTTCAATGCAGGCCAGAGGGACTGAAGAAGGGACTTCTCCATATCCTATCTTTGCCAAGGTTTGCACAGATGTATAAAGAGATAGGGGCAATGGGCCTGTTGGGTGGAGCAGGAAGCAGAGACCAAGTGTCCTGAACTAGGGCACAAGCACTGGTCATTGCGGGCATTTGGGGCCTTGCTCACCTGTGATGAGTTATCCACCTTCTTGAAGCTGGATTCCACCACATGCAATATGTCTGCAGGATGTTTTCGTGAGCAGCACCTTTGCCAAACCTTTATAGATCACTTACAAAACAGAAACTGTTCTTCACTGGTAGGGAGAAGTAGAGAAGGGGGAGAGGGGAGGGGAAAAAAAAAGCCGGGCAGTAATTGAAGGCAGGTTGGGAGATGTTCACGCTTTGAAATTCTCCTTCTTGTGAAATGTTTATGAAACACTTTCCACAAACGAGTTATGCAACTAGGGCAACAGCTTTGATCACTTTCATCGCCAGTGATATATTCATTAGTGTTTGGTTGTTTTCCTCTCGTGGGTCATGTGAAAATGTCATCGGACTCTTCCTGTGGAAGGCGATTGACTACCTGCTAGGCTCTGCCCAGCAAAGCACGTCAGGGGGTGAGGGGTGGGGAACAATCTTAGTAGAAATATTCATTCCTTTCCTTATCTTCTCCCTCCTACTCTTGGAAGATCCTGAATTGATTTACAGGACCAATGTTACTTCTCTCAGTTTTTTTTTTCTTGGGGGGCGGGGTGGGTTGTTTTGTTGTTGTTGTTATTGTTTTGTAGAGAAGACCGTAAATGTGGAAATCTGGAGACTGGGTTATTGACATGACTGAGCCAACTATTTGAAAGAGAAATTTTGTGTCACTCTCTTAGTATTTGTAGGTCTTGATTTCTTCATCTGTTATATGGGACTGGTGACACCCATCCTCTATCTTCCCTTTGATTTGTGAAGTCAAGTGTTATGTAAAATGTTTTCAAGTCCTTTCAAGGGGCTATGTCCTTCCAAGATGAGCTCACTGTTTTCTGATGAATGGTGCCAGGGAATTCTCTGAGATTAGGGAATAAAATAAAGCATGATGCCATTTTAACCATCCTGGTCATCACTGAAAATACAGGGTACAAGAATATCCATTTCATTTTGTGGGATAATCAATAGAAGTAAGGTGCTAATATTAAAGGGGACCAGGAAGGTGGGATTTTAGCTGAGACTTGGTAGGTGGGTGACCAGGCTCAAGTGACTAACTGGTAAGATTGGACCCTATGTCACAGTCCATATCCTTAGTCTTCAGTGAATCTGAATTAGAGCCTAAAGTGGTACTTCATTCACACTGTGTGTATAGAGTCTTAAAGAAAGAGCAAAAGAGAGAGATGGTCAGATAGACAGAGACAAAGACAGAGACAGAGCCAGGGGACAACCTCTCTGTTTCCAGTAAGTTTGTGGGTTTGGTTCAGTTTTCACAAATATGTATGGCAAGGGGTGGGTGGGTGCAGGAATCAAGTTTTCATCCAATTTGCCTCAGGTTCTCATGTTATGAAGTTATGGGATCCAACTGAAGTCTCTATCTTGTCTCCCAAATCCACAGCAACACCCAGTTGCCTGGAAGGAATCCAGCCTTTTCCCCTCAGCAGCTGTGAAAACGTTTCTCACCTCCCCCTGCTCCCCCATTGGAAAGGACTTTGTTTCTTGAACACTTGGCTCCTTCTTTGGATGCCACCTTGAGAGCATTTGAGAAGTCTGGCAGCAATGGAAGCTGTTAATCTCTTTCCCACCTCCATCCCTGCTTCCTTTTCAGCTGTGGAGTGTCAAAGACCCACAAAATCCAGATAGCCAAGGTTCTCAACCTTGAAAGGGAAACTTTAGAAAGCATCCACCACTTTAATTTTTAAGTTCTGATTGTTTGAGAACAGGGATTTTGTTCTTTAGGGGGACCTTCCCCACCCCATGCCTAGCAGATGATCAAGATATCAATATGAAATGAGGGTTGAGAGAATCCCTGTGAAGAAAAGAATCAGAAGAGCATGAGACACCACTGTCAGAAAACCCCCACATTAACATCCAAAGCATGTTTCCCAGCATGCTGTAGACATCACTTTCAGAAGCGGATCAACTGGAGGCTTGGGAGACCCCTAGAAAGAGTTTGGAGGGCAGTTGATCCAGGGAACAGAAGAAAGGGTGAGTTTGCTTTCACATGATGGTGCTGAGTGCTGAAAGTAAGTGTTGCAGGAAGACCTGGCACTGTTTCTAACAGATAGCACCCAGTTTGGACGCAGAGCACATGTTTTGGGGCTTTGTCATAGCTGCACCTCCTTATCTCCTCATTGCGCATAATGAGTCTATAAAGGAACCCTACTACTTGAATCTTAAACTGGGGCCTTGCCAAGCTGCCTGAGGTGGTTCCACTGGAGAGATGATTCTGGCTCCCCATTTTCCATATCCTCCCTTCATTCCCTTCCTCCCCCCATCCTAATTCTCAAACTCCCAATGTTACCAACAGCACGCTTCAAGGAGTAGGGGGATGGCAAAAGATCCCAGTGTAGAACTCTATGGAACCTTGGCTACCCAACCAGAAATGTTGCACTTAGATTGAGTAACAATAACACCACCTCCCCCCACCTTCAGAGCAAGGTTTAAGTTTTATTTTTTTAAACCCTCTATTCCTCACTCATTTTTTAAAAACCAGCTGCCAAATGTTTTCTTGGAATCTGGCATGTAAAAATCTAAAATTCTTGGGGCAAGTAGGACACTTAGAAATTACTCTGAGATGATGGTGCCATCCAAGGCGGGGGTGGAAAAGGTGAAGGGGCAACTGGAGTAAGAGTCTCAGAGACTCCTTTACTGGGCCAACACTAGAAAGTAACATACAGGTTCCTGAGGCCTTCCTTTTCTTCTCCAGATGAGGTTCATCCTCTGTTCCAGACCCTTATTGGCAGGACCCAAGAGTGGTCTACTGTGGCAGGAGGAGAGGGAAAGGGAGAAGCAAATTAGTAATTCCATTCCAGAAAGAGGTTGTCTGTGAAAACGGGTCTCCTTTGTACTCTATAGTTTGACCCAACAACCCCAGAGCACTGGTAAAACTTGCATTTGCCAAGTCCACCAGTCTCCCTTGTCATAAGGATTGCCATCTTTGTTTTATAGGCTAATGGGAAGGAATCATAGAATGAAAGAGTATTAGCACTGGAAAGTCCTTAAAAACCATGGGATTATAGAATTTTAGCAGGAAGGGACCTTAATGTGTGACTTTGAGCAAATCTTTTAACCTCCCTGAGCCTCAGTTTCCTCATCAGAATAATGAAGGAAGAGGCAGGGTAGACTAGCTGATACCTAAACTCCCATCTCTAATAGTTCATAGGAGTTCCTGAAGAAAGTGAAGCCTAAAAAGTTCATTAACTCAGAGCACATAGCTAGTCTGTGACAAAGTTGGGACTAGATCTCAGTTGTACTAATTCACAGTCCAGTTTTACAGTGCCATGATGCAGACTCTGTAATTCGCTTCTCAGGCACCCAAGTCACTCGGTAGGCCCTCATGTCTCTCCAGCCAAAGTATGTTTTGTTTTAGTGAAAACAGCCTTGGCCCTTCACACAATCTTATTCACATGGGAACTTCACATGAATATCTAGTATAAGCTCCACTAGGGGAGGGAGAAGTGAACATGTTCTATTACACAGTAGTTAATTATATAGCTCCTCCAACACCTATGCTCAGGGTGCTCAGCATACATGAGCTTCATAAATGTCAACATTGTCAGTCAGTCAGTCAGTCAATAAACATTTGTTAAGAGGCTACTATGGGCCAGGAACTGTTCTAAACTCTGGGAAAACGAAGAAAGGCAAAACAAAGTCCTCCTCTCAAGGATCTCACATCCTAACCAGCATGTAAACAACTAGGAACAAGCATGCTACACACAGGAAAAAATTGGAGATGATCAACAGAAGGAAGGTGCCAACAGCAAAGGGCATCTGTAAAGGCCTTGTGTAGAAGGTGGGATTTTAGCTGAGACTCGAAGGAAACCACTGAAGTGAGGAGGCAGAGATGAGAGAGAGAGAGAGACAGAGAGACAGAGAGAGAGAGAGAGAGAGAGAGAGAGAGAGAAAGAGAGAGAGAATTCCAGGCGTGAAGGACAGCTGGTGAAAATGCCAGGTGAAGTACTGTCCTGTGCAAGAAACAGCATGGAGGACAATGTCACTGGATCAAAGAGTATATTAGGGGCAGGAGGGAAGAGAGGATGGAGGGGAAGGTGAGTGTAAGAAGACTGAAAAGGGGTGTGTGTGTGTGTGTGTGTGATGTAGGGACAGAGGTATACTGGAGCCAGCCCATGGGCTCCCTGGAGCACTATTATTAAATTTTCAGTGTGAATATTCACAAATAGCAAATGCTACAAATCAGGTCTGGATTTTTCATTTTATTGATTGTCTAGACTTAACGAAAGTGATGGAGAAGTAGAAATAATGCTTATTAAATATTAATAATGACACACTTAGAAGTGTGTCAAGGTACTTTTTTTATTTTTAAGAGACTCTCATTCATTCACTTTCAACACACATATATTAAGCATCTACTATGGACCAGGAATTGTACTAGGTGCTGGAGATACAAAGACAAATTGAAATAGTTCCTGCCCACCAAGATCTCGTATTCTGTTGGGGAGAATTAGCATGAACATAGATGAATAAATAGAAAATAAAGACAAAGTAGTTGCTGGGAAAGGTAAGGGAGGACTAACACCCTATTTACCTATGTAGAATTGAAAGCCAATTTCTTTTATTTTTTTTTTTTGGAGGGGGAAGGCAGGGTAATTGGGGTTAAGTGACTTGCCCAAGGTCACACGGCTAGTTTTGTGTTAAATTTCTGAAGCTAAATTTGAACTCAGGTCCTCCTGACTCCAGGGCTGGTGCTCTATTCACTGCACCACCTAGCCTCCCCTTGAAAGCCAATTTCAAGAGATATTGGGTCCCCAGATCTAGCCCAGAATGCAAGAGGACCAACCATATAACAAACTGGAAGAGAGATGGTCTGAAGCAGGCCTTCATAAGCTGATTCTGTGGACAGCCATTAAAGGGGCAGCATGGCTAACTTATTCTTATGGAATGGGGAGATAGACTCCCTAGGAACCAATCTCTCATGTTGATTGTAGGGTGAGAATAGGAGGTGGGATCAAGAGACAAAAACAGACCTTTTTGGCCCCTGCTATTACATCAGTAGGCACATTGATGCCTGCATTTGCAGACCTATTCGGCAATGGGGTGGAGGGAGCCTATGGGGTGGTAGGATGAGATGGTAGAAATTGTGACCAGACTCACTGGGGTGTGATGGCAGCTTCACATGTGAAGGGCAAGCAACAGTGGAAATAACAGCGTCATGGGCTTGCAGAATATCAGAGTTAGAAGGGGCTTCACAAGTCTAGATCTAATCTTAGCTGGACAATCAATGGATAAACCAGCATTCACTAAGTTTTAAATAGTTTGAGGCACTGGGGATACCAAGAAAGACATAAGATAGTCCTTGTGCTCATGGAGCTTACATTCTAATAGGAGAGACAGAGACGTGTGAAGAAATAGCTACATACCAGAAATGTGCAGAATGTGTGTACAGAGGAGATGGAAGGTAACTTTAGAGGGGGAAAACTTGAGAAGCTGGGGTGGGGGGAGGAATGGAAGGGAAAGGAAGCTGGGGAGGGGAGGGACACAGAAATGCACCTGAACACAAACTCTTTAGAGTGGGGGGGTGGAGTCTCAGTCTGGTTCCTTTGACTTGTAAACAAGTGCTCTCAGTGTTTAGCCCCCTTACTTTTACTATGGGTTTGCCTAGCCTAAGGGAGGCCCCACAGGTAACAATAATGATTTATATGTGGCTTTGCATATACCATCTCATTTGAGGGAGAGTTTGCCAGTATTGGTAACTCCATTTATCTGATAAAAAAAAACAGGCTGAGAGAAATTAAATGATTTGTCCTTAATTGATCAAGCAATCATCAACAAACTGGCCCTCCTGGCCCATGCTTATAAACTTTGTTAAGGAGGAAACTGACTCTGGAGCTGAGTTGGAGAGTTTTAAGTTGTACTACCACTAAAGCTGAATGGACATCCACACTAATTCTGGCACCAATAAATACTCTTGTGAGTGAGTATGGGAAATGGAGCAGGTCAAAGCTTGTAAAAATCAGTCTTGGGGTCAGACCATGAGTAGTTGCTACATATCCAGCCTGGGCAAGATAGGGAGACACAGTCTTAAAAAATTAACACGAATAAATCAACACACTAGTTACTTTGCTGTAGGAACTATGCTAGATCTATAAACAAAAATGAAATAATCCTGCCCTCAAGGAGCTTACCTCCTCAGAAAAACAAGCTAGTTACTCTGCTCTAGGAACCGTGCTAGATATAGAGAAACAAACAAAATAAATAGTCCTGCCTTCTAGGAGCTTACCTTTTGCAGAGCAGACAACATGGTCACACAGTATCAGAGAAATATGAATATTCATATTCTTTTCTCTAAATCTAGCACTCTATCCAAGTCTAACAGTCTTAACACTACCTCCTTGCCAATAAAAGGTAGGAAAGACAGTCAAAGCAAGCTAATTTGCCCCATACCAAGTGCTCATCATACTTTTTTCAGAGTAGCAAAGCAAATAGTTATTTATAAAGCCTGAGAACTTTCTACTCTCCTCCTCCTCACCTCCTCTCTTGGCTTACTGCAGAGCTCCCCCTTTGGAAGAAGCTTACTTCAACTTTTCTCCTATTTCTTCTTGTAGATCAAAACTGAAGATCTCAGTGATTCCTTGCAGCCACCACTATCACACAGGCCCTGCCACCTCTCTCAAGGACCTGCCATGATGTCAGGAAACCAGATGCCTGGGGTAACTATCAGCCAGTTTTAGGAAGCCTGGATCTTCTCAATGGGAAGGTGGCATTCCTTCAGAGGGGACTTGAAGTCAGAGCCTGGCACCCAGTGACCCACTCCCTCCGAAGTCAACCCATACTTTGTCTGAAGAAGCCCCAAGCAGTGAGTGTTAGGAAGGGGTTAGAAAATTGAGAGAGAAGACTTTTCAAAGAATCAGCTTGGCTAAGAAGCTGGGGAGGAAATAGTCTGGTTCTCTTGAAAAGTTAAAAGACAAAGATGTTAAATGGAAGGCCATTTCAGAAATGCCAATGTCTTCAGGAGGGCCTGCCATCAATGTCCATCAAGGGTTACTTCTGCATGATCTAACAGTCCCAGTGACTTCCTTTATGGTTTTAAGTCAGTTTTTTTTTTTAAGTCAGAATCATAGCATACCTCAGAATTAACTCTTAAGTTGGGGGAGGACAAGAAGGGAATGTACTATTCTTTGAATTGGTGACTTGGGGAAATAGGAATCTCCTTTCTTGGTGGCCTTTCATTTGTTTGTTAAACAAATATTTATCAAACACTTGACTATAGGCATAACACTCTGCTATATTCTATGAGAGCTACATGGCACCAGAGAAACCTAGATTCACTCAGCTTCCCAAAATCCTATGGCAAGTTGGAAAGGGGACCATGGAAAGAAGTATCAATCTGATCTAGACCAATAACTTATTACTAGTCCTATTTAAAGAGATCATAGGATTAGAACAGGAAAGATACTTTAGTGATCATCCACACCTTTATTTGAGAGATGAGGAAACTGAGACCCAAATAACAAGTAATTTGACCAGTGTCTCCCAAGTAGTAAAAAGAAGAGCTAGAATTTGAACTTGGGTCCTTTAACTTCAAATTCAGGATGCTTTCCAGTACACCATGCAGCTTTGAATGATTTGATGGGATTCCCTCATACACTTAGCCCAGAGTTTTTTTTTTTGTTTTTGTTGTTTGTTTTTTGTGAGGCAGTCTAATGAAGCCTATAGACCCCCCTAGTCAGAATAATGTTTTTAAATGCATAAAATAAAATATACAAAATTACAAAGGAGACCAATTATATTGAAGTATAATGATCAAAATGTGTTTGTTTGTTTTAAGTGAGCTCACAGACCCCAGGTCTAGCCCCTGATCTAGCCAAAGTTAATGTTTCCAAATTGCTACTCGTTGCTGGGTTTAATCTCATATTAAACCTCCTAGCAAGGCTTCTGGCCTCATCATTGGACTCTGGCTAAATCAGTTTGGATGTTTGAAAATGCTTCTGAGCTTCCAAAGAGCATAATGGAATTTAGGCAGACACATTTAAAAAAAAAGTAAATGACGAGGCAAATAACAGAGGTGAACAGGACAAAATGTTTTACAAGGATCTGTGTGATTAAGCACTAGGGAGAGAAAAGAGTGGTTAAACTAGAGATTAGATGCAGATGGATGGGCCAGTTGACCCCATCTCATGAGTTCTGTAAACTATGTCTTCCCACATATAGGACATGGCTTCTCTCCATCCTCTCCAGCAACTTGTCCTGGTTCCCAGCCACTTACAATCTGTGTCACAGTTCCTGCTGTCTCAGTCACAGTCTGGGCAACAAGGTAAGAAGCCCTGAGGTTCTCTCCCTGAACCCAAATACCATTTTATCAAACCAGGGACAAATATTTGTGGAGTGCCCATTTGTTAGCAGCCTTTTCCCAAGAAAAGGTCCCTGGAATTCCTCATTCTGGATGTTCCATTCTGTTCCCATATCCCATCTCCTGCCAGATCGGTTTCAATCTCTCTCTTCTCTAGGCCCCAGCCCCAAGGGCAAAGGGGAAAAGAGAAGCTTCTTCAAGAGTAGACCAGCAACTACAGCACCAGGAAATCCCAGTTCTGTGGAAATTTATCTTGACCTCCTTGTGGCTACAGTGGGAACGCTGTTCCAAGTCTTACTGCCCCAGGGTGGGGGGGAAAATGACTATGGTTCTGTTTGGGCAGAGCAATGGTGCCACCCAGGGGCAGCATGGAGGTCTGCCAGGAGGTCTGGGGTGGGTGGAGTAAGCTACCACACTTGACTGTCTTGGGTCATTTGGAAGAATGTTCCAGAGCATTATGTCCAGCCTTTTTATTTCCTGGATCCCTCCCTCTCTCTTCCACCCACTCACACCCCTCCTCCCACACTGGGTGGTCAGAAAGCACACAAGCAAAGCACCATCCCATAAATATATTCTGACTATTCCCTAGCCCCCGGTGTTTACCTTCGCTTCCTGAAAATGCCAGGAAACTTTGTGAGAAACCAGAATTAAAGAAAAAAATATTCACTCATCCTTGTCTTTGGTTCCCATACCTGTCAGGAAGACACCACCTAGATTCCGTTTCCAAGCTTCTGAGAGAAATGACAATGCCCTTAACCCTCCTTTCATAGGTTTGTTTAGCTATTCCTCACCCCTTTGCTGAGATAGGCTATCTGGACAGCTAGTTCTGGTTATTTCTGAGAATGGGGGAAACAGGCCTGGAGAAGCCCCCACCAGTGGGCTTTTCTGACTACTTGCCTCTTGTGATCTTCACCTACCTTTTTGTTTTGGTTTTATAGTATCAACAATTGTCTATATAGTATAGAGAGCAAGGACAACCACTGGTACTGCCCTCTGTAGGGTAACTGGAATCACACTAACCACCTCACCAGTACTTAACCAGTGCCAGGCACATAGTGGATAGGGTATGTGGGGGTAGGGAACCAACCTGTCAGTTCACTGGTATAAGGAATACTCATGCAAGGAGGCTTTCTCTACCAAGGCAGGTGTAATCTACCTTCTTAGAGTAGTGGTGTCAAACTCAAATAGAAAAGCATACACGCGGCAGAGGCATGGTGACTTAGAAAACCACATGTTACTTATTTTATTTTTATTTATTTTGTTAAATATTTCCTAATTTTACTCATTAGGCCTCGGGAGTGTCACAGGCTTCATGCTGCCATCTCTGACCTTATACCCCTGAGGTTAAGTGGCTTGCTAAGGGGCACATAGCAAGGATGTAGCAGTCAAGATTTCATTGGCTCAAAGACCAGCTCCTTATCCCCTGTGCCAAGTTGCCTCTTGCCCAGCACATAGAAGTAGGCACTGAATTAATGCTTTATCACCTCCCTAGGTCTCAGCTTCTATATGTGGCAAATAAAGGTTAGTCTAGATAACTTCAAAATTTCCTCCCAGCTCTAAATATGATCCTGTGACAATTGACTGGGCTACATTTTGGCTTCAATGGCCCTGTTCCTGAAACAGGCTTAGAAGACTATTGCTTCAGTCCTCTGGGGCTGACTGGATCCCAAAGCACTATTGTCAGAATGACCCCCTTATAGTTAATCTCATTAGAGGGAAAAGAGGAGTCTGAGATGACATTTATCATTCAAGATGTGATAAAGGGACCAGTTACACAGCCAGCATCTTCAGAGCTAGCCCAGTTGTGTTTTCTTGTGGGATAGATGAAAACCCCTAGGTTCCCATTTGAATTCTCAGAAGAAACCCCTAGGACTGGGCCCTTGGGCCTCCTCCCCTCTTGGGTTTCTTCATGAACAGTCTCTGTGTTATCTGATTCCCATCTTGTTTATACCTTCCAGAGTTATCAACTTGGCCCTCCCTCACTGTTCTGCACACCTCTCCCTGCCTAGCAGGACTGGTTTGGGGACTGCTGTTCCCATCCCTGTTTGTCCCCCTCTCTGATTCAACAATTCACCACCACCTGCATGTGGCAATCAATGCCTGGTAGCACTCTGGGCAGGCTCTCCAGGGGGTGTGAAATGCACTAAGGGACCTGGTAAGAGAGAGGTTCTTTAAAACTCACAAAATACATTATTTCAATCTCTCTCACCTCATCTCTTTCTCTGTCCTATCCCTACTATATTTCTCCCTCTTTCTTTTCCTTCAGGTCTACAGTCAAATCTTCTCCCATTTCCTCAGCAACAAAGCAGCTTCCTCCTCCCACAGAGTGGACCTGGCCTAGCATCTCAGGTAATCAGCATTCTCCATATTTCCTCTAAGAAGCCTAGTTGTGCTCATTCCTACCCTTACCCTGATACCTAATAAGCAGAGAAAGCAGCAAGAAACATTCTCTTTTCATCAGTTTTCCTCTGTAAAATGGGAGTGGGGTGGTGGATTAAAAGATATCTAAGGTTCCTTTCAATTCTGTGATCTCACTGTCCTAGATAGGAAAACCAGAGCTACATCAATGAGGAAATGGCTTACCTAATATCAACATGAGATCTAGACCCAGAACCCAAACACTTTACTTCCAGGTTGGCATTCTCCCCATTAAGTCACATACCTTCTCGGATTATAATGGCTAGCATGAGTACTTTCAGGTTTGCAAAACACTTTCCAAACATTATCTCATTTAATCCTCCCAACAACCTTGGGAGGTAGCTGCTATTACTTTACAGATGAGGAAACTGAAGCAAACATGATTAAGTGACTTGTCCTTGGTCACACAGCTAATAAGTGTCTGAGGCAGCACTCAAACTCAGATCATCCTGACTTAAAAATTCAATGCTTTGTCCACTGCACCACCTAACTGCCTATAATTGAGTTCCATTCCTCTGGGAAGAACATCCTGAACTGGTATCATACCCTTGAAAACTAGGTTTCAATTGTTCAGACTCCCCAAGTTGGGACCTATTCGGTGACCTCCAGCTCAGCTTTCCACACTTCTGTTTGCACTGAGGGATGCTAGAAGCTACTGGGATATGGCAAGCCAAGAGGCCACAAGAGGGAGGGATGTATCTGGGTCTCATGTAAGCTCTGGAACCCCTCCAAGGCCAGAATGGAGACTGTCCTAGGCTCAATCCTCCAATGGTGCTGCACAAGGAAGAAGGATCATGGGAACTAGAGCTGAGAATTTAAAAGTCCCTCAGTCCAACCCCTTTCCTTTTACAAATAGAGTGGAACTGAAGCCCAAAGTGAGTGCTCAGGATCACATAGGTAGTAACAGAACTAGAATTAAAAAGGACATTTTCTGATTCCAAATCTAATATTCTTTCCACTAGATCTTGGTGGAGGACCCTGAGATGGATGGGGAAAACAGTTAGAAATAATCGAATAGAGAAAGAGGTCACTGTCAGTTTCCCGGGACTCTCATGCACAAGGAAAATAAGCCCTATTCCTTACCTTTGGCTCCAGGAATCAAGCCAAGGGAGGGTTTGAGTAAGACGAATTCCGGGAAGCCTTGATCGAGCCTTCAAGAGCAAAGAGTGCCACCTGGTGGTTAAATAAAAGTGGGGACACCTGGGTTCTAACTTTCATCTATCACTGCCTTTTCTCCTCACCTAAGCAGAATCCTAGAATTAGAAAATTCTTGATCTAGAAGGCATCTTAGTTGGGCCCCTACAAGTCACCAAATAAAATCCATGAAGACCTTGACAAGCCATCTTGTCCATCCTACATCCTCAAGCAAACATTGATCAAAATCAGCCCAGACAGGTGCCAATCTATTCCATTTTAAAGAACTTCTAATGAAGGAATAATGGGACTTGAGTCCCATATTTGGAGGTGCTGAAACCCGGAAATTCTATTAGGATAATTGAGTATTAAGCCTAATGATAACTCTCTAGCTGATTTACCTTCTTCTGTCATCAATATCAATCAATATTTATGGGACACCTTCAGTCTGCTTTTTTCTTTTGAAGGAGGGAAGGCAGGGCAATTGGGGTTAAGTGACTTGCCCAAGGTCACACAGCTAGTAAGTGTTAAATGTCTGATGTCGGATTTGAACTCAGGTCCTCCTGACTCCAGGGACGGTGCTCTATTCACTGTGCCGCCTAGCCACCCCTTTTCAGTCTACTTTTAAAAGTTGGAAAGGTTCTTAGAGATCACCTAGTTCAGTTCCCTCATTTTATGTATGGAAATTGAGGAACAGAGAAGGAAAATTAGTTAGCCAGTATCATGTAGATTCTAAATGGCAGAGCCAGGATTCAAAACTAGGCTGAGTCTAAATCAAGCACATTTTGACTAAATCATGAAGTCTCTTCTAGACCCTCACAGACCCTCCTTCCCCTCAACATTGGTATCATGTAAAGTGAAAGGTACATTTTAATGTAATGATAACATGGGGGATTTAGGTAATAGGGGACAGGTAATAGGGTCAGAAATCAGGAAATCCTGAGTTCAAATTTGGCCTCAGACATTTACTAGCTGTCTGATCCTGGCCAAATCACTTAACTTCTATTTGCCTCAATTTCCTCTTCTGTAAATTGGGGGTAATATTATTACTTACTTTTAAGGGTTGTTGTAAGGATCAAATAAAGAAAATAATGGCATAGTGCCTGATACACAGTAAATGCTATATAAATGTTAGTTATGATTATTATGAATCTATTAACATTTATATGGCAAATCAAAGTGTACAAGGTACTTTATATATATCATCATATCATTTAAACTTAACAAAAACCCAAAATTTAGGTATTAGAGGTATTATTATCCCTATTTTACAGATGAGGAAACTGAGGCTTAGTGACATTAAATGACTTGTCCAGTATCACACAGCAAGTGAGGATATGGCACAGTATTTGAACTCAGGTCTTACTGAATTCAAGCCCAAAATTCTAGCTGTACCTCTGTGATAATATTAGGTTAAATTAAAGTGGGAAAAGATATTATATGTGCAAGTGATATGATGGTACAAGGTCAGTAGAGAGACAAAACAGTATCCTTTGTTACCAATAAAATCAACTCTACCTAGAAAGGATGATAGTGGTTTGGGATGTAAAAAGAGTAATCATTATGGTTTGAAAATGTCTGCACTGAAGCCTGAAATTTCTAATAGCATAATTAAGTATTAAACCTAATGATACCTCTCTAGCTGGCTTAGCTCCCTCTGTCAGCATTAATTAATACTTATTGGACACCTTCAGTCTGCCCTGAAGAAACAGATAAAACAAGACTTGAGTTCAAATGTGACCTCAGACACTAGCTGTGTGACCCTGGGCAAGTTACCTCTCTTTGCCCACATTTCTTCATCTGTAAAATGAGTATTATAAAAAGCACCCAAGTTAGGATTGTCAGGAGGATCAAATGAGATAAAATTTAAAAAGCATTTTGCAAACCTTAAATCACTATATAAAGGCTTAGCTACTATTAAGAAGCTAGGTGATGTAGTAGATAAAATACTGGATTTGGAATCAGAAAAACCTGCCTCTGATGTTTACTATCTGTGTGACCTTGGACAAGTCACTTAAGAGTGGTCTGTCTCAGTTTCCTCAGCTATAAAATGAAGATGATAATAGCAGGGTTGTTGTGAAGAGCAAATGCAATAGTATTTGTAAAGAGCTTTGTAAACCTTAAAAAACACTTTGTAAATGCTAGCTATTATAATTACTATTACCTTCTGAGGCACTGGTTTGTAGGGTTGGGGTTTTGTGACCCCAGTGCTCTTGTCCATGATAACATACTGTTTCTTAGAGAAGTCCACATTCTTTTTCTCCTCCTTTGAAAACTTGTCTCTCCCATTAGATTCTGAGCTCCTAGAGGCAGGGAGTTGTCTTTTGCCTCTTTTTGTGACAAAATACTTAGCACAATGGCTGGCAGATGGCAGGTACTTAATAAATCTTTATTGAGGGGCAGCTAGGTGGCAAAGTGAGTAAGAGTGCCGGCCCCAGGGTCCGGAGGACCCCTCCAGATGGGTTCCAGTCTCAGATACTTAACACCCACACAAAATAACTGGCTTTGTAACCTTGGGCAAGTTACTTAACCCCAATTGCTTTAAAAAAAATAAGTCTTTATTGATCAATTAATTATTGATCAAAATTGAGTTGCATCCAAGGTGAAGTATAGTGAAATGAGAAGAATACTGGATTGGGAATCAGAGAACCTAGGTTTGCTAGTTATTATTCATGAGATTTGGGACAGATCACTTAACTTCCCTGTGCCTCAGTTTCCTGACCTGTAAGGTGAGAAGGCAAAGGGCTCTCTTCTAAGTTCCACAACATTATCACCCCTGAAATACAAGTAGGCCAACATACTCCTTCAGGACCTGTCTGTTTAGAAGTATCAGACAAAATACCTCCTAAGATTCAGAGTATTTGTGGGTTTGGGATCATATTTTTTTTACCCAACAGGCAGTTGGTCGCCCTGGGCTGCCAGGATCATCCTTAGACTCCCATCTGGATGTGTCACAACATATTCAAGTCTCCAAACATTTGCCCAGTTCTGGAGGGCCAGATGAACCCAGTGACCTGGAGGAATTAGAAAAGTTTGCCAAGACCTTCAAGCAGAGACGCATTAAGCTCGGCTTCACTCAGGTTGGGATTTGGGACAGGGAGAAGAAGAGGGAATTTTGAGAAAGGGAAGGAAAAAAGCCTAGTCTTATTAGTAGGGAAGTATGATAAGACTAATACAAAATAAAGCAGAAAGTTAGTCAAGCCCTGTGGGAGAAAAAGGGCTATAGATATTTAAATGCAATGTCAGGTTTTCTATGAGCTCATTTTCAGAACTGTATGCTCTGAAATTCAGAACATCGTGGCCACTGATAAGGAAACTGAGGACGTGGAAAGGTTACCTCTCTCCTCAAAGACAACTTGGTGGGGGTGACTGGCTTAGGCGCTGGCATCAGGACTGTTTGGGGAAGCGTTATCATTGGTTATGCTTTTGCCCCATTTAAGGTCTAAGACTTTTTCACCTTCCTTATCCCATTTGCCATGCGAAGAAGTCATATTTATTCTTTCTCTTCTTATGTGTCCTCTCTCCTATGTATATTTCCTGCTCTGCCTCCCCAGGCAGCCAAAGGAAAAGCCTCAAAGTTTGACAAAAGGAAAACAAGAAAATGCTATACTAATAAAGAAAAAGCTGGCCTTCAAATGTATAGAGATGACAGATCCAGGCAGCAGTAGTACATGTGGGCACTGGTCCCAAAACAGATGGGGACAGGTCTACTCAGAGTGAACAAAGATTAACTAATGTTCCGACTTGTAAAGAAACTCTTGTGATAATAATGAGGATGGATGATCATGGGTGGCTTGTGAAGGGATAGGACAACCATGGGACACTAGGAGAAGTGGGGGATGAAGAAGAGGAGGGTCTCTTTTATAGTTCTCCATTTTGTTCCAACGGGCAGGGTGATGTAGGGCTGGCCATGGGGAAGCTGTATGGCAATGACTTCAGCCAGACCACGATCTCCAGATTTGAGGCCCTCAATCTGAGCTTCAAGAACATGTGCAAACTGAAGCCACTCCTGGAAAAGTGGCTCAACGATGCAGGTGGGTGGGACAGATGGCATGCATGGGAATTTCAGGCCCAAAGAGGGTGGTGCTCAGCCCTTGATACCCTGATAAATATGGTTACTCGAGTCTATCAGCTTTGCCTATACCTTGGGGAGGTTTCAATGAGGCATTTGAGAGAGTGAGGAGGTGATGTTAGTGTTGTCACCTTGCAAAACAACAACTCCCAAAGCATCAGGCTTCTTAGCTTGAAATGCCAGTTTGAATTTTACTTTTAATTAAACTTCCAGGAATGTTTAAATAAAATAAATTAATTAGTTTAACCTATTGCAAATATACTCATATGTATGTATGTTTGTTCATATGTGCACACATATATACCTTCCTTCACTTCCTAAAGCATCCCTGCACCATGAGCTACAAATCTGAGATCCATTACTGTTGGGAAGCAGGGATAGCCTTAGCCCAACCCAACTGGGAAAAATCTGAATCTGGCAGGCTCTTCCTGAGGATGTCTTTTCCTCCCTTCTGGGCAGCCCTGGCAATGGTAATGATGCATGTTCATACAGGACCTATTTAGAGGTGTCTGGCCTTAAGTCAATTCAATTCAATTCAACTAATATTTATTAAGTACTTTCTACTGTGAGTGTCAAGAAAAGGGAACAGCTAGAAGTCCCAAAAGTTTGGGAGTGAGAGAGTCAGGGAGTGAGTTAAGAGTTATGAGTTAAGGACAGGAAAAGTGGGTAAAAATGGTGGAAGGCTTTAAATGCCAGTTTGGGGAGTTTCTATTTTATCCTAAGGCAATGGGGAGCCATGGAAGGTTTTTGAGCCTAGGAGTAACATAAGACTATTGGAGTTGGGACCTATAATGATCCCTTCTTTCCTTTATGGAATTTTTTTGTGCTTCCTTCTCGTTCCCTACAGAATCCTCTCCTTCAGACTCCACAGTGAGCACCCCCAGCTCTTACCCGTCTATCAGTGAGGTTTTTGGTCGGAAAAGGAAGAAGAGAACCAGCATCGAGACTAATATACGTCTTACTCTGGAGAAGAGATTTCAGGACGTAAGTTCATTTCTTATTTAGATTGGGACCACTTTGACTAAACTGTCCTCAGAATATCAGTCCATTTAGAAAGTGTGTTCAGAATCTCATGCCTCTCCTGATTTAGAAAAATGCAGAGAATATAAGTTCAGTTTCCCTCCTAAGGCTACTACCGTGTTTCCCCGATAATAAGACACTGTCTTATTATTTTTTTGGACAGAAAAACACCAGAGGGCTTATTTTCAGGGGAGGGCTTATTTTAATAAACATTGACAGCAATTTTAATAAACAGGTAAATGTGAACAAAAAAATGTACCTTTATTCAATAATGAATTCAATAAAGAACAGGATGACGCGCTCACTGCTGCAGCTCTGATTGGATGCAGCTCGGAGCGCAGCGTGCGTTTCACGGGCGGGGGGGGAGGAGGGGACAGTGCATACAGAGGGTACCGTAATGTAGCGTGTAACGCAGGGGATCACCTTCACTACAGTAGCAACCTCAATAGGGCTTATTTTCGGGGGAGGTCTTACTTTAGAGGAATCTTACACAGTAAGGGGAGGGCTTATTTTTGGGATAGGTCTTATTTTCGGGATAGGTCTTATTATCGAGGAAACATGGGTAGCCAAGTATTTGATTATCATGCCATCTCCTCTCCTCACACCCTAGACTCCCCTCTTCAGGGCTTACTTAACCCTCCACTTATGCTACCTCTTCCTGGCCTTCCTCTCCCTTGTAGAACCCCAAACCCAGCTCTGAGGAGATCTCCTTAATTGCTGAACAGCTCTCCATGGAGAAGGAGGTGGTTCGGGTCTGGTTCTGCAATCGGCGCCAGAAAGAAAAGCGAATCAACTGCCCCATGGCCACCCCCATGAAGTCACCCATCTACGGCTCAAGGCTGGTACGAGGCATGCAACCCAGCAGCCTACAGAAGTCTGAGGGGAATGATGACTGCAGGGTAACAGGGTCAGGGGAAATGTCACCCTCTAGCCTGGTTCTTTCCTGAGTTCCTGAGGATTCAGGGACTGATGAAGTATAGTCTCCTCTGAGGAGAAATACAGCCTGCCATGCAGCAATGCTGAGTATCTGGGTGCCCTACAATATGGTGCCTTCGTACTCCTACCCCCCCCCAAGTACCATTACCATATAGGGATGAGGGTGCTGAAAGCTAACTTCTCAAGGTAACAAGAGAGGGAGTTGTTCTTCTTGAAAGGCAGCATGGCATATTGGATGTGGCCCTGAACTTAAAGTCAGGAAGACCTAAGTTCAAATCCCACCTCATATACTTAGTAACTGTGAGACCCTGGCAAAGCATTTAACCTCTCTGTGCCTCAGTTTTCTCATCCATAAAATGAGGAGGTTGAACTCAATGACCTTTAAATCTCTGATCCTGTGATGAAGGGGCAAGGGAAAGAGAGGAGAAGGTACAATCATAATTTAGACCTAACTGATTATCTAGTCTAAACTCGCAATTTAATAGAGGAATAAACTGAGACTCAAAAAGCTATATGACTGACTCAGTAGCATCTAGGTAGTAAATGTCATCACCAAGAACCAAAGCCAGGTCATCTGACTCCAGATTCAATGATCTTCCCCCTTAATCATCCAGGGTACATGAGGGTGGTAGCTAGAGCCTTTAGGGGAAGGGAGGGACCATCAAGGCTATTTCTATTGGTCTCTTGAGGGTGTGGGTGAATAAAGTGCATCAAGTGGAGACCACAGAATCATAGGACTTAGAGCATCTTAGAATCTAGTCCAAACCTCTTGTTTTACAGACAAGAAACTGAGGCATAACAAAGTCATCCACATATTAAGTGGCAGTAAGATCCAAAATGTGAACTTAGTACTCTTGACTCCAGATCTAGTAGTTTTCCACTACAATCTGCTATTCCCAAGGGGGAAAAAAACAGAAAGTAAGAAACACAAGATGGCAGCCCCCAGCAAAGGAATCTGCAAACTCCCATCTTTGGAGCTCTTCCTACCTTCGCTGTCTCCAAGGCCAAAAGGCAAGCTGCTTTAAAAAACAAAGGCTAGGAAGCTCAGAGCCTGAGAGGCTATTGAAAAGCTGCTGATTGTTCATGACCCCACCAATCCACTTTATCCTATCTGTTCTTTGTTTTCTTTCTTTTCTCCCAGTTCATCTCCCTAGGATTGATGGAAATTCATTCATTTCCACAGACATGGCATATGCTATGCATAGAACCTCTAATGGGGCTGAATATACAGACATAAACATGAGAGATAGTCATTGTATTCCATGAGGTTGCATTTGACTGTGGATTTACAACATGTGCATAGATAGGAAATAAAAGGTGACTGGAGGAGAAAGAGAGCCCTCACAATTGGTTGGATCAGGGAAAATGTTGCTTGGGAAGTGATTCCTGAACTAAGCTTTTAAGGGGAATAAGTATATTGTATAGTAATAAGTATATGGTAGTGATAAGAAAGAAGCATATTACAGGCATGGGGGATGGTTTGTGAAAATGCATGGAGATTGAAGATGGGAATGTCAAGTTTGGGGTACCATTTGGTTGGAAAAATGAGTGTATGTACAATATGGACTGTCTGAAAAGGTAGGTTGGTGGTACATTGTACTGAGCTTTAAATATTAGGTTAAGGAGTTGGTAGTTTATCCTACAGATTATAGGGAGTCACTAAAGGTTTTTGAGAAAGAGAGTGACCTGATCAGATCAGTCAGTGCCTTAAGAAAAGTGTCTTGGTATCCACGTGGGGGAGAGATTACAGAAAGGAGAGGCAGTAATCTGGGGGACAAATTAAGAAGCTAATTGCAATAGTGAGGTGTGATTCGGGCCCAAACAAAGGTAGGGATCATGTGAATGGAGAGAAGGGTACAGATGAAAGAGATATTACACAGGTAAAATCTTAAAGATCTGTCAAGTGAGGGAAAGGGAAGAGTCAAGGATAAACTTGAGGTTATGAACCTGGGTGCCTAGAAAGATGGTGAGTCCCTTATCAAAAATAGGGAAATGTCAATTAGGGATGGGTTGAATGAGGAAGCTAATGAGTTACATTATGGACATGGTGAGTTAGAGGTAGAGATGTTCAGCAAATAATAATGGGGTTGGCCTGTCATTTCAGAGACAAAGTAGAGCTGGATATAGATTTAAGAGTCATTTGCATAGAAATAATCATTCAATTAGAGATGATGAGATCACTGAGAGAAAGACCATTAAGTCTAAGGGGACGGGGAGGGATGGGGGGGATATATGAGAGGGCACACTGGGGGAAGGAGTAATCATATGCTTGCCATCTTGGGGTGGGGGTAGGGGAGAGATGGGGAGAAAATGTGGAACTCAAAATCTTGTGGAAATGAATGTGGAAAACTAAAAATAAATAAAGTCTAGAAGAAGAAAAAAAAAGACCATTAAGTCAACCCATACCTGCCCCTGTTTCCTTCTCACTCTTCTCCATAGGGATAACTAGTTAGTCTACCTTGCACTTGGCACAAGATTTGTCCCTTCTGTGGTCACTACCACTACCTGGGCTATTACTCTTATAAACTCTAAAGGTCTTGCCTCCCACCCCCACGCCCCACACTGATTCTCTTGTGAAGGCAAACTAGGCTTTCTTTTGCCTCTTAACTAGCCTTTACTTAATGAGTAGGTAAGGCCTCAGACAAACAGACCTGGAAAAGATCTTAGCTTAAAATGTCAAAGTCTCCCACTGTATCGGGGCCATTGCCAATTGTTCTGATCTATGTCTTGCCACTGGACTCAAACAACTTCAGAGGAGAATGTGCCTGGTGGCTTTGCATAGCCCTGCCTCTCCTAAGTCCAATTCACTTGCAAGTCATGGCATCACCCTTCTGATGTCATTGGTCCTCTTAGTGTACAAAGGAGGAACAACAGGTCCTGTCATAAGGGTGGCAATAGCCTGCTTTTTCACCTTTCTGGGGGAAGGAGAGAGAAAGGAAAGAAAAGGGGAAGTAAGATGGTCTTTTAGACTCTCCAAAATTTTGTGCCCTCTGGGAAACAGAACAAGGACTCAAAAGGAGGGTGGGTGGTCTCCTCCCAGCCCCCAAATGGATCTCTGTTTAGAGCTATGGTACCACTTTCCGTCTCCTTGGCCTTACCTCTGAGCTTCAGCACTTGTGGTTTGGCTATGCTTTAGAACTAGCTTCTAAGTGGCCAGTCGGAGGGTCCCTGCCTGGGGCTTAGGCTCAGACTTTGCTTAGAGCAAATGCCAGGCAAGTTGTAGTTCTGGTTCTCTCCCAGCTCATGACATTATTGGGTTTGACTGCCAGAAGGGGGGGGAGGAGCAGAAAAGGGAGAAGGTAATCTAATTTCTCCCTCCATTCTTCTCAATGTTTGACAATGTCACTAACTCCTCTCTTACTGCTACTTGACCAAGATAACCTATCCTGGTTTCTTGGAGGAAAGGGTCCTGTTTTGCTAATTCCTTTGTCCTCACTCCCCTTTGTTCTCATGCCAGGCCTGATTTTTCTGTGCTTTGCTGGGAATGAGACAGTTTGCTCTAAGTGGGTTGCTCTTGTGATAGAGGCAGAGAGAGACCAGGGAATGGCAGAGGCACAGAATGTCTGAGCCAGAAGAATCCAACATCCTCACTTTAGAGAGGAAGAAACTGGGCTCTGGAGATGGGACATGATTTGCCCAAGGTCACACAATCCTTTAGGGACAGAGTTGGGATTTGACAAGGGAGATAAGATGAAGCAGAGGTGCTCAGGATGACAAGTCTGGAAGTCTCTGGCAGAAGTTCTTAGGATGTCACAAGGGAGCCACTGGGAGCTTCTCCCCCTACCCTGGCCCCACTCCCATGTCTGTGCATTCTCAGCCTACTGATGAGTCTTATAATAAAAGAAAAGGGGAACAACCACAGTTGAAACTGGGTCTAATAAATTAGAAAGCAAGAGCATGCTGCATGCTGTTGAAATGGAAGATTTGAATTGCAGATCCTAGAATGTGGGGGAGAAAATCATAGTTCCTTGAGCATATAGACCCTTTGAAGGTCTGTAGACTGAATTGCTCCATAGTGATCCATCCTAATAACAGGGATAGAGCCTAGACCTGTGATTTAATTAATTAGTATCAGAGAAATGTAGGGAAAACTCCCTCTACCAATGCAGATTGCCAGTTTCTGTGCTACTTGTACTCTGAAAGAATTGCCTAGAATATTAAGAAGTTATGTGACTTGCCAAGAGTCACACAGTCAGCCTCAATCAGAGGCAGAATTTGAACCCAGATCTTCTTGGTTTCTAGACTGGCTGTCTCTCCACTACACCACACTGCCTCTTAATAATAACAATAATAAGAGCATCCAGGTAGTGCAGTGGATAGAGCACCAGCTCTGGGATTAGGAGGACCTGAGTTCAAATCCAACCTCAGACACTTACTAGTTGTATGACCCTGAGCAAGTCACTTAACCCATTGTCTCCAAAAAGTAACCAAACAAAAACCAATAATGACAACAAAATTAACAAAGATAACAAGAACAAAATAATAGAAATTGGCACTTTAAGATTTACAAGGTACTTTAGTTGTGTCATCTTGTTTAACCTTTATGCCTGTCCTCTAAGGTAGCTGCTTTGTTATCTTCATTTTACAGATAAGGAATCTGAGAGGGGTTAGTTGATTTGTCCACAGACACACAGGTAATAATGCATGAGGCAGAATTTGAACTCAATACTTCCTGATTCCAAAGCCAAAATGCTATCTACTGTCCCATTTAGACAACTAGGAACCCATGTGGCAGGCTATAAGGGAGAAAAAGGGAAGGGAAAGAACATTACATAGGATTCAACTCAGAATAAAGACAAACTTTGAAGCAACTTATGATATCTGACAATGAAATGGGGCTGCCTGGTGGGGAAGGGCAGAAAGGTGGCATAGTGGATAGAGTGCTAGGCCTGAAGGCCTCCAACATTTCCTAGCAGTGCGAACCTGGGCCAGTCACTTAACCCTGTTTGCCTCAGTTTCCTCATCTGTACAATGAATTGGAGAAGGGAATGGCAAACCACTCTGTCAAGAAAACCCCAAATGGGATCATGAAGAGTCAGACATGACTAAAAACAACAGAACAACAACAAAATGAGATAGATGCCATTATTATCTGCATTCTGTAGACAGGGAGGCTAATAAAAATAACAACATTTATATGTCACTTCAATGTTTGCAAAGCATTTTACTTTTATTATCTCATTTTAACCTGATAAAGCCTGTGAGATCATTACTACAATTTCCCCATTTTACAAATGACAGAACTAAGGTAGATAAAAATTCAGTGACTTTCACAGGGTGACATAACCAGTAGGTAGGTCTGAGATAGGATTTGAACTCAGGTTTTCCTGACTCCAAGTCTATGCAGGAAAAAAAAAATCTTGCATTGAGTAGAAGGCAGAAGTAGAACACTGATGAGTCTTTTAACTCTTCAAGTCTGTGATTAAAGAGCTATGGATTTTTATTTTAATCTCAGTTCTGCTACTTATTTTATTTTTTTACTTTTTGGAGGCAGTTAAGGTTAAGTGACTTGCCCAGGGTCACACAGCTAGTAAATGTCTGAGGCTGGATTTGAACTCAAGTCCTCTGATTCTAGGGCTGGTGTTCTATCCACTGTGCCACCTAGCTGCCCTAAACTCTGCTACTTACTGCCTGATTTCTAAAAGTCCCTTCCATCTCCAGGTAGTATGAATCTATGCTTCTTTGAAGTCTTCCGGGAAGTTTGGAGGTGATCAGTGGTCCGAGTTCAAGTTTTCCAAATGTTTCTCCTCAAAGCTGGGTGTTGGTCCACCTGCCCTCTCTTGGCTCATCTCATTTCCAGGAAAGAGCTGTCCTGGATTAAGACATCCAGCTTTCTCTCCCTGCCTTGGCACTAGAGGCACTGTGGCATTGCATTCATCAGCACATTAGGGTAGAGTGTATGTGCAGCAAGGGTCCACAGTAGCCCCAGTTTGTGGGAATGGACAGACACATGTTCAGTGGGGAAGACCTTCCTGGGAAAGAGATAACAAACTATCTATAGGGGACCACCAACTGGTCTCACTCTGTGGTTGAGTGCCAAGGGATATCTTTGGGAAGGAGAAAAAGGAGCTAGAATATCACAAAATTCTGTTGCTTTTCCAGGTTTCTACTACAGGGTCCCTTGGCCCCCTCTCTGTCACTCCTGTTCACAGCACCATGCCTGGAGCAGGTAAGTTTTATGAGGATGCTTCAAAAGGGAGTAAGGAACCCTGAGAATCATAGAATCCAAGCTGAAAAGGAATCTTAGCTATCATCTGGCTGCAATAGTGGTACATGTGATGGTGGAAAGAGAACAGAATTTTGAGTTAGGAGGTCCTGAGTTCAAACCCTGACTCTATTAACTATTAATTGGGGGATTTTAGATAAATAGTCTGACCTCTCTGGGCCTTGATTCATCATCAGTAAAATGAGGGGTTTGAATTAGATTACATCTCAGTTCTAAAACTATGATCTAGTCCAACTTTTATCTCATAAATGAGCAAAGTTAAGCCTAGAGGGGTGAAGGGACCTGTCCCAGGTCACACAGTAGCAAATAGCAAGAGTCAGCACTCTAGCTAACCCAGTCACATTCCATAACATCCTGCCTCCTTTTTTTTTTTTTTTTGGTTTTTGGGTATGGGAAAACTGGACAGGTTGGCTGGCTTAATTTTATTCAAAAGGCCCTAAAGGAGACCCCCATGGTCTGGCTTCTCCTTCTTACTGACTCTTTTCTCTTTCCCTTTCACTCATGGCCTGCTAGTTCCTTAAGCAAAAAGGTTCCTTTTCATCTCTTTGGCTGGTGGGAGTGGAGGGGCTAATGCTGTACTTGCCCAGCCCTGGGTGTGTCCTCCTGGAGTAGGCTGATTTGAGCATCTGTCTTTGCCAAGTCTAGGGCTTGCAGAACCAGCTCTTCCACTCCCTGAGCCCTAGGATGCAAAGAGCACCATGTTCAGGACTGCTCAGGGTGGTGTTGGTATAAATGCACTGGGATCTGGGGGGTGGGAAGGAAGGTTGTGAACACACCAGCTGTCACTGAGTGAGATCCCTTCTGGGATAGGCAAGTGGAGAAGTGAGTTGATGGGAGAAGAAAGAGATCCCTAGGATCTACAGGAAGGATTTCACCTTTGTTTTTGCTTTTCTTTGTAGTAACGTCATCCTGTTCCCCTGGGAACAACAGCAGACCTTCATCTCCTGGCTCAGGACTCCATGCCGGCGGCCCCAGTGTATCTCAGACTCACTCAAAAGCATCAGTGAATTCCAGTTTTAACACTTCTGGGTAAGGTGGGAGACTCCCGGCATGCCCCACATCAGGCCAAGGAAGGGTGAGAAGCTGAGGTCAATACTATGAGAAATAGTTCAAGGCATAAGTGTTGGAAAAAAAATAGATGAGGGAGGTAGCCAGAATACAGGATTGAAGAGTCATTCTCTGGAGCTTATCCTGTGGAGTGTGGGAATTCAAGGGGAAGTCACAGTCGCTGTTCCTGGCTAGTAGCTGAAGTCAACAAATTCGCCAACATTTTCCTCTGTTCTGTGATGGAAATTTCCAAACACTCCCATTAGAAAGGATTAGGTCATGTGCTGGGCTCTGCAAGTGTGCTGCTCATTTCAAGCCAAACCCTGGATTCTCCAAGCTGTTCTGAAATGGGCCCACTGTTTAGGCACAAAGAAAACACTGAGTTTGGAGCATGACGGTGTCAGACTCTTCCTTTCCTCTTCTTACCCTTGTAAACTTCAACTTCCCCTCTCCCAAGATACACACCAGAGGAAAGAGGTTTTTCATCAAGGAATTATGGACCCCTCTGCTCATGAACCAAAGGATCAGCTTAGAAACATGATTCCCAATCTGAGAGGTTTTGCCCAAGTTCAAAGGGCCATGAAAGTTTTAAGATCTGGATCTGTCAGGGGCCTAAACTTGTCCAGATAATTTTGTCTGATGCAGATGAGCAAGAGAGTGAAGCCTGGGAAAAGGCAAGCCCACCCTCCTAACTGACCATATGGCATCTAGAGCAGAAAGGGACTCTTAGAGATCATCTCATCCAACACCTTGTATTACAGAGGAGGAAACTGAGGCCTGGACAAGGGAATCGGCTTATCCAAAGTGGCAGTCAAGATTTAAAGCTAGTTCCTCTCATTCCAAATTCAATGCTATTTCTACTATACTATATTACAAGCATAGGTTTCACCTAAATATATATAAACATATTATAATATCATATATTAATTTATTGTAATATTATGTTAATATAATGTTAATATAATATATTTTATGTATAAAATATGTTGTGCATATGTAGAAATACACATGTATATATGCATATAAATACAATGCATATATATGCATGTATATGTGTATGCATGTATGTATAGGTAGTACCATGTGTATATCTGTAGAAATATTTATCATTATCAATATAGATATAAATATACACATATATGTATATACTTACGGTTATCTGTATCTATTTTCTAATGTGATTTTTACTTTGTTGGTTTCCTTCTATACTCTAGATCTTGGTACCGATGGAATCACCCCACCTACCTCCATTGAAACCAGAGAATCTCTGCCATTGCATCTGACCTTGTTTCCCTCACTGCATGGAGGAAAAGTCTCTCTCTCTTGCCTTTGGGTTATGGACCAACTTCTCTAAGAAGAGGAGAGGAGACTTCATTATCAACAAGTTCAAATTCTTGCCTTCTTCAGCAGCAAGAGGCTCAAGAGATTCAAACTGTGATCACACCATGTGTTGACTCTTAATGCTCTTGAAATATAAATCCCCCCCTCTCTCTAGGAGTTTGCCAACCTTACCTTCCTTGCCTGGGACTTTCTCTTACAGTTCCAAACACCTGAGATGACTTTTCATGCCTAGGGTCTTTCAGAGGAAGGAGGCCTTGGTCATTCCTTCAAAGCTCAAAGGAGGGTATCCCATGAAAACAGTCTACCTAGCATACCACACCACAAATACTGATATTAACTATAAACTGAGCCGTGGTCACCAAATTCATTTCAATAGAGAATTGTATCGAAATTTGAACCTGGTGCTGTCTACAAAGCCCCTCTGCTTCATTCTTTTATCTGTTCAACAAAGTTTTTAGGTCTGTATACTCTTTTCCCTTCTCTTTCTTTTATAGACATCCAAATCTACCTATATGTGTGTGCTTCCCTACTGCTAATCCCCCATCCTCCTGTTTTCAGAAGACTAATCTACCCTTAGTGCTCTCAAAAGCCATCTCTTTCCCTTGCCCAGACTCTGAGAATGTTGGTTTTCTGTATATTCCTTCTTTCCCTCCTTCCCTGCTCTTCTAGGCTTCCTTAGCTGTGGAATGGTAGGACTAAACACGCACACATGTTTTAAACAATAATGGCAACTATATACTTGAAAATAGTCCCCTGCTCCCAGCTTCCTTTTTCCCCCCAGTATGCTCTTTCCTTAAGATGGAGTTTTCAACATATGTAACTCAGGTGCAGATTTTGAAGACATGTAATATTTTATCTTATTTTTTAAAAAAAAGAAAGAAAAATACCAAAGTGTGAAATACTCTGGTAACTCTCAATCATCCTAAGATTTAGAGCTGGAAAGGAGCTCTGAGATCAGGAAACTGAGGCCTAGAGAAGTTATAACTTAAAGTCACACAAGTGGTAGTCAGTAGCAGACAAATATGGGACCCGGAATTTCTAACTTTAGATCGGCTCTCTTGCCACTCACTATACCATGCTGCCTTATTACCCAGCTGGAAGGGGCATCTTAGTTGTACTTCCTGGTGAGAGGGGCAGTGAGGTGGGGTGAGGGATGATCCCTATGTTGTCCTTACCACTCACTACTGAGTACTGACTTAATATGAAGTCATTCGAGCAGACTAAGGTCAAGACATCTGTGTGCTGTGAAGCAAATTTCAAAGTTGTGCTGCCTTGTGAGCTATCCTTCACTGGAGGCTTTGAACATTTATTGTAACATGTGATTTAACTTGCTACAAAGTAGATACCTATTTGCCAAGAAGAATGGATCACGTGTATAGAAATCTAATGTATGTATATATGCATATAGATGAGTATATATTCATATATGCACATTTATATGTATGTGTACATATATGTATACTATAAATCTATGCACTTACATACACTCACAGAGATAGTGTCCCAAAAGTCTTGGTGCAGTTTTAAGTTATCAAACCTTTTTAAAACTGCATTAAGACTTTTGGGACACCCCATATATGAATTCAAGACATCTCAGAGTTGTAATGGAGCTCAGAAGTTATCTAGTCCAAACCATCTATAGACAAGAAGCCTCTCTAGAACACATGCAATAATTAGTCGTCCACCCTTTGCTGGAAGATCTCTAATAAGGGAGGAACCCATTGGCTCCCAAGGTAGGCCATTACACTTTTAGAAAGCTGTAATTGTTAGGAAGTTTTTGCTTACATCAAGCCTAAATCTGCCTCTTTGCAACTTTCTTTCCTTGTTGTTAATTCTGTTGTCCAGGGTCAATTAGAATAAGTCTAAAACCTTGTTCAAGTGACAACCCTTCAACAACCTGAAGGTACAGCCATTGTGTCTACTCTAAGTAATTTCTTCTTCAGGCTAAACACCCCCAGTTCTTTTGACCAATAGTCACAGGGCAGGATCTTAAGGACCCCTCTAACTCTGGATGCTTTCCCCTGGAGGCTTTCCAACTAATAAAAATGGCACTAAAATATCACACCCAGAATTGAACACATTACCCTATGTATGACCTGTCTAGGGCAGAGGATGGTGGGATTATCTCCTTTCTCCTGGACACCACTAGAAAAGTCCCCATGAAGCCCAAGATTGGATTAGCTTTCTTGGTTGACATTTGTCACTATTGATTTACCAATTGTGTAATCCTATAACACCCCCACCCCTCCAATTTTATTCCATATGAACTACTATCTATCCACATTTCCCACACTTTCTATTTAGAAAGTAATTTTTTTAATCCAAGTGTAACAATTCATATTTATCTCAATTAAATTCCATGTTATTAGATTTGGTTCAACTTTATAGTTTATAGAGATGCTTGGAGTCCTGTCACCCAATATGTTAGGTATCTCTCCTAGCTATATCTCCTATCCATTCTCATCTTCAGATTTAATGAGCCTATTATCTATGCCTTCATCCAAGTTATCAATAAAAATCTTAAATAGAACAGAATCAAGACAAGATCCCTGGGGCTCACCTGGACGTTTTATCAAAGGATGACATTAAATATTCCTTGTGTCTAGCTATTCAACCATTCCCAAATCCTAACTACACTCCTGTCTTTCCTATATCTCTCTATCTTGTCCATGAGAACAGGGTTAGAGATGTTGTCAAATGCTTTGCTAAAATCTAGGTAAACCGTATCTATAAAATTCCCCTGATTTACCAGTCAAATAATCTGTCAAAAACAGAAAATGAGGTTAAGCTGGCATGATCTGCTCATAAAGAAGTCGTGATGGCTCTTTGTGATCACTGCTTCTGCTTTCAGTTGTTCATTAACCATCCCTTTAATTATACATTATAGAATTGTTCCAGGTATCAAAAGTGCTCAGTAATTTATAGTTTGCAAACTCCATTTTCTAACTTTTTTTTTTGGAGGAGAGAGAGGAACTGAGAAATCTGCCCTTCTCTAGTCCCATGGTACCTCTCCCATAATCCATGATCTTTAAAAGATCACTGACTGTGGCTCAGTAATTAATTCAGTCCTCTAGTTTTCTCAAAATGGTACAAAGTTGGGGTGGGATAGGGTGGGGGAAAGTGAATAGATTTCTATTACTAATTGTTTTTCCTTAGCCCATTCTAAAATTATATAGTTAAGTGTCTCCAAGGCCCATAGTAACCAAAAGGCAAAAAAAGAAGCTCAGAAATATGAGGGGGTGATGCTGAAAACCAACTTCACATTAAACATTTGTTCAGAGAATACGCTGAGTGGGCAGTCTACACCTAGATAATCTACATCTAGAGACTTCATTGTAATCTTATGAATGAACATTAAGAACTTGTACTTCACTATGTCACAGAATTAAAGAAGTGTTTTTGCCACTCATAGCAATTACTTCCTTAAGACAATAAAAGATCTGTCACAAAAAAAGTAGTCAAACAAAATGTGGGTAATAAAAAAAAGGGCAAGAAGAGGTGGGCAAGAAGAGATGGCAACAGAGGCCCTTAAGCCTTGTCTAGAGCACATAATTGGTTATATTCCCCTCAACACACATGAACAAATATATGCTCTTATAGGCATATGTTCATACCTATATATGCACATCTCCCTTCCCCAACCCCTTATCCCTGAGCTAACATGTTTCCACAGTAATACCAGTTTCTTTGACACTTTGGCTAATCCCAAGATCTTTTGGTTTTAATTCCTATACATTTGGTTTTTATTTATAAAAGAAATAAAGAAAAACATGGCTTAACTACTCAGCCTCCAGTGGCTTCTAATACTTTCGGACAAGGTCAGCTGCAGGGAGGGTAATGGCCTAAGACTGAGCTCCCAATGCCTGTGGTCCAGGTAAAGCCCATCAGCTCCAAATGGGTTTCTCTATGGATCAGACTTCTCTCTTAGCAGCAACTTGCTAATAACAAACATCATGTGATTCTCTAAATATAGTCATTAGGATAGGGGATAGTAGCAGTGGGAAAATAGGGGAGTGGGGAAAGAGGATTAATAAATGCATTTATCCCTACTTTAAAATTTTTTTGCATGTTTAAATGAACCCCAAAGTGGTGAATATCATGGACTCCAGAGAATCACTTATTCTGCCCAAATAATCAATATGGGCACCAAATTTGATTCAAAAATTCCTAGGATGCCTCAGACTATCATTCTTTTGCTCTCCCTTCATAGCCAAACTCCTAGAAAGAGGAGTTTACCTACACTTTACTACCTAAACTTCCTCACTTACTATTCTGTCCTTGATCCCTTGATAACTTGCCTCCATCCCAATCACCCAGTCACCACACTAAGGTCACTAATGATGTCCTTATCACTAAAATCAATGTTTTTCGGTCCTTATCATCTCTACTACATGAAAGACTTTGAACTGCTTTTTCCATTCTAACTCCCTTCTTTATATCTTCTTCTCCCATGAGCTTCTAAGGTACTGTAGGTTCATGGGTTCATGGCTTTTTTTCCCCTACCTTTCAGGCCACCCCACTGTTCCTATTTCAGGATCCTCATTTTCTTCTCTTCCCTTGAATGTAGAGAGATACCAATCCTACTTCTTTTTTTCCTCACTCCACACTCTCTCTGTGTGATTTTGAACCCTCTCTTGGTTTCAGTTGCTCCCTTTAGACAGATGATGGACAAATTTGTCTAGCATCAGCATTTCCCCAGAGCTATAAACCCATATTCCCAAATGCCGGCTGATATCTTTATCAGGATATCCAGCTGGCACCTCAAAATGAACATGTCTAAAAATAAACTAATCACTTCTTCCCCAAACTTTGCCTCCTCTTCAATTTCTTCATTTTTGAAATGATATGACCATTCTCCTAATCATCCAAGCTCATTATCTTGAAGTCATATCTGATTTGATTTTTCCCTCTCCCTCACCCAAGCATCTTATTCATTTGCCAAGTCATGTTGTTTCTACCTCTCAATCTCTATCTCCTGCACCCACCCTCATTCAGGTTCTCATTTCCTCTTGCCCATGTTGTTATAATAGCATCTCTCACAGTTCTCATGTCTCCGATAGGTTCCCTATCCAATCAATCTTCCCCTATACTGCTGGAGTAATCTTCCACTACATTTCTATGATATCAAAAGACTTCAGTGTCTGTCAAAATATTCAAAAGACTCCAATGGCTTCCCATTGCAAATGGAATAAAGCATAAATTCCAGATTCTGGTGTTCAAAGTCCTTTAAAATTTGGCTCAGTTTTACCTCTTCTTTCCTTTCTCATTCAAAATCCAGTAAATCTGGACTAATCTTCATCCTCTGTTCTTGTCTTGCCATTTTTCCATCTCTACACCTTCACTTACTTTGGGCATCTCCATGGTCTCCCTTCCTTGCCCTTTCCCACTTCCATTTGTGGTTGACCTTCCTTTCCTTCAAAAACTCCACCCAGACTCCAATTCCTTTACAAAATAAACAAGTACTTTTTAAAAAGCTTTCTCTAATAACCCAGGTAAAAGTGATCAAAGTGATCTCTTCCTCCTCAAATTTCTCATAAAACTGTCAGAATCTCTCCTTTGCATTTATCTTACTCTCTTATATCATAGTTATTTGTGTCTTCATTTCCCCCCTAATTATACATTTTTATCTTCTTGAGAACAGGGCCCATGTCTTATTTGTCTTTTATATTCCCAGAACCTAGCACACAATATGTGTATATGTGTGTAAGAAAAATATATTATATATTCTTAGTTTGGTGTCTGTGACCTTTATGATGGATTTAATTGCTTTCTTCTATAAATCCTACAAATTTTATTTTATTCATTTAACAACATTATTCTGAGGACTCTGGGTCCATGACCCATAGGAAGGTTAAGAATCCTTTTCTTAAATGTTTCTTTTTATAATTTCCCCAACACTCAGAATAATGTTAGGTATGTATGTATGTGTATGTATATATATATATATATATATGCATATATATACACATATACATATTGAGTGTCTGCATATAGCCAAAGCGTCAGAGACAGGCTTACCTTCTCCTCCTCCCCTTCCTCTTCCCACATACCTTGTTTGGTTTTACTTGGAGCTGAACTTTTGACAATACAGAACTATGTGCCCTAGTGTTCTTTCAGTGTTAATGGATGACAGTGAGGAAAAAAATAAATTGAAAGGCAAAGTGTGCAATTTAAACAAACACATACACTGTGGTGGGAGTGAATATAGGTGTATACGAGCAGTCCAAAGTGCTTTTTATGTACATAAAAATGAATGTAGATAGTTTGAATAGAGAACAGTTACAAAGACTCCCTCTGACACCTTGGCTGTCCAGAGGAGTTTGATAAATATTGGTTCATATGAACTGACTTGAATTCAAAGCCTACTGTGCATGTGCTCAATATTGTCTTTGTGCTGTGGGAGGGAAGGGCAGGGTGGGGAAGAAGGAGATAAAAAAAAATGCATCTAAGACAGGTGCTCTAAATTTGTGTGCATGTCACGGGCCCCTTTGGCAATCTAGTGAAGCCTTGGGACCCCTCCTTAGAATAATGTTTTTAAATATGTACAATAAAATACAAAAGATTACAAAGAAAACAAATGATATTAATATGCAGTTATCAAAATATTTCAAACAGCAGATTTGCAGTCCTAGGCTAAAAGCCCCAGATTTAAGATAGTACTTCTAAAAGTGACAACTCAGAGATCATTTATTCCAACTTTTGCATTTTTAAGACAAGAAACTGTGGCCCAGGGAGCTTAATGGGCTTACCCTAATTCATAGAGTTGGTAGCTATCAGAGGTAGAATTTGACCTCAGGTTTTTTTGTTCCCAGAACCTGCAATTTTTCTAATATGCCAAGCTATTTCTGACATATTTGCCTGACAATGTTCCTGTCCTCTAGGAGCCTGCATTTAAAATCTAACTGGGAAAAACTTTGAAGTGAAATACTGTGGGTAAAGCATTTTGCAAACGTTAGAGTGAAATATGACCATGGACTATTCTCATGGTTCTTTCTTGCTCTGTGATCCTCTCAAGGATGATCAGAGGGGTGGCCAGGTGGCTCAGCGAGTAAGGCTCCAGTGTTGGGATGACCTGGGGATCAAATCCGGGCTCAGATACTTAGCACCACACCCAGAAATAACTGGCCGTGTAACCTTGAGCAAGTTACTTAACCCCGATTGCTTTAAAAAAAAGGATGATCAGAGACTTTAAGGTATATTCCACCATGGAAAGGGCTTCTTCTGTTTTAGGCTGTGATGCTTTTTGTACTCACCCAGGAATTATTATTATCTCTAATATTTAGGAAATACAAAGTTGTACTGCTTTGTCCATAATAAAGCAAGATCCTTCAGACATCCCTGCGAGGTATATTTATACATTTGCACATAGGCATACGTGGATGTATATTTTGTTCAGACATGTGATTTCATTAGTGTAGGAAACTCCTGCTGGGGAAGTAACTCCCCCTACCAATGCAGATCTGAAATATAGTCTTAGAGAGTTACCTGGAAGATGGAAGGATTAAGCATCCAATTCAGAGTCACATAGCTAAGAAGTATCAGAGGACAAACTTGAACTCAGGTCTTTCTAATTGTTCTATACACAATTATGCCCACACTGATAAATGTATAATTATTTGCATGTATATGTACATATGTTGGTATGTATGTACATATGTGACTTTATACCCACAAAATACATATGTATTTATTAAATGGATCTGTGTTCTCATAATTTCAGGCACTTCCTCCAGTGGTACAGATAAAAAACCATTCATACCTTCTCACCCTAAGGGACTTTTGTCCATGTCTTTTTTTTTTTTTTTTGCTTTTTGGAGGGGGTAGGGCAGGGCAATTGGGCTTGCCCAAGTTCACACAGCTAGTCAGTGTGTCAAGTATCTAAGGCCGAATTTGCACTCAGATCCTCCTGACTCCAGGGCCCGTGCTCTATTCACTGTGCCACCCAGCCGCCCCATCCATGTCTTCTTACAAATAATTCCAGTGTGCTATGGGACTTCCTATAAGTTTCTTTACATTACATGGGTAATAATATGAGATGTTCACCTGTTATCCATGACTGTATGACTAGCCCATTCTTTTCCAAAAACACATCTTTTTTGATGATATTTTTCAGTCATTATTTTCCTTCAGCTAATTGTTAGTAGAGGTAATCTATCATTTGAAACCACGTAATATCATTGGAAGAATATTGGTGTTAAAAAAAAGACCTCTCTTTTACAGAGAGGCTTGGGGTCATTGAAATTGCTACAAAACTTTCCAAGTTGAATCTAACCTACCATTTTCATTCTGTTTAGTCCTAATTCAGTTCACTGTCCATCTGCCATGTCTGTTCAAGACATATGCTCCAAAGAAATGGCACTATGGGCTTTTTATGCAACTGTATGTTGAAGTCTGGGAATAGGTATTTTTCATCTACTTGGTTTTTCCCAGGTGGATAGTTCAGCCAAACTCTTTTGGATGATGATACAGCTAATTTAGAAGGGTCTGCAACATTCTGGGGCTTGAGGAGATCAGAGAAGAAAAAGAAATGGAAGTAATTAGAATTAGAATAGGCAATGAGAAAACAAAACTATCACTCTTTGCAAATGCTATGATAGCATACATAGAGAATCCTAAAGAACCAACTAAAAAACTACTTGAAATAACTTTAGCAAAGTGGCAGGATATAAAATAAACCCACACAAATCATCACCATTTCTATATATTACTAACAAAGCCCAGCAACAAGAGATAGAAAGAGGAATTCCATTTAAAACAACTGTAGACAATATAAAATACTCAGTAGTCTACCTGCCAAGATAAACATAGGAATTATATGAACACAAATTACAAAACACTTTTCACACAAATAAAGTCAAATATAAATAAAAGGAAAAATATCAATTGCTCATGGGTTGGCAGAGCCAACATAATTAAAATGACAATTCTACGTAAATTTATTTATTCAGTGACATACCAATCATACTACCAAAAAATTTTATAGAGTTAGAAAAATAATAGCAAAATTCATCTGGAAGAAAAAAAGTTCAAGAATATCAGGGAATTAATGGGGAAAAAATGCAAAGGAAGGTGTCCTAGTCATACTAGATCTCAAACTATAGTTTAAAATGGCAATCATCAAAACTATCTGGTACTAGCTAAGAAATACAGTGGTGGATCTGTGGAACAGATTAGGTACACAAGACACAGCAGTAAATGACCATAACAATCTAATGTTTGATAAATCCAAAGACTCCAGCTTCTGGAATGAGAACTCACTATTTGATAAAAACTGATGAGAAAACTATGACAGAAACTAGGTGTAGACCAACACCTTACACCATATACTAAGATAAGGCCAGAATAGGTACATGATTTAGACATAAAGGGTGACACCATTAGCAAATTAGAAAAGCAAAGAATAGTTTACCTGTTAGATCTTTGGAGAAGGGAAGAATTTATGTCCAAATGAGATAGAAAGAATTATGAAGTATAAAATGAATAGTTTTGATCATATTAAATTAAAAGGGGGTTGCTCAAACAAAACCCATGCAACTAAGATTAGAAGGAAAGCAAAAAACTAGGAAATTTTTTTTTTACAGTAAGTGTCTCTGATACAGGCCTCACTTCTCAAATAGAGAACTGAGTTAAATTTATAAGAATACAAGTCATTTCCCAATTGATAAATGGTAAAAGGATATGAACAGTTTTCAGATGAAGAAGTAGGTATAGTAATATGAAAAAATGCTTTAAATCACTACTGATTAGAGAAATGCAAATTAAAACATCTCTGAAGTTCCACCTCACACATATCAGGTTGGCTAATATGACAGAAAAGGAAAATGATAAATGTTGGAGAGGATGTGGGAAAATTGGGACACTAATACACCATTGGTGGAGTTCTGAACTGACCCAATCATTTTGGAAAACAATTTGGAACTATACCCAAAGGGCAATCATGCCCTTTGTGCATGCCCTTTGACAGCAATACCACTACTAGGTTTATATCCCAAAGAGTTCATAAAAAGGGAAGAACGCCTACATGAACAAAAATATTCATAGCAGCTCTTTCTCTGGTGGCAAAAAATTGGAAATTGAGGGCATGTCCATCAATTGGGGAATACCTGATCAAGTTGTGGTATATGAATGTAATGGAATGCTATTGTGCTGTAAGCAATGATGAGCAGGTGGATTTCAAAAAAACCTGGAAAGATTTACATGAACTGATACAAAGTGAAGTGAGCAGAAGCAGAACACTGTACACAGCAACAGCAACATTTTTCGATGATCAGCTGATTGACTTAGCTCTTCTCAGCAATACAATGATCTAAGATAATTCCAAAAAACTCATGATAGAAAATGCTATCCACATCCAGAGAAAGAACTGATGGAGTCTGAATGCAGATCAAAGCATACTATTTTCACTTCATTTTTTTCATGGTGTTTCCCTTTTGTTCTGATTCTTCTTTTAAACATGACTAAGGTGAAAATATATTTTACACGATTGCATATATATAACCTATATCAAAATAGGGAGGGGCAAGAGGAAGGAGGGAGAAAATTTAGAACTCAAAATTTAAAAAAAATTAATGTTAAAAATTGTTTTTACATGTAATCAGAAAAAAATAAAATACTATTTAAAAGAATAAATGTTCCAAATCACTAACAAGATAAATGCAAAATAAAGCAATTTTGAATTTTCATCTGAAAAAAGAGGATGTCTTCAATATGTGTGTAAATTATTTGAATAAAATTTTCTGTGGACATTAGAAAGTAGACCTAGAGTGAGTAATTGTTGATAGTCTCACTTATTTTTTCAGTAATTATAACACAATGTTATTTTTTTTCTCCTAATTGCTTGATATCTTCCCTTTTTCTTGAGAACCAACCCTTTAACACCCTCAAAATGGTGTTGTTTTCTTTATGGAACTCTTCTATATATACTCACCTGATTCAGAAGCCCTCCCTACCTTTGATTGTTTTTTAAAGCATTATTTCTACTTCCTTATTCTGTATACCAGTAATTATAAGGGCAACTAGGTGGCACAGTAGATAGAGCACAGGGTCTGGAGTCATGAAGACCGAAGTTCAATCCAGCCTCAGACACTTACTAGCTTATGTGACCCTGGGCAAGTCACTTAACATTTTTTGCCTCAGTTTCCTCATTCATAAAATAAGTTAGAGAAGGAAATGGCAAACCACTCTGGTATCTTTACCAAGAATACTCCAAATAGGGTCACAGAGTCAGCAATTGTAATGTCAGAATGCAAATGCTTTAGAAATCTTAACAGATCTTGCCCATTTTTCATCTATTTCATTCTTAAATACAATTGAGATAATATAATTTAATTGTGTGTAATACCAAACTTTCTGTGGACTCAACTTTCCCTCCAATATTTTATACTTTAAATGGGTGTTGCTCTTGATGACATATTTCTTTGCTTGGTACAGAGATTGTTTGATGGCTGAGGCATTTTGGACTTCTCATTGAGGCAATTGCTTGACATCAGTTAAACTTCCATAGCTACCATGACAGTCTATGTCAATATCTTTACCTTTATCTATTTCCCACTTTTTTTTGGTGTTAGCAGTATATTTAAATAGGTCATGTTGGAAGCTCTGCAACGTGTCAATTAATTGGACAGCAAGTTATCATTGTTATTCTTTCTTCTACCGTGTTTCCCCGATAATAAGACACTGTCTTATTATATTTTTTTTGGACAGAAAAACACTAGAGGGCTTATTTTCGGGGGAGGGCTTATTTTAATGAACATTGACAGCAATTTTAATAAACAGGTAAATGTGAACAAAAAAATGTACCTTTATTCAATAAGCAAATCACTGGGGAAGAACAGGATGACGCACTCACTGCTGCAGCTCTGATTGGATGCAGCTCGGAGCGCGGCGTGTGTTTCACTGGGGGGGGGATGGTGCAATGTAGCGTGTAGCACAGGGGATCACCTTCACTACAGTAGCAATCTCAATAGGGCTTATTTTCGGGGGAGGGCTTATTTTAGAGGAATCTTACACAGTAAGGGGAGGGCTTATTTTCGGGATAGGTCTTATTATTGGGGAAACACTGTAATCTGGTGCCAATTTTGATCTTTTCTCTAACAAGTCAATAATATAACCATACACAAATAGCAGTTTTGTAAATGAACCCCACATTGACAATCAGTTGTTTCTTATCTGTTAAGATAAAATCAATTTCATTTTTTGTGTGTATGATGCTGTTTCATGTTTGGTATGTCCAATATCTTTCCATTTATTTTTTTGGAGAAAAAAAACCTTTATAATTAGATAGGTGGGAGGCTTCTGTGTGGTCTACAAACATTTGGCTTCTTTTATTTCCTTTTTTTTTTTTTGGTCTTTATTAATTTGTTTACTTTTAGTTTACAAGATTCATTACCACAATTCCTTGAGTTTCAAATTTTCTCTCCCTCCCCCACCCCCACCCCATGGAGGCATACAATCAAGTATAGTATCCACAAATACTTTCACATTAGGCATTAGTCAGGTTATAAAGAAGGATTGTGACAGATGGAATGAAGAATTGGAAAGAGGAAACAAAACCAAACAAGAAAATGAAAAAGGGCAGGTAGTTTGCTTCAATCTGGGTTCAATCTCAGTTCTTTCTCTGGATGTAAACATCTCTCTCCATCATGAGTCTTTTGGGGTTGACTTATGACTCTGGATTGCTGAGAAGAGTCCAGTTTATCAAAGTTGGTCGTCACACATACGTTGTGTCTGTAATTGTGTACAAATTCCTCCTGGCTCTACTCTTCTCACTCAGCATCAGTTTGTATAAGCCTCTCCAGGTAAATATGAAGTCCATCTGCTCCTCATTTCTTATTGCACAACAGTATTCCATAACATGAATATACCACAACTTGTTCAGCCATTCCCCAGTTGATGGGCACCCCCTTAATTTCCAGTTCTTTGCTACCACAAAAAGAGCTGCTATAAATATTTTTGTACATATGGGTCTTTTTCCCACTTCTATGATCTCTTTGGGATACAACCCTAGAAGTGGTATTGCTGGGTATAAGGGTATGAAATTATTTATAGCCCTATGGGCATAATTCCAGATTGCTTGCCAGAATGGTTGGATCAGTTCACAACTCCACCAGCAATGCATTAGTGTTCCAATTTGTCCACATCCTCTCCAGCATTTGTCATTTTCCTGTTTTGTCATCTTAGCCAATCTGACTGGTGAGATGTGGTATCTCAGAGGTGTTTTGATTTGCATTTCTCTAATCAATAGTGATTTAGAGCATTTTTTCATATGCTTATAAATATCTTTTTTTTTTAAAGCAATTGGGGTTAAGTAACTTACTCAAGGTTACATGGCCAGTTATTTTGTGTGGGTGCCAAGTATCTGAGGCCAGGACCTATCCCAGGTCTCCCGACACCAGGGCTGGCTCTCTTACTCACTGCGTTACCTGGCTGCCCCGCTTATAAATATCTTTAATTTCTTCCTCTGTAAACTGCCTGTTCATATCCTTTGACCATTTATCATTGGGGGATGACTTGTATTCTTGTATATTTGACTCAATTCTCTGTATATTTTAGAAATGAGTCCTTTATCAGTGACATAGGTTGTAAAAATTCTTTCCCAATTTTCCACTTCCCTCTTAATTCTGGTTACATTGGTTTTGTTTGTACAGAAGCTTTTCAATTTAATGTAATCAAAATTATCCATATTGCATTTTATAATGCCCTCTAATTTTTTTTTGGTCATAAAGTTTTCACCTCTCCACAAATCTGACAGGTAAACTATTCCTTGCTTTTAGAGTATCAGCCTTTATACCTAGATCATGCACCCATTTAGACTTGATTTTGGTATATGGTGTTAGATAATGATCTATGCCCAGTTTCTGTCATACTATACTCCAGTTTTCCCAGCAGTTTTTGTCAAATAGTGAGTTCTTATCCCCAAAACTGGGGTCTTTGGGTTTATCAAACAGTAGATTACTATAGTCATTGACTGCTGAGTCTCGTATACCCAATCTATTCCATTGATCCACTACTCTATTCCTCAGCCAGTACCAAGTAGTTTTGAGGACTGCTGCTTTATAGTACAGATTAAAATCTGGTATTGCTAGTCCACCATCCCTAGCATTTCTTTTCATTAATTCCCTTGATATTCTGGACCTTTTCCTCTTCCAAATGAATTTTGTTACTATTCTTTCTAGCTCTATAAGGTAGTTTTTTGGTAAACTGATTGGTATGGCACTAAATATATAATTTAATTTAGGTAAAATTGTTGTTTTTATTATATTAGCTCAACCCAACCACAAGCAATTGATGTCTTTCCAATTAGTTAGATCTGACTTTATTTGTGTGAAAAGTGTTTTATAGTTGTGTTCATATAGGTCTTGAATTTGTTTTGGCAGGTGGATGCCCAAATATTTTATAATGTTTACAGTAACTTTAAATGGGTTTTCTCTTTCTATCTCTTGTTGTTGGATTTCATTAGAAATATACAGGAATTCTGAGGATTTATGTGGGTTTATTTTATATCCTGCTACTTTGCCAAATTTATTTATTGTCTCAAGTAGTTTTTTACTTGATTCTCTAGGATTCTCTAAGTATATCATCATATCATCTGCAAAGAGTGATAGCATGGTCTCTTCTTTGCCTAATTTGATTCCTTTGATTTCTTTTTCTTCTCTAATTGCTACTGCTAACATTTCTAGTACCAGATTAAATAAGAGGGGTGATAGTGGACATCCTTGTTGCACCCCTGATCTTGTTGGAAATGCTTCTAGCTTCTCCCCATTACATATAATACTAGCTGATGGCTTTAAATAGATGCTACCTATTATTTTAAGGAAAGCTCTATTTATTCCTATTCTTTCTAGTGTTTTTAATAGGAATGGATGTTGTAATTTTGTCAAAAGTCTTTTCTGCATCTATTGAGATAATCATGTGGTTTTTGCTAGTTTTATTTTTGATATGATCAATTATACTGATGGTTTTCCTAATATTAAACCATCCTTGCATTCCTGGAATAAATCTTACCTGATCAAAGTGTATTTTTCTTGTGATAAGTTGCTGTAGTCTTTTTGCTAATATTTTATTTAAAATTTTTGCATCTATATTCATGAGGGAGATTGGTCTATAATTTTCTTTCTCTGTTTTATTGCTTCCTGATTTAGGTATCAGTACCATATCTGTGTCATAAAAAGAATTTGGTAGGACTCTTTCTTCACTAATTTTCCCGAATAGTTTGTAGAGTTTTGGAATCAATTGTTCTTTAAATGTTTGACAGAATTCACTAGTGAATCCATCTGGCCCTGGAGATTTTTTCCTACAGAGTTCACTGATGACTTGTTTAATTTCTTTTTCTGAGATGGGGTTATTTAAGTAATTTACTTCCTCTTCAGTTAATTTGGGCAACCTATATTTTTGTAAATATTCATTCATTTCACTAAGATTGTCAAATTTATGTGCATACAATTGGGCAAAATAATTCCTAATTATTGTTTTAATTTCCTCTTCATTGGTGGTAGGTTGACCCTTTTCATTTTTGATACTCATAATTTGGTTTTCTTCTTTCTTTTTTTATCTTTATTTTTTTTTATTGACCAAAGGTCTATCAATTCTATTGGTTTTTCCATAAAACCAGCTCTTAGTTTTATTTATTAATTGAATAGATTTCTTAATTTCAATTTTATTAATCTCTCCTTTGGTTTTCAGTATTTCTAATTTAGTATTTAATTGGGGATTTTCAATTTGTTTTTTTTTTCCTAGCTTTTTCAATTGAATGCCCAATTCATTTACCTCTCTTTTCTCTAATTTATTCATGTATGCACTCAGGGATATAAAACTCCCCCTAAGAACTTCCTTTGCTGCATCCCACAAATTTTCATATGTTGTCTCATTATTGTAATTTTCTTGAATGAAGTTACTGATTGTTTCTATGATTTCTTGTTTGACCCACTCATTCTTTAGGATTAAATTGTTTAGTTTCCAATTAGTTTTTATTCTGCCTTTCCATGGCCCTTTATTGAATATGATTTTTATTGCATCATGATCTGAGAATGATGCATTTATTATTTCTGCCTTTCTGCACTGAATTTTGACGTTTTTATGTCCTAATAAATGGTCAATTTTTGTGTATGTGCCATGTACTGCTGAGAAGAAGGTATATTCCTTTTTATCCCCATTCAGTTTTCTCCAGAGATCTATCATACTTACCCTCTCTAAAATTCTATTCACTTCCTTAACTTCTTTCTTGTTTATTTTGAGGTTGGATTTATCAAGCTCAGAGAGGGGGAGATTAAGGTCTCCCACTAGTATAGTTTTGCTATCTATTTCTTCCTCTAATTCCCTTACCTTCTCCTCTAGGAATTTGGATGCTATACCACTTGGTACATATATGTTAAGTAATGATATTGCTTCATTCTCAATGGTGCCTTTTAGCAGGATATAGTTTCCTTCCTTATCTCTTTTAATTAGATCAATTTTTGCTTTTGCTTTATCTGAGATAAGGATTGCTACCCCTGCTTTTTTTTACTTTAGCTGAGGCATGATATATTTTACTCCAGCCTTTTACCTTTACCCTGTGTGGTATCCCTCTGTTTCAGCTGTGTTTCTTGTAAACAGCACATTGTAGGATTATGATTTTTAATCCATTATGCTATCCTCCTCTGTTTTATGGGAGAGTTCATTCCATTCACATTCACAGTTATGAGTATTATCTGTTTCTTTCCCTCCATCCTATTCCCTCCCCTGTTAATGCTTATATTTTTTCTCCCCTTCTCCCTTCCCCTCCTTAATAGTTTTCCTTTTGACCACCGCCTCCCTCAGTATTCCCTTATCAGCCCCCCTCCCTTTTCCTCCCCTTTCCTCTTTTTCCCTCCCTACTAACCACCCCTCCCCCTTTCCCCCTCCTACTGCCTGTAGGATATTTTTATACTTAATGAAGTATGTTATTTCTTCTTTGAACCAAGAGTGACAGGAATAAATCTCATTCAAAGCTCCTCTCCCTCCCCTCTTTCCCTCTAATATGATATGTTTTGCGTCTCTTCTCCATAGAGTCCTATGCTTAACTGGTTAACTCCTTGCACCAGACCCAATGAGGGAAAAGCTCATATAATACTCATCTCCCTCCCTTCTTTTCCTCTGCTATACTGTTTTTATGCCTCTTTGTGTGGCATAATTTACCCTTTTCCACTTCATTCATTCCTCTTCTTCCATTGCAGTCCCTTTGTAGCCCTTAATAAGATTTTTTTAATTGTCATTTTGTGTAATTTATACTCATACCCTCTACTTGTCTATAAACAGTTTGCTCTTATTAAATAACAGGGTGTGTGTGTGTATGTGTGTGTGTGTGTGTGTGTGTGTGTTTTCCTTGTTTACCTTTCTATGTCACTCTTGCACTCTTGCATGGGAGGTTGAATTTTCCATTGAGCTCTGGCTTTTTCATCAAGAAGGTCTGGAAATCTGTTATATCATTGAATGATCACCTCTTTGCTTGGAAGAATATGCTCAGTCTCACTGGGTAGGTGATCCTTGGTTGTAACCCAAGCTCTTTTGCCTTGGGGAAATTGAATTCCACTGCCTCTGATCTTTCAGTGTAGAGGCTGCCAAGTCCTGTGCAATCCTCACTGTGGTTCCTTGATATTTGAATTGTTCCTTTCTGGCCATTTGAAGTATTTTCTCTTTTACCTGGTAGTTCTTGAGTTTGGCCACAACATTTCAAGGACTTTTTAATTTGGGATCTCTTTCAGCAGGTGTCCGGTAGATTCTCTTGATTTCTATTTTACCCTCAGGTTCTAGTATCTCAGAGCAATTTTCCTTAATGAGCTCTTAGAGAATGTTGTCCAGGCTCATTTTTTCATCATGATTTTCTGGTAGGCCTATGATTATCAGGTTATCTCTCCTGGATCTGTTTTCAAGGTCAGTTATTTTTCCATTGAGATATTTTACCTCTTTTTCTAAATTTTTCATTCTTGTTGTTTTGCTTGACTAATTCTTGGTTCCTCATAGAGTTATTCGTTTCAATTTGGTTGATTCTGGTTTTTAGCAAATCATTTTCCTTGGTTAGTTTTTGGAGCTCCTTTTCCATATCATACACTTTTCTTTTTAAGGAGCTGTTTTCTTCATTATAATGTTTTTCTAATTCTGCAATTTTGATTTTAAAAGAATTATTCATTTTGTCTTCTATCTCTCTCATTTGGTTTTCAAAGTTCCTTTTGAGCTCATCTACGAGAGCTTTCTGTGCTTGGGACCCATTCCCTGTTGATGTTTCAGCTGTGGGTGTGGAGTCCACATTGTCTCCCTCTGAGTTTGGTTCCTCCCTCTGAGGATAGTAGGACTCCAGAGTCTTTGTAGTCTGTTTTCTACCCATTTTGAGGCAGGACCCTAGCCACACCCTTTCTCTAGGTTTCCCAATCCTTTACTGTTGAGGGTTTTGCCCTGGGGCAATAGTTACTATGTTTTCAGGGTCAGAGGGCGGGGATTGGAGCAGGCTGGGTTCACTCTGCCATCCTGGTCCTTGGAGATCCTGATATAAAAAATTTAAAAAAAATTTCTGGGCTATGGAGTGGTAGTCTCAGGAGTATTTGCTTTCCTGGACAGGGGCCCTGCATTTGGTTCTTACCTTGCTCTTTCCAGTCCCAGCCCTTTGGTGAAAGGCCTGGTAGTGGCCCTTGTGGCTGGTGGGATGACTTGCCCCCCTCGTTGGTCAGGCCTCCTCCCGGCCTGCCTCTGGCTTCTTTTATTTCTTGATCTTGCACCTTGTTTTCCTCCACATGCCCATCTTTGCATTAAAGTCAGCATGTATTAAAGTATGTATTGATTTAATTTGGAGGGTCTGCTAATCCATCCAGCAAGCATTTATTAAGTGCTTACTATATAGAATGTATTATTTTAGGTTTTGGGGATACAATGAAAAAAATGAAAAATAGTTCCCATCATCAAATGGCTTCATTAACTGGGGCTTACCAAATTCTAGAATTTTTCTACCCCTTCATCTTTTGCCATAGATACTGGCACACAAGTGTCTGGTATTTTCATGGTAGAAATTTTGCTTATGTTTATCATGAACACTGCAATTTGAGATAACTTGTCCTAGTGTAATATAAAGTAGCTGCTTTTGGACACATGATGAAAATACCTCTGCCAGCTCCTTTATAACTAAAATGCAATTCCCAAGGGCCTTGTGACTTTTGGTTTTACAGGTATTGTGAAAATTGTGGGTGATTCTGACTAATATGTAAAGATTCAGAACCTAGTTTAAGGGAGTTTTGAAACTTGATAATCTAGTCATACTGAAACCAACAGTCAACTCCTACATTAGCAACAACAGCCCTAAATTCATAGGATTTAGAGCTGAAAATTATCTCACAGCCCAATCCCCTTATCTTACATATAATGAAACTAAAGCCTGTAGAGGTTGAATGAGACATCAAGGTCACAAAGACAGTAAGTGGCAGAACTGGAATAGGAAATGAGCCAATTTTATTACTGATTTAGTATTCTTTTTTCTCACTATACTGAAGGTCTCTGAAAGCAGTGATGGAGTTAGGCAGGAAGGAAAGTTTTCCACTTCTATTCTCTTAATCCTGGTTTTCTGCTAACAAAAAAAGATACTATGCAAATAAGTGTAGACCTCTGTTTCAGTATCTGTATCTAAATAGATGAGGATAGATCTAGATATCTGTATAGTAATACTAGTAGAATCATAGGTTCAATCTCTATCCTCTTCCCATAGATTCTCCCACTGAAATTACACCTTTGACTCCTTTCTGTTCTTTTATTCTCATTGTGAATATCAGGCCACTGGACCCAGATGGCTCTGGAGGAGAGAGTGAGGCTGGTGACTGTTCACAGCCCTCCTTCCCTCAAATCCAAATCAACTGCAATTCATGTCATCATTCGATGATGTCATGGCACAACTATCATTAACTGGATAGCATACAAATCAATATAGCAAAAATTATATATGTACTATAGATTAGGAGATATTATATAGCTCTCTACATGTATGCTTGTATGCATGTGTCTGTATATGTAAATTCAATCACTATTCTCTCTTCCCATAGATTCCCTAATGAAATTACACTTTTGTTTCAAGACCTACTTCTCCTTTACTATCATTAACTGGAAAACATACAAATCAATATAGCAAAAAAGTATATACATCTATAATGTGTAATTGTATCTATACCTAAAGTTAGAGATTATATATATCTAATGGATAACATACAAATTAATATAATAATAATATAATATAATAAATATAATAATATATATAATAATAATATAATAAATCTCTCTTTCTCTTCAGTCCCTAACTTATCTTCCCATAGATGCCCTATTGAGGTTACATATTTGTCTCCCTACTGTTCTTTTAATATTATTAAGTGGATAATATACAAATCAATATAGTAAAATATATATATGTATGTATGTACATATAGGTATGCAATCTAAAGATAAAGATCTGTTAAAAAGATAACATACAAGTAAATAACATACAAATATAGCAAAAGATGTGTGTATATAACAAATATCCCTCTATATCTATAGATGTATGTATGTGTCTTTCTATCTTCAGTCCCTTTAATCTCTTCCCATTGATTCTCCATTGAGCTTACACTTTTGTCTCCCTATTTGTTTGTTTTTTGCTTTTCGGGGAGGGGAAGGTAGGGAAGTTGGGGTTAAAGGACTTGCCCAAGGTCACATGGCTAGTTTTGTGTTAGGTGTCTGAGGTCAAATTTGAACTCAAGTCCTCCTGACTCCAGGGCCGGCGTTCCATTCACTGAGCCACCTAGCTGCCCCCCTGGTTTTGTTTTGTTTTGTTTTTTAATATCATTAAACGGATAACATACAAAGCAATATTGAAAAAGGTGTATATATGTTTGTGTTTCTGTATACAGACATATAAATTTCTATAGATACATACATAGATCTATATGTATCTGTGGTCAACATATATACCTATATATAAATATACACAGATATCTAGATATCTATAGGTCTATCTCTATATAGATGGATCGCTATATGTATCTATATATTTATATATATCTGCAGATAGGATCTATATAAATCTATAGATAGATATCTATACAACACAACAAACATATATATGCTTTTTTTTATATTGATTTGAATGTTATCCATTTAATGTTATTAAAAGCACAGCAAGAAAAAAGGAATAACCTCAATGGGGAATTTAGGGAAAAAGAGGATAAGGACTGAACTTGTTATTTCACGGGTATACAGAACATTCACATGAAAAGATAGCATCTTGTTTGCAACTTAGTCTTAGAGAGTTACCCTAGAGCACTGAGCAATGGATTAATTCGCCCTCAATCACACAGCCGGGCTGTTTTAAACGCAGGACTTTAAGCTCACCTCTACCTGGTTCTAAGGGTGGCTCTCTAAGCCAGTCCCTTACCTCAGCGTGGGGAAAACATGCACAGAAATAGCGAAGCCTAAGAAAACGTAGTTGGATGAGCTGCGTTGGCAGAGGGCGCGCATCGTGGATCCAGTTACCGACCCTTCCCAGGACCGCATCAGATCAGGGGGGGCGCGGAGCCCAGGCTGGCCTAGCTTGGAAAAACAAGCACTAGACACAAAGAGGAGGCTCTGGTCCGTTTAGCCCCCAGGGCGCATTTCCCTTCAAGCTCCGCCCTGCCTACGCGGGGGGCGCTCGGGTCCCCTCCTAGGGGTCCTCCTCCAGCCGGACTCGGGCTCTGCGCTCTGTCCTCCCCGCCACCAGGTGCCCCCAGACCCCCGACTCCTCCTCACCCGCCCGCCTCACTGCTTCCTGTTGCCTGGATCCGGGCCTGAGCGCTTGGGCTCCAAGGCGCCCGCGGCATCTGCAGCAGCAGCCTCGGCAGCATCGGCAGCATCCGTAGCGGCGGCGGCAACAGTAGCATCCTTGCTGCTCTTCCGGGCCTGGTCTTGCCCGGCCCAGCTCGGCTCTCGCCAACAGGTACCCGTGTGGCGCGAATCCTCGGTCCCAATCCCCAGTCCCCCGCATCCCAGAGCGCGGGTTGCGGTGGGTGGAAGTGGGAGGGAGAGGCAGCCCCCTCTCGTGCCCCCATCTCCCTACTCTCTCCTCTTTGGCCCCATCCTGGGCCACCGCCCTCTCCTCCTGTCACTGCTCCCCATTCTGCTCCCACTCCTTTCATGCTACTCCGAAATCCTACACCCGGAATTCTGACCTTTGCTCCTAAAATTCTGCATCCTCTTCCCTCTGTATCCTATGCCTTGCAGTCTGCACTTGTCCATCCTCACACTCTGCACTTAATATCCTGGGCCCTGTATTTGATGTGTATATCATAATAATTAACGCTGATATAGTGCTATGAGGTTTGCAGAGTCCTTTATACTACATATGGTCCTCACAAGTTCTGGTGTTATTTTTATCCCCATCTTATAGATGGGGAAAACAGATGCCGAGAGGTTAAGGAATTTGCCTTGTGTCACCCATACAAGTAGTATCTGAGGCAGGAATTGGACTCACGTTTTCCTGACTTTGGTGCTAATTCATCACCCTTTCCCTTCATCACCTAGCAAGCCTCACTCCAATCCTAGCACTCTCTGCACCCCCATCCTTGAATCCTGTACCCTACTCTTGTCATCCTGCTCTTCTTCCTGCTTAGCCCTTCCTCAGGGTGCTGGTTATTGGCCTAAATTCCAGCCTTCAAGAGGGTTAAGTCAGTAGCAGACCCAACTCTCCTTGGTCTTCCCCAACTGAAAGTGTCAGTCACAGAGTCCTAGGTGGTGTGAGGAGGGGCCAACTTGGATCCCTTAGAACTCTTGAACTTCAGAGCAGGTCAGAGTGTGAAAAAGAGAGCCTTGGCACTTTCAGTGACTGCCTTTAGGCTTAGAAAAAAGTGTACATTGGAATGAGGAATGTGGTGTCAAGATAGACAGCTCTAAACTTTGTCCCTCCACGATCCCCTCCCAAATTAGGTGAGCATCACTCATTGATAAACCTTTCATTAGCTGACTATCCAGTTATTTATTTAGGCTTAGTATTTGCAAGTGGGTTAGTATGTGCATGCTGTCAGGGAATTAGGATCCCAAAGAAGAAAATGGCTCTATAAATACCAAGTATTATAAGCATCTCTAAAGAAGCTGATCCGTCTTGTACTAGCTATTGACCTTTAGGAGAGAGGATGGGTGGGTGCCTTTCTTTTCATTACAAGTGTCCTGAAACAGTTTTTTCATTTCATTTTCTGAAAACTGACTGTTTTCCTACAGAATTTATCCAGAAGTATAGAATGTTAGAACTATAATGAACCTTTGACTTGAGTTCATACAGTTAAGACCCAAAAGGTACTCTAATTTAAACCCCTCATTTACAGGGAAGGAAGCCCAGAATGGTTAATCACATAGTCCAACTCCCTAATTTTCCAGATGAGGAAGGTCACAACTTTAGGCAAGTCTTTAACCTTTCTAGGTCTGTTTCCTCAGGTGAAAAATTAGGGTGTTCAACCATATGATTAACCTTATTGGGCCTCAGTTTTGTTGTCTGTAAAATGAGAGGGTTTGAACTAGATGACTTCAAAGGTTTCTTCCAGCTTTAAATCCTATCTGAATATTTGGTGGCGGACTAGAACCCACATATCTTGACTCTCTCTTTAAGTGTTGTAGACATCAAACCACATCTCCTTGAATGAAATCTGAATGATGAAGGTGTGGATAGGATGTGGTTAGCTCGAAGTCTTTATTTGAATATATTTTGCTGAGTGGTTTATGAGTTGAGGGGGGAAAAATACTGCTGTATTATAATCCATTGATTCATAGGCACTGTTCACCAGTCAGAATGGAAATAACAAACTGTTACAATGGTACAGAAAATTTCTGTTGAGATGAGAGGGAGACATGAGATGTTTTTAGCCTTGTTTATACTTTTAGGGAAGCACTTCATGAATGTTAATAATGTTTCAGTTTCATCTTTAGTGACAAATTCATCCAGCTCCAGTTTTTCTAATCCCAACTGGGGAAAAGTCCTAAATGAAACTTTCTTTGTTTAATTTTTCCAAAAATCAGCTTTTTTGGGGGGGAGGGGAGAAGACAAAGCGAGTGAGATTAAGTGACTTGCACAAAGTTACACAGCTAGTAAAAGTATCAAGTGAACTCAGGTCCTCCTGACTCCAGGGGGTGCTCTATTCACTGCACCACCTAGCTGCCTCCCCAAAATGACTTTTAAAGTTATTTCCACAGGAAAACTAAAGTTCCTTCCTTCCTTTTATTATTCCCTTTCTACCCCTTTAATGAAAATTTGGGTAGAATTCAGAATTGATTACAACTCTGGCTGAATTTCTTCATTGCAGATTATTCATCTAACTTGATTTAAGGTTGTCTCTACGTTTTGATTTTTTATCCAATACTCTAATAAGCATATGGCTTAAAACCTAACCTTGGATGTGTGTGGTATGAGATTAAAATTGTTAAGTCCCATGTGACTCCCCTCAGTGACAAGAAACAATACCAATTCCTTTTTTTTAAAACATGTTTTGTTGATGATCTTTAATCAAACAAACAAACAAACAAACTTCCTAGTGATATTCATTCTCCCCTCTCCACCCCAAACCTTCTGTAACGAGCCAGTATACACTTTGGCCACATGTGAAAAGCCTCATTAAATAAACCAATTATTCAGTCAGCAAGCATTTATTAAGCACCTGAGATCAAATCCAACCTCAGACACTTCCTAGCTGTGTGACCCTGGGCAAGTCACTTAACTCTGCCACGGTTTCCTTATCTGTAAAATGAGCTGGGGAAGAAAATTGCAAAATACCCCAGTATCTGTGCCAAGAAATCCTCAAATAGGGTCACAGAGTCAGACAAGACTGAAAAAACGACTAGACAACAATAGCAAAGGACACATTTCCTAACAATCCAAGCCATTTGAAAATGGGATGAGCAGCTCTGTGGGATGATGAATTACACCATTACAAGTGGTTTATAGGATTTAGAGCTAGAAGAGGCCTAGGAACGTATCTAGTGTAACACTCTCATTGAAAAACAAACAAAATGGGGCGAGGCATTGTGCTGGGTACAGGAGATACAAAGACAAAAACTATGCTAGCTTTTAAGGAGCTTATAGTCTACTGGGGAGACAACATGTACATGTAGAAGTATATAGAGGATAAAGAAAAAACATACGAAGGAATTAAATAGTCTGCAGAAAAATAGGAGACCCATTTCACTCATGTCATAATTGTTCAGAGTTCTGTGGTTGCAATTCTTCTAGTTTCTCCCAGGGAAAAGATTCCACTGAGGTTTCTGAAATGCAAACTTACTTTCTTCACACGTATGTTATTAAAGCTGTCCTTCCATAGAAGAGCTAATACAGAGAGAAATAAAGTGACTTCCCAGAGGCCACAAGGGTAAGTCAGCAGTAGAGGTGAAGGCTTCTTCAGAGTCATTGAGCACAAAAGCATGCTTGGCACTATACTTAGTATACAATCTAACCTCCTGAGGACCTTTGTGCAGCTCAACTTTTTAGAGCATGCTATCTTGATGTGACATGGGGTCAGGAGGAGTGTCAACTAAATTTGAATAGAAAATTTGTGGCCAGGTAGGTTAGGAAGAAGAGTCAGGGTGAGTAGAAGTTATGTGTATGTGGGTTTGTGGTTTCATAGCACTCTGCATTGGAGATGAAGATACATGCATACAAAAACCATGACTTGCTGTCTTAGGGGGAACCCCCCCTTTGATGTGTCTTTTTCTGGTTTTTCTGTGACAGGATGGCAGCTGCTTTGTGTCTACAGGTTCTGTGCAGCCTGTGTGGCTGGCTGTCACTCTACTTTTCCTTCTGTCGATTGAATAAGCATCGGAGTTATGAATGGAGCTGCAGACTGGTTACCTTTACACATGGAGTCCTTTCCATAGGCCTCTCTGCTTATATTGGATTTATTGATGGTCCCTGGCCTTTTACTCACCCAGGTGGGTTTCAGGATTTTATCTTTGGGATTTATGGGCTGGGGGGGGGATGCCTTGGAAGAAAGGGAATTTTCTATAGAACTGAAGGATGATCCCCATTAGGGTGACTGTTGAAACACTCATCCATCCCTTATACTGTTTCCTTTTATTGCTTTCTCTATCCATGGACTTGGACAGAGATTCTGTTTTCCCAGTGCCTCAGCCCCAAGTAGACCCTGAAGAATTTGTGTAATGTTATTTAGATACCTTTCACTGAGTATCCCACCAGAGTAAATGTTGACTAGAGTACAAGAAGCTTTCTTCTCCTCAGTTGTTAACATTTCTCAGCCATTGATTCTGTAAAGTTCTGTATTGAACTACTGAGTTTATTCCCCAATTTCCATTCCTAGAAGAAAGCAACCTTCAAACTTTCTTTCATAATACAAATATTCATGTGTATTAAGTATGTTAGTTCTGTAAGCCCTTTTCCACAGGTTTACTGGTGTATGTGTGTGTTCAGCTGTTTTTCAGTCATGTTTGACTCTTTGTGACCTCATTTGGGGTTTTCTTGGCTAAGATACCAGAGTGGTTTGTTATTTCCTTCTCCAGCTCATTTTACAGATGAGGAAACTGAGGCAAACAGGGTAAAATGACTTGCCCAGAGACACAGAGCTAAGAAGTGTTTGAGGCCATATTTAAACTCAGGAAGATAAGTCTACTTGACTCTAGGCCCAGCACACCATCCACTGTGCCACCTAAGTGCCCCAGGACACTGGCAACATGCTGCAATGATTGTAATCTACTTTGAGCACAGGAACAGGGTTACTATCTGTCTACTATTAAACGATTAGAATGAGAAATAAATTTGATGTCCAGGGAAGAATGTAATGAGAATATGAGGAATAATTCATCTTTTACCAAGGAATGCAATTATGAGGTTTTAATGTAAATGAACAAGTACCTTGAATTGGTTTTACATGAATTTCTAATGATATTTTTTATAGACTCCATTGGCTCTCAAAACTTACATTTTTACAATGCTGAAAAGTTTGCAAAGTGTCTTCAATACGATAAGGTTCTATTATTATCATTCCCACTTTACAGATGAGGAAACTGAGGGTCAGAGAGATTAACTGACTGTCATTTTGACACAGTGTTTGAGGAAGGACTTGAACCCTGTTTTCAAAATTCAAAGGTCTATCTCTTACACTAGGTGTCTTGGTTCAGTTCTAATTGATGGGAAATGAATCTCTTGGGTTCTAAAAAATTCATTTGATACACTTGCCATTGTTTTGGCTTTAGTTGAGGCTATAGAAACTTGGGCAATGGCATTGGACCTCTGGGCAAGGTAACATGGTTTGTCACTCAATTTCATCCTCTTCTCGTTTATTTCAGGATTACCCAACACTCCTCTTCAAGTACATGTTCTATGTCTCACCCTTGGCTACTTCATCTTTGATCTTGGCTGGTGCGTCTACTTCCAGACAGAGGGAACTCTGATGTTGGCTCACCACACACTGAGTATCTTGGGCATCATCATGGCCCTTGTTCTTGGGGAGTCTGGCACTGAGGTCAATGCTGTTCTCTTTGGCAGTGAGATCACTAATCCTTTGCTACAGATGCGATGGTTCCTCCGGGAGACAGGGCACTACCACAGTTTCACAGGGGACATAGTAGACTTTCTCTTTGTGGCTCTGTTCACAGGAGTGAGGATTGGGGTCGGCGCATGGCTTCTTTTCTGTGAAATGGTCTCACCTAAGCCCAAGTGGTTTGTGAAAGCAGGTGGAGTGGCCATGTATACTGTGTCCTGGTGTTTCATGTTCAGCATTTGGCGCTTTGCCTGGAAGAAGAGTGTCAAGAAATACCATGCCTGGCGTAGCAGGCGCGGTGAGGACCGACAACTGAAAAAGAATGGACATCTCAAAGTGCATTAATTAGGGCTTGTAACTTGCTATGAAAGGGGATAGTGACCTCACTCTCTTAAAAGGGTAGGCTTGGGAATCATGTTGAGGGCCTGCCTGTTGTGGAATGGGATCCTCATGGCAAACTTAGGAGAGAATTGTTTTTTAAAGGGCTTAATTTATTCAGGGACTGTATTCAGTTCTACAGCACAAATATAAATATCAGTATTGAGTATTAACTTTTGCACTGGCACACTTGAAGCAATGAGGCTACATTGCAGGAAGTTTGAGGGCTTGTGTCAAGTCAGAACTGTGTGGAAAGCTCTGCTGGGATCCCTGTTTCTTGACTGAAGGCCCTCATGTCTTTGGGCAGCATGGAAGGGCCAGCAAAGTGAATTGTTTTGCCCTTGTTACCGTGAGAAGAGTGATTACTTCCATCCTATTTACTACCTAATGTAAGTATATTCCTTACCTAGTCTATGCCACCACCATTAGAGGGAATTTGGTGGAAGCGTCATTGGCATTTTCAGTACTGGATTATGGAGACCAAACTTATTCTCTGCCTTAACAACAAATAATCCTTGCAGATCAGAAGAGTGTAGGGGAAGGAACACACACTTGCTGTCTCAGCTAGACCAATTCTTCAGCTAGAGGGCTGTAGGCTCTTCCAGGTAAGTTGCAGTGCAGAGAAATTTATAGGGTCCTGTTGTACAGGTCTGTTATACCAGGAAAACTGTATTCCACTTCTCAGGGGCTTTTAGTACATTAATCTCCTGCGCTTGAGAGGCTGTGGCTGGATTCCATGGGGATTTACTCTGTGGATTCCATGGGGCTTGAGATGGCAGTTCAGGTTTCAGCTCAGCTGTAAGCACTACAAACGACAACCAAAGAAGAGTAAATTGTTGTGCTGGCCCCAGGGCAGTGAGGCTGCATTTTTCTTCTCTCTCATCTATTACTTTCTGTCTCCTCATAATACCTTTACTCCTCTAGTTCTTAAAAACATGCCACTGGATATGAGTATTCTTGTCATATAGCCAATCCTAAAAGAACAAAGGCACCTGTAGGGATCAAGCCTGACCCTGCCAGCAAACAGAAAGGGGTCAAGGAATCACAATTTCCTGGTTTCTGTGTCTAACACTGCCACTAACTTCACCGATGATACAAACATTGAATCACGGTGGTCTCCTGGGAAAAGCACTGGATCTCCATTTAGAATATTCCAGCTCTGTCATGTACTACCCGTTTGACTTTGAGCAAGTCACTTAAACTTTCTAGGGTTCAAGTTCCTTATCTATAAAATGAGGGAGGGGGTTAGATTAGGTAATCTTTTGAAACTGATTCCAGCTCTACATCCTATAGGACCAGTTAAGATCTTGCTGCAGTTTGCCCCTCTGTAAGGATGGCAACATCTGTCTCACAGAGGGTATCGTGAGCTATTTTGGATGTCTGTGACAAAAAAATATTTACAAAAGGCAGAAGTGGCATTTATTTATTTGGACAGGTCTTTGGCTGTTTAGCTCAGCTGGTTAGAGTACAATGCTATTGAAACTTCGGTCAAAGGTAATCCCCACATAGATTAAGGAAATTCACTATGTCCCATGTCCAGACTACCCTGACTTCATCCAGTTGGAACAAAAAGGCATGCTTTTGGCCACAGGAGGGATTAGGCATAAACCTTCACATCTTGGGAAAGCAACACAATTTATCTTTCCTGTTACTGGCAGGTCTGTAGCATTGTCCTTGTATGAGAAACACAGGACATTACTCTTATTTGGTTTGGTAAGCATTTCTTGGTGGGCATTGAAATAATCTTCTAACACCCATCATCTCCATCTGCTTGTATTACCATGTCCATGGAAAGCTAGTGAGTTACACTTCAACAACATCTGGGTATCTAAGGAATGCTGATTTCAGCAAAAGCTTATAGTGAGGAGTGTGGCTTGGCACACGGACTCCAAAGAAAACTGGCCTTTGGATTTTGGCACAGTGAAATCTCTGTACTAGCCAAGTGAATGCTCCTGATATTATAGCACATTCCTTTTCCCTTCCCCTTGACAAGTGGATGGGGGAATCTTGCCGTTTGTGGGTAATCTCATGAGAAAGAAGCTCTTACTAGTTTGTGGAATGATGAGTTAACTCCTAGGCAGCTGGCAGTGGGAAAGAATTCCTCATAGCAACTCTCCTATGTGTTGTGGTTGGTACTTGTGTAGCAACATCCTCAAGAGAAAATGTGAAATGAAGATGACTCAGCAGTTGAAGAAATAAGCTTGAATCTTCCATCACAGGTACAGAAAGGGCTAACTCACCTGTGGTACTGTGGAATGAAAATGAAGCACTAATTTACATTTGGATTACTATGTAATAATATTTTACCCATGAAGGAGTTATATATACATATATATTGTTTATACTAAATTTTATAAAAATAAACAACTTTGTATTAATACTATATCTGTATTTATATCTTCATCTGCAGGTTTGTAGATTGGCTAAGAACAGCTGTGGGGGGAGAAGCTACAGACATTTCAGTTTTTCACTTGGCTCCATCCACATTACACATTAAAATAACTAACTTCCTTTTTCTGCCTATCCACTCAGCCATTACTCCTGTTCCTTCTGTCTCCTAACTTTGGGTGGATTTGGGATGATTTCATGGGTACTTTTGCCAGTCACATGTTGCATCTCCTCTGTTCCTCATGAGAGAGCCTTTATGATTTGCTTTGGCTGATAAATTCATCACTAAAGCCAGGCTGATGTGGATACTCTAAAATGGGCTGAGATGGTCCTTGGATTTCAAACCTATATAGTGCCTTGGTGAGTCTGTAATCAAAGGTTTTCCAGGTTGGCAGGACCTGTTAGAGCTTGTGTTTTATTGGCATAGGCTGCAAAAACCTGAGGGTCTTCTCAGTGCATCAAAGTAGGACTTCAGTGAAGTATTCCTTTTATCTTTTAGTGTCCCAACATAGGATTTCATCCTTGGGGGAAAGGAGAGAGAATAATTCCTGGTGTGGAAACTCCCTTTACTATTTGAGATATGCAAATGAGCTATAAATTATGAACTGAGAGAATTACCTGGACCCAGTGAAGTTATAGAATTTGCCTATTCTGATGGAATTAGTATGCATCTGAGGTAGAAGTAGAATCAATGTCGTAAGGCTACATAGAAAGACTGGTATATCTCTTGGCAAAAATAACACAATAGCTAGCTGCATACAGTCAATATTTAGTTCAATTCAACAAATTTTAAGTGCCTGCTGCCCACGAGAGATTATGTTAGGTATGGGAGATACAACAATTAAGCAGAAAAGTGCAAAGTAGTAGTAATCTCAATAGGAAGACACATCTAACATCAGTGAGGGCTGGGGTGGGGCAGGAAAGGCCTAGAGTTAGAGGTAGTCCATGAGCTATGTATTGAAGGAAAATGGAGAATCTATTGTAAAGGTGAGGGAGTACATTCTAAACATGGTGAACTTTATAGCATGGAGGCAAGATGAAGGATTGTCATGAACATAATCTGTTTTAGGAATATTAGTTTGACAGCTATGTGGAAGATGCCTTGGAGAAGGGAAGAGAATAGAAACTATAAGCCCAATTAGGGGGTTAGTGCAGTAATCTATGTGACATGTGATGAAATCCTCACCTATAAAGATCTCCCATGTATATAAATTCCCATGAAAACCGAACTACAAAAAAAAATAGTAAAAAGGAAGTACTTTTTTTTTGGTTTTCTGAATGATTTAAGCCTGGAGACCCTCCCTTTTAGACTGAGGCTGAGCAAGGTTAGGTCAGGGGTTAAGCAAGCAAGGTTAAGGTGGACAGTTGATTCCTTTAGGCAGAGATCACTTAACTTTGCACGTGTTCCTCAGCCACAGTCTGTACCCCAAGCCCTTAGCCAACTGAGTCGAATATTTGCACTGTTGGTCACAAGGGGGGCCAGCTGAGAATGTGTTAGAGAGCTCAGTGCAAAAGCACCACTACCACTGAAAGAACAGCCTAAACACATGTCCTATTAATGTTAGGTCATTAGTGTCATTTTCCAGTGTGGAAATCAGAATATTTCTTTTGGGTCTGGGATATGTGAGGGATACAACTTTATTTGGTTCTAAAATCACCCTTTTAGTCAAATTTTATTTTTACCTTTTAATTTATTTTTAAAAAATCAAATTTTAGGCAATGTAGTGCAAGATAAAGAGTGCTAGATAGGAAGTTAGAGGATCTGGGTTTGAATCCTGGCACTGCCTCTCACTACCTCGGGCAATTCCTTGATTTGGTTGGACTAAATAATCTTTATTTTTTCTTCCATTTGTAAATTCATGATCTTAAATGGAGCTATCTCTTTACCTTTTAAACTTTTCAGGGGAGATGAGATAGCTGTTTTCAAGTATTTGAAAGGAAGAAAGTGGAAGACATTAGTCTCATTCTGTTTGGCCCAAGAGGAAAGAACCAGTAACAATGGGTGGAAATTGCAAAGAGTCAAATTTAGGTTTGATGTAAGAAAAAAAAAACTCAAAACAACAAACAACTTCCTAACAATCATAACTGTCCAAAAGTGGAATGGGCTATCTCAGGAAGTAGGGGGGTTTCCTTTCATTAGAGATCTTCAAGCAAGGGCTGTGTTATCTCTTGTGGAGGTTATTATAGTGGGGATTCTTTTTTACATGACTCCGGAGGTCCCTTCCAATTGAATTCTGTGATTCCATAAACTATAGGTAACTCAGAAAAAAGACTTTACTATTCTATAGAGACCAAGGGGAGGAGAGGTTGACTTTGTAGTACTTCAGTGAATAATTCCCATCTTAAATAATTTCATCACCATTTCCCACTACCAAATTCCTGAGGAAGAAAGCAACTGGAAAGCACTGACCTGGAAGTCAGGAGAGCTGACTTTTAGTCTTTTTTTTTGCCACTAATTCTTTGTGTGACTTTTGACAAGTCACTTCATCGTCCACATCTCTTTGTTTTCCTACTTGTGAAATGAGAGGGCTAGGCTATCTCTAAGGATCCTTCCAGTTCTAACAGTAAGATTTTTATTCTTTGTTCATAGCTGGACGTCTAAGTTTAGAATTATGTTCAAAACAGTTTTCCCAGGAATATTGTGTAGAAAAAGGGCCTTTAGGATCCCAAAGGGAAGAGGGGAACACTTTACAATGCACCATTTGATGAATCACTGGAATGAATATATATCTAACAAAAGTATTATGTCAAAGGAAGACAGTTAGTCCATCATTGTGAAAGTCTGCATGATTATACAGAATACATTTGTTGAGTTTGTGGGTCAGATTTGGATCTTGGCCAAGGCTTACTGAAATAGCTGGATCATTGCAATTTTGACAGGATAGTTCTTAGGATGGGTGTGTCATACTAGGATACTCCAGCAGGTGGCAATATATCCTGCTGACATCATTAGGACTGAAGTGACCTGTATCACTAATTCTGTTTCTTTCCAAAAATAAACATTACAAAATTAGCTGGCTCTTCACTGATCTCAGAAATCAAGCAGCTAGAGTCATCTTTGGACTCTGTTTTCATTTTTTCCCCCTGTGCTACGTAAGCCTTAGCTCAAGCACAAAGAGCATTCAGGGATATGATCCTTCTTGCAGAATGACATTCACAGAAAGCAATGTTGAAATGAAATCATTTTAACTAAAATATTAAATTCTGATAAATTGCAATTTTCACCAAACAGCTGACATCATTAAACCATCAATACTCTGAAAATTAAACAATGAACAAAGTTAATCAGAGTAGGTTAAGCATGTCAAATCTGGCAGTAATTTATTAAGTTCTTAAGCTATGTGTAGAATCTTGTGTTGAGGGAAATAAAACTGTCCCTGTTCTCATTAAATTTACAATCTAGAAGGGAATATGACATATACACATAAACTATAATAAAAATACATGTTAAGTGGTTCAGTGAAAAGTGGGCTTCAAATCCCAGCTCTGACACTTAATACCTGCATCACCTTGGGAAAGTCATCTTTCTTGTCCTCTTTTTCCTCATCTCCAAAATGAGGGGATTGGACTAGATGATCTCTAAAATTCCTTCCAGTCCTAAATCTATGATCCTCTGATAATGTGTATAGGGAAATATCAACAAAATACTCTATCAAGGAAGTGGGGGATGTCCAGAGGGTGGGTGGGTGGAAAGAGAGGGGTGGCATATGGGCATCTGTATGGGTAGGAATTCAAGGGTAAGGAGGGATTTCTAGCAAAAGGAACTGCCAATGCATTTGATATCTGGGCACGAAGACTTGTAGAACACGGATATATTGGGCTCAGATTCCTATAATGTTGACCTTTACATCATTTATAAGTAGATAACAGTGACATATGTGGAAAAACCTCTAGAGAAAAAATTTTCTATAGATTCTCTTTGATCAAAATACCAGAAAATGCCTTTTCTTTTCCTTCCACAAACAGCTATGAAGGCCTGCAGAGAAAACAGCATAGCATGCTCTCTTCAGTGACTGCAAATAACACACCCTATTTTTCAAGGCAGAAACAGGCTAAAGGTAACATACCAAGAAATTACAAAATATACAGCTGGAAGGGACCTGAGAGATCAGAAAACAGAGATGGAGAATGAAGTGACTTGCCCAAAGCTACAAAGCTATTACATTTCCTAGCCAGGATTCTCAAACCCTTTGCTTTTTTCTTCTTTACTAAGAAAGCCCTCCAACGATCCCCATTACCACTAATCCTTAGACATGAGGATCAAGCACACTGTCCTGCAAAGGGAAGAAGAAACATCCCAATTGGGGTGTTTCATGTCTGTTCTGAAGCCCACCAGGAGGTTTCCCTTAGAAGGGTTCCTCGGTGCCAGGTGGAGCCCGGGCATTGACAGCTGAGCCTTGCAAGGGAGGTTTCTTTCTTCCTTCTTCCTTCCTTTCCCTTTCTTTTGTATTAACAACTGAGCCTTGCCTGGTAAGTCTTTTTCTCCCTCCCTCTCCATCTCTATTTCGTTGCTTGGACAGCTGAGTCTAGCGAACTAGCTCTCACTCACTCACTCACTCACTCACTCACTCACTCACTCACTCACACTTACACACACACACACTCAGTAGGATATGAGGACGTAACTACATAACTAGGCACCACGGCTCTTCAGAAAATGTGTGAAAATGAGAGGCAAAGGAGAAACACTGTTCACCTGAAGGATCATAAAGTTGGGTGAACTTGGGTCAAATCTGGTGTACACCACCAACCTACTCTAACCCCCATTTTACAGATGAGGCTAATAGAAACACTAGGGACCTTATTGGTCCCAGTGCCACGGCTGAGATTTAATACTCTAATTCCAAGTTACAGCACGACATAAAGTCAGGAAAAAAGGATTACTGAAGTACGTCCTCCGGCGGTCGCGTAGTACTGCGAGGCGCAGCCTCGTTACAATGGGCAGAGAGCCGGTGCCTGGTCGCCTCTCCGCAGGACTACTTTTCTTTTTCCTTTCCACAACTCTGCCTGGGGGGGAAGCTCCCGGATCCGGGACGAGAGCGCGGAGGAGGCGGCATGGCAGCTGCGCCCTTGCATGTGAGCGCCGCGCGGAGGAATCCTGAGTGAGGCGGTTTTCAGAAGTAAGAGAGGAGGCCGGAAAAAAAAGCAAAAGAGAGAGAAAAGTAGGGCGGGGGAGGAGAGCGAGTGTGGGAGAACGAGCTTAGGACTGGAAAGGACAGAACCGGAACCGGAACCTGTGCGCGCGGCTGGAATCGTCGCGACTCTCCACCCCACCCCCCCCTCGCGCGCCGCCTTACCTTGGGCGTCCGACGCATTCCCCGCTCCCCTCCCCCTCCGTCCCAAGCGCGCTCCCGAGGAAACCCCGCGGGACCCGGCGAACCGGCCCTGAGGGGAGTCCCTAACGCCGCCGCCGCTGCCGCTCCCCGCAGGCCGAGCCGGGTCAGGCCCCTCTCCGGGGAGGAGCCGCGGCGGAGTGCGGAAGAAGCCCGAGCCAGTTCCCAGGGGATGGGGAGCCGCGGCCCACGGCGCTGAGAGATCTCGGCCCCCACCTCCTTCTCCTCCCCCTTCGGACTGACTCAGCGAGTGCCCGCGCCCCAGCCCCTGCCCCAGCCGCCGCCGGGACAGCCCTCCCCCCGGGCGGACGGGACGGGACGGGAGGGGACCCCGCCCCGGGGGACATGGAGGAGCCGAACCCTGCGGAGCTGAGCGAGCCCGGCGCGGGACGGCCCCACGAGAAGAGGCTGCGGCAGCAGCGACGGCGGCAGCAGCAGCAGCAGCGGCGACGACTCGCCCGCAGCCCCAGATAGAGCCGAGAGGGCCCCAGCCCGGCCGCGGCCCCCGAGCCCCGAGAGGAAGAGGAGGAGGAGGAGGAGCAGGAACGGGGCGCCCAGCCGCTGCCCGAAGACAGGGAGCCGACCGCCCCCACCCCTTGCCCGCCCCCGCGGAGGCTCGAGGCTTCTCCCTCTGCCGGTCCTGAGGATTCCCCGGCGGGCCTGGAGCTGGTCCCCCGCACCCCTGAGACTTTCCCACCGAGAAACCTCTGCCGTCCCTCTCCCTCCCCCCAGTGGATGCCCTATGACTGGCCGGCGTTTGGAGTTGGACTTGTGCGTCCCCGTCGGAGCAGCGCTTGCTGGGGGTGGGGTGGGGACTGGGATGTTGTTGTAAAATGCAAGTTGGATAGAAAGACGACCTCTCGCCAAGGGCCCCAATGAGTGGCACACAGTCTACTATCACGGACAGGTTAGTATGAAACTCCTTTTATTGGTCAGTCTCTGGTAGTGAGCGACTGCCATGAGCTCCATCCCCACCGGGGCTGATTGGGTTCGGATCTTTAGAAACGTTCCTGAGCTGCAGCCGCCGCGTCACCCGCCGGATTTCATTTGGGAAATGTGACATGTGATGAGCACCTTCAGTTTTCAAAGTGAAGCCAAACTCATCTCCTGATTCTCAGGGAGACGCGTAGGTAAAATTTAGGTTTGGGTTGTTTTGGCAATACTGAGATTCTTCACAAGCCCCCGTCCCCGCCCGAGAGAGGTCACTTTGGGTGAAGGTCAGTGCCTCGCATCTGCTGGATATCGGGGCAATAGCAATCACCCAGCTTTTGTGGGCAGTTTTGTATTTGATTATCCCTAAGTGAGAGCTACCTTGTGGCCAGTGTGGTCTTGATCTCCTTTAAAGGGAAATGGAGACTGGTGAACTTTTTGTTGTTATTCAGTCGTTTCAGACTCTTCCCGATTCCATTTGGGATTTTTATTGACGAAGATTCTGGAGTGGTTTGCCATTTCCTTCTCTAGCTCATTTTACAGATGAGGAACTGAGCCAAACAGGGTTAAGTGACTTGCCCAGGGTCACACAGCTAGGCAGTGTCTGAGGCCACATTTGAACTTAGGAAAACAAGACTTCCTCATTTCAGGACCTGCACTTGTCCGGATCTGGGTCTTTTTAAAAATATTGACTAGACTAACCTTTAATTGTTATACAGTAACACTACAGATGAATGGAACTCTGTATCTTGTTGGAATTGGTGTAAAGCATCTGGTTGGAGATTTTTTAAAAAGCTTTTTGATTGTTATGTTTCCATATAGTTATATCTATATTAGGTATAACATTCCACGTATGTTATAGTTCCATAATTTCTGATTGATACATTTCCCAGGAAAGTGTAGATTAAAAGAATATCATAAGCAGTTAAGGAATTATGTAGTGTTTGAGTGCTAGGTAATATGTGGATTTGTCTTTATTAGCACTTAGATGGATCACTTCTGAGTTAATAAGTCAGCAAATACTTTTAGGTTAGGTACTCCGAACCCTTGAGATTTAAACTTTTAAATGCGATGCATTAACATTAAGCATATTCAGCTTTACAGTGTTTTTACATATATCATTTTCATTATGATTTTGAATTCCTTTCACTCTATTACACAATAATGTTGTATATTTGTGTTCCATATGCCAACTTCGTGTGTGTGTGTGTGTGTGTGTGTCCTGTACCAGAATTATAATTGGAAGGTTTTCTTTTTGCCAGAAAAACTCTTAACGCTACTTAAGAAAGTGGAGGGAGGAACTAAAATTGAAGTTTAATAAAAGAAGCCTCAGATTTAGAAAAGCCTGTTTGTTTTTAAACTTATTTGTTGTAAGGTAGAACAATAGGACTCTGGCCAAAAGTGTTTGAATTACTTTATAAGAGTTACACCCAATTGCTGGGCTCATTTGTTGATTAAAAAAAGGGCTGAATTCCATTATCATACCAAAACAGTTCCTCCAGAGACAGAAGTTGCACTTCCTCTTCCTGTTGATGCTTTCCACAATGTCACATGCACACTCACCTAAAGCATTCCACTGACATTTTAAAACTCTACATATGTTTCTTTTAAAGTGTATCATTTTTTTTTAAATGAAGTTTTATTTTCTATGAAATATTTTTTCCTGTATCCTTTAAACAATCACCATGCTTATCTTGTACTGCCTGAATTTGCTTTTACTCCCCTTTCTTTCAGGGTGTTTTGCTTCTGAGAATTGCTTTCTGGGTAATTGTTTTTCTTGCTCATTCATTTCTTGCCCTTTCTGTTGAGCCATTAGACAGAAAAACCCTATTAGAAACAAATGTGTTAGTTTTTTTTTTCTTCCTGTAGCTATTTAATTCTGTAGAAATGGAGCTTAAGGCCACTAATTCATGTCACACAAGAGTCACCAGTTATCTTTTTAAAGTGTTATTATTGGGGATTGTGTTTGCCTATTTATCATCAGTTTTAGACATATATTTCCTCTGTTATCTAGTTGCAGTACATGATTCTTGTGGGCATTAGACTGTTTCAAGTTAGGGAAGGTGTAACTTTAAAGCTTCTGTGTTTTGGTTGTTGCTAGTAAAGTTTGTTTTGGGAGTGAATTTCTACAGATAGTTCACAGCACTAACTGATTTACAGAGTAATATGACAAAATCTTTATAGAGATACTCTTAAGTTTCAGAGGATAAAATGTAGGCAGTTTAACCAGGCAGTATGGATAATTGTTTCTTAGGTATTTGTGTTATAAGTTCTTTCTTCATATTTTTGTTCACTACTTTGTATCGATTACCAGTGTTATAGTTTCCTTAATTATTAGCCACAATCAAAGTGTGAATAGTTATTCTGTTATAACTATGCACAATTTTGACTTAATCTGACTTGTAGTACCGATTTGAATGTGTTGGGGATAAAATCTGGAAGTACTGGTTTAGTGTTGCTTCCTTGCCAAGGATCCTTAAAGTCGAGAGAGTAGGGAATACTTCCTGACTTCCTCTAGGCACCACCCACTGTGACCTCCTCCTTCCCACTTACTCAACTCCAAACTAGTGCTGATGGTATAGTTGATGTCTGACAGCTAAGTTTGCAGTGATTGGCAAACTGGCAGTACTTAGTGGACCTCATCATGGTCTTTTAATGTTTGAAGTACTGTGTGTGGTATGCTTTTTGTATCGTGTGCAAAATCATCCAGGTCAACTGTGTGTGAGTCCATGTTCTTTCATTGTGGTGCTTCTGACTGCACAGTCTGTCTGTCCCTAGCTAAAATCAGACTGACTGGCTTTGGGCGTTGCTGTTTTGCAGTTTGTGGCAGGCGACACATGGTTGAACAAGATAAGGGTTTTATTCTTCTTAGTTGGGACGTGCTGGGACTAGGATCGAATTCAGCTATGCTCATGCTCTGATTGGCCACTTTGGATGCCCAGAACCTTGTTGTATCCTGTTATTACTTTGTGGTTACATTAACACGTTCATTCTCTCTACTTCCCTTCTTCTCTTTCTTTAAAAACAAACAAAAAAAGAACCTCAAACTAAACTGAAACCTAAAAATGGTGGTCTTCTTTCAATGTAGACCATTTCTTGAAATGGCTATAGCTTTTTCTATGCAGTTAATATATTTGAGAAGTAATATGAGAAAAACACATTTAAAAATGAGAATTCCCTTTTTTGCAGTTTTTATGTATTAGCAAACTTCAGATTGTACATCTTTCATAATCTTCATTTGAAGAGCGGTAGAATCTACATATCATTGCCTTTGAGAGGTTTTTGATGATAGCTTTTGTGATCACTCGGTTCTTAAATATTTTAATTGTTTTAGTCTCTTTAGATAACTTTCTGCCATCTCTGAGAATGTAGAGATCTATGGTAAAAAGGGATATCTTTTGAATGCCAGAGAATAGAAATTTCTTTCAGTAGAATAAGGGAAATAATTATGTCTTGTGTGATTATTAGCAAACTTTTTTTGAAACTATCCACAATTTTTAATTGCACTGGAATTTTTTATATGAATATTGAAATTTTGATATTTAGATTGTTTAGATACTTGATTTAGGAATAACCCTCATAATCAGTAGCAAGTTATTTTCTGCAAAATATAATCAATTTCCTTTTTGTGTATGCTGTTATTTGATATTCTCTATGTCTAGTGATTTTTGATATTTCCCTTCAAGAACATATTCAAATTATAAAGGAGTAAGTTCTTTTCCATTTACAAATCTTTTGCTGTCTCATTGCTAATCCATATTTTTCAATATTTTTATTGCCATACTCACCTCTTTTCACCAAGTATCCGAGTGGATGTTGATTTAATATGGAGGATCTTACTGAGGTCTGCATACAATTTCTCCATCCCTTCATCTTCTGTTAACAGATGGTGGTGTTTTAACTGCTATTATTTTCATAGTGGTCATTTTGTAGATATTTTATCATGAGCACTGCAATATGAGGTAACCAGATATGACCAGTGAACTGATGTTTCTTGTTATCTTTGGGTACAAGATAAAACCACTTCTGGCCAACTCTTTTATTTATCTCTCTGAGGAGAACCTGTGATCCATCCTTCTATTTAGCTACATTTTCCTTCTTGCTGATTTTGTTTATAATGAGAATGTGTAGATAGATAAAATGATACCATATTTAGAATACCAACAAACCAATTTAGAGAAGCAGTTTAAAAATTGTGTGATTCTTAGCATCCTTTGGGCCCTTTTCTACAACTGCAGAATTGGAAAGGGGCCATACAGCACTGAAGGTGGTAAACTTAGTGGAGCAAAAGTGAGGTATCTGAGTTAGTCCCATAGATCAGTGTGTTCACTTGCACTTTAAATGATAAAGTTTTTTTTTCAAGAAAGCTAATGCTGTATAATGCATTAAAAATATAAGATCCAAAAGTGTTTCATCTATGTGCTCTTTTAATTTTTGTCCTTTTATTGAAGGTAGTTGTTAAATGTTTTTCCCAAGGTCACTTAATGAGTCAGTTGAGAAGCCAAGTCCTCAGTTTTAATTGCAGTATGGTCAGCCCAAGTTTGTTTCATAGTTAATTACTTCTGCATTATTCTCTAAGTTAAAAAAAGTTACAAGGTAAAGGTTCTTTGGTGTTGAGTTGACTGACCTCATATTTATAAGGCATTCTGATAACTGTGCTACCTGGAACACTTTAAAGTGCTAAATTTGAGGATGTAATTTAGGTCATGGACTAGCAAACTTTATGGAATTTTTTTTTTTTAGCACATCTCAGAAACTAACATTGTACTTCAGTGTTGTTAGGAGGAGTTCTTTTTATACCTGTAGAACCGGCAAAGACCTTTTCTTTTCTGATTTTTTTTTTCTAGCTAGATCATTAGCTGTATAAATTACTATTATGTTTCTTTTATGACGTGGTCTTACTGCTGTCCTACATCAGGGTTCCTAGAAAGACCAAGATTTTGAACCTTATCACTTTTAAGATGGTTCCATCAAGAGATCTTGAATCAGCTTCTGTTAATGTGTTGAACACTGTGCTAAGTACTCAGAATACAAAGATAAATGTGGTGCCTGCCTTCAGGAAGCTTATTAGGAAAGGCAACATGAATATACATACATACATATACACATACATATGTATATATGTATATGTATATAGGTATAGATAGCCACATAATTACATATATGTGTCTATGTATGGTGTGTGTGCGTGCATGTATTTAGGTCCAGATCTATCATTTTATCCAAGCAGGAAGCTTCTTCTATGAGGAACCTTCCACTACAATACATAATGACAGTTTGAAAGAATTGTTTGAGCCTGAGAGGCCAAGTTATTGCCCTTAGTTCCAATAGCCAGTGTGTGGCAGAAGTAGGACTTGAACCTGAGTCATCCTGGCATGGAGGCCTGCTTTCTATCCACTGTGTCTTGATGCCTGTTTAGATATTGAACATACAAAATATATGAAAAATAAGTAAAAGGAAATTTAGGATGGGGAGGAGATGTAAAAAGGTTTTAGAGCTGGACTAGTACTTAGGTGTCATCTGTCCCATTCTGATGTCAAGAGAGTTGAAGCAATTTGCCCAAGGTCACACAGTTTCTAGGAACAGAGCCAGGAACAAGATCCTTAGATTCCAAATCCCATAATATTTTTACTATATCACACTGCTTTTTCAGGGACTCAGGTCTCTCAAGTGGCAGGTTTAGACTCAATCTATATCATCTTTTCAGACTAAAAACTTCAGATTCTTTTCTCTTTTATTCATTCAATAAACATTAAGTGCCTACTGTGTACCAGGACTGTGCTAAGCACAGGGGATACAAAAAGAGGTAAAAAGATAGTCCCATATATAGATACATATATATATATATATGTATATATATATATATACACACACACACACACACACATATATATATCTAAACATAGATAAATGTTTAAGAGGAGTGATAAGGAGCTTCCAATCTAATGGGGAAGGAAACATGCAAACAAATATATGCAAAGCAGGCTATATACAGGGTACATAGGAAATCATTAAAATATGGAAGATATTGGAATTAAGAGTGGTTAGGGAAGGCTTCCTGTAGAAGGTGGAATTTTTAGTTGGGATTTAAGGAAAACCTGGGAGGTCAGTAGTTGGAGTAGAAGGAGAGTGTTCCAATCAGAGAGAGAATGCCTGGAGCCAAGAAATGGGATGTCTTGTTGGTGGAACAGGCAGGGGACCAGTGTCTTACAATATTTGTAAATAGGTACATGCTACTAGATGGTGGCTAGATGGGTCACTGGGTAGAATACTGGGCCTGGAGTCAGGAAGACCTGAGTTCAAATCCAGCTTCAAATATTTACTAGTTGTGTGACCCTGGGCAAGTCACTTAACCTCTGCCTTAATGCACTGGGGAAGAAAATGGTAAACCCCATGGACACTTTGGTTCATGGGGTCATCAGGAGTCAGATACAACTGACCAAGAACAACATGATGCTCTAGGTTAAATGGATCTATAAAAATTAGATGCTAGGTTCATCATTTTAGAGGTGGCTCAAACTAATGGTAGCTGAATTAACTCATTCCCATTGGGTCCAGCCATCTGGTTTGTCTTCGTAGAGTGGCAGAATGAGCTGTAATGGATTTGGTCATGATATATGATTGATATATAATGATTTTATTTCACGGCAAAATTATTTAAGGTATGCCTAGTTTTTTTTTTTCTAACTCCCATACTAAATTGTTACGTCAAGTCAAGAAGCATTTATTAATGGCTATTATCTGTTAGGCTCCTTGAGGGTAGAGACTACATTTTGTTTATCTTTGTGCCTGGTACTTAATATTTTTTGCATTGAAGTATTTTCCACATGTATTTTTTTTTCTGTTTCATATTTGAAGTCTTTAAATGTCACTAGTTCAGCAAAGTGTTTAGAATTCAATTACATATTTTTTTATGTCTAGCATCAAGTGAAGTGATTTACATTTGTTGTGTTGCTTAAAATCAGGCCATGTTTATTTCCTGGATTGTACAGAACCTCAGTATGGTCTGTAACCAATATTATTTTTCAATATTTACCTATATGTGTACATATTATAAGAGATATCCAATTTTAGGATTGGCCACTATTCTGGGAGTAGTATTTATATGGGTACATATACATTGTACAGGTACGTACATACACACATACATATCTATGTTTAGATATACATGTGTATATATATCTGTATCTATATATCTTTTTTTCTCCTTTATCCTCTGTAGTAAGCTAACAAATCTGCTCTAGATCAGAAATGTATAATTCCCAAAAGGATGCTTTTTAGTACCTTGTTAGGTCTAATTTTAAGTATCTCAAGGGGATGAAACTTCCATCACTTCCTGAGGAGACTCAACTACAATCTGATCTTTGAGTCAGGAAGTTTTTCCTGATACTTAGCCCAAACTTTACTTTTAAGTTTGTTCTGTTACTTGCATTAAACTTTCTGCACCAGGCTAAATAGTTCTCTTTCCCTTTTGTGTTTACACATACCTAAGGGATGTAAGTGGTTATCATCCATTTTACTTGTCTTTTGTTTTGCTGTACTTGCTGTGTTTTAATCCCTCCAGATTCTTAGTATGTTATTAATATTACCTAAATTGCCTCCCAGCCTTTGAATACAATATTCTGTGTTTTATCTTGCTGAATTCTGGAGCAAATTCCCAATTCTGAGTTGTAATAGTTCCGTTAATAGCTAGTATTTATATAATGCTTTAAAGTTTGCAAAGTGCTTTACATAGTTCATAATTCATTTGACCTTCAAAATAACCCTGTGAAGAAGGTATTATTATTATTACCCCCATTTTACAGATGAAGAAACTGAGACTAAGAGAGCTTAAATGATTTGCCCAGGGTCACACAAAGTAGCAAGTAAGTGACTGAGTTTGGATTTGAACTCAGGTCTTCCTGACTCTTACCTTTTTACTTAGTTACACCAGTTATTTGTCTTTTTTAAAAAACTGAAAACTAATTTTAATTTTCTTAAAAATTATAGATGTCAATTTTTAGTTCTGCAAGCTTTATCTTTATCCCATCCCTCTTACTTTAGACAAATGAAGAAAATGAGTCTTAAGAGTAGTTGTGTCTTGCTAGTAAGTGTAGGGGCTCTGAAGACAGGGGTGGGCTGGGGACAGAATTGGAGTGGAGACCTACCAACTACAAGTTCCTGTCTATCCTATTAGGCTCAATTCCAGTACTACTTTATCCCTGCAAACTTCCCTTACATTACTTACCATTTAGACCTCACATTATTTTGTAACTTTTAGGTATAACTTAACTATAATATACACCATCACTGGATATGTGTTTGTGTCTTATTCTAATGCGACACTTTTAAGATTCATGAGGACAGGAGACTATCAAAACTTTATATCCCATGAGTTGGTATATAATAAATGTTTGACCTTCATTTGACAAACAACTCTTTTTCAGTCACTAATTAAAAATGAAGAAACATTATATGAATGTGACTATTTTTTATTACTGATACTTTGTATCATTTTTGGTTGCTAATGAATAGGAACTACTTGCTAAATGGTTGCTACTATAGCTTAATGCTGATAAATAATTACGCATTTATTATTTATTAGCGTTTTAAAATAATAAATCTAAATTGAGATAAACATTTTGTTTCCTGGTTGCAGTATTTGCCTGCCATGAAAATACTGCTACTGTTGGTAAGGGCCTTATATCCTTATGATAAGGGCTGTAAGGCCTTTCCCAGCACATAAGCAAAGACTATCTCTTGAATAGACATAGTGATTGTAGGATTACTTAAATCATAGCAACATGTTGCTCCTGTGTATTTTATCAGTGAGATTTGGTCTCTTTTGTAACTTCTCAGACTTTGGAGCCTTCAGATCAAAAAATGTTGTTTTTGTACAACTGTATTGAATATTTGATCCTTAAAATAGGTTTGTTAGAGTTTTTAACTTTAGGAGAGCCCATGAAACTGAATAGCTTTAGAGCCATACTTAGTTTGCCTGATCCTATAGTAGTAATGTTTCAGGGCACAGAAACTAGTCATCAAACTTGTTTTTATCTTTTCCTAAGCTGTTCAAGTATCTGTCACTGACTTTTGGTAAAAGAGAGAAAATGTACCAAGTTTACCTCATTGTATCAGCATGTACCACTTCAGCTGACCAAGTTCAGATTCATACCAAAACAGGATCTTTTACCAATTTGAATGCTGAGTCCTGGTTTCTGAGGTCATAGTCACATGACAACCTGGGTGATTTCCCAGTGTTGAGAGACTGGAGAATCTACTGGCCAGTGAAAAATTAGTTTTCCTGTCTTGAGACTGTGAGTAACATGTCTAAGAGGGAATTGGAAGGATTTAAAAGAAACTAGGATTTGTTAATGCTAGAGACTAGTTAGCTTCCCAATTTCAGCTTATTTTTCTTTTGAAGGCTTAAGACTTATTGTAGTCATTTAAGGACATAGTTTTAAGACAAAAATGCTAATGATTCTTCTCTGAATCTTGATGTTTTGGGAGTCATTGTGGTGATCACATTTGAAACTTGCTTCTAGGTCAGGGCTTTTTAGGTCTTCCTTTAGATTGAGCAGTTGCAGAATTATATTTTGGAAAAATCAAAAATTTTTATCGGAATTAAAAGAATTCAATTCAACAAGCCTTTATTAATCACCTACTATGTACAAGGCACCATTCTAATAATAGGAATACAAAAATAAAACATAAACTATTCCTTGCCTTCAGGTAGCTAGCATTCTTCTGGGGGACACCACATGTACAGAGATAAGTGAATACAAAGTAATTTGAGGAAGAGGTGAGTACTATAACAACTAGGGGAGAATCAGGAAAGTCTCCCTTAGGAAGTAAAGTGGTTCCTGAGTTAGGCCTTGGAAAGCTGAAGAATGTGGAGGTGATGTAGAGAGTATATTCTAAGCATTGGAGGCAACCTGTGCAAAGAAAGGCATGAAACTTGGAGATGAAATGCTGAGTTGGGGGATCACTAAAGTAGACTAGTTAGATTAAAATGCAGAATTTTTTAAGGAAAGTAATGTGAACTAAATCTGAAAAAAAAAGTTGACTTTAAATGCCAAGCTGAGAAGTTTATATTTTTATCTTAAGAGTCTAATAAGGGATTCTGTGAAGATTCTTGAGTAGGGAGTTAGATGATCCAACCTGGGTATTCTGCAGAATGGATTGGAAAGGGAAAGAATGCAGAAGCAGATAGTCATTTAGGGGGCTGTTGATAGATTTCTCGTGAGAGATCATGAGTAGGGAATGGTGAGAAATGAAGAGATACAAGTGATGGTTCACAGGCAGATTTGTTATTGACAGCTGAATGTAATTGAGGGGTAGTGTAGAGTGAAGAGGATGACTCTGGGATGGTGAACCAGGGTGACTGAAAGCATAGTGATTCAATGAAGCTAGGGATAACACGCAGGTGCTATATATTCTGTGATATCTGAGAGGAGCATAGGGACTTCCACATCCCAAAATAACGCCTAGAAGACCCTGTGAGGTGCTTTTTACAGGTCGTCCCATAGGCTTGAAGTTGGTGATCAGACTGAGTTAGAGACACACGGTGATACAACTGTGATTTGTGCTGTATGGTGTCTGTGGTTTACTTGGAGGAAGTGGTTCTTGTGGGTGAAGGTCTGATCTTTTCAGAGATTGTTGGTGGCATACGCATGTCAGCTCATTTCCTGTTTTATTGGCTCTTTGGGCAAGACCTACTCAAGGGAAATGTTGCTGAAGGAACCTTTAGATCCTCTGTAGTGAAAAGATAGTCATTTGTTTAATATCTGATACCTTTTGGGTGATACGAAGGTTAAATTGATGTAAGGTGCTTTAAAATCCTTCAAAGAAATTTGCAGACATTTTTATATGTGATGGTAACATGCATATGCTATTACTGAGATACTGCTCATTTCTTTTTCTTTCTTTTTTTTTAAATTTTTTTGGTCTTTATTAGTTTGTTTTCTTTTAGTTTACAAGATTCAATTCCACAATTCCTTGAGTTTCAAATTTTCTCCCCCTCCCCTCGCCCCCACCCCATGGTGGCATACAATCAAGTATAGGATCTGCAAATAGTTTCACATTAGACATTAGTCAGGTTCTTTCTTTCTTTTTTATTTTTTTGCTTTTTTTTTTTGGAGGGGGGAAGGTAGGGCAATTGGGGTTAAGTGACTTGCCCAAAGTCACACAGCCGGTAAGTGTTAAGTGTCTGAGGTCAGATCTGAACTCAGGTCCTCCTGACTCCAGGGCCGATGCTCTATTCACTGCACCATCTAGCCACCCTGATACTGCTCATTTCTAAGAAGAATTTTCATGCAGTTGTATATTACTTAATTGTCCTCTTACTATAAACATGGATCTGGTCATTTCATCTGTAAGAATAGTTCTCTCCTGGCCAAAATCCTCCCCACCCACCACCATTTACCTGATCCTTCTTTTAATTTCTGTACTACTTTTTAAGATTTCATTCTGGATGGGCTCATTTTATGAAATAGGGGCCTTGTCTGTAGTAGAGTAGACACCAGTTGAGACTTGTTCACTGGTTTTAACTGCCTAGAGCAAGGTTCTCTGCTTGTTTAACTGGAGTTCTACAAAAGTCATATTGAGAATGCTTTCTTTTGTGTTTACTAACAGTTTTCTTTTCAGAGCAAGTATTTTGCTGGTTGCTGATCTTACCTAATTGTAGGAATCTGAAAAATGAAGCCAATTTTTAAGTAAGCTTTTTTTCTTACCTATCTCCATTACTGTTGGCCATGTATGGCTTTTTTTCAGCCTTTTTGATTCTTTCATTTTGAGGGGCAGTGGTGGAGGTGGGAGAGAGCTTAAGTTGATCCTATAATTGTCAGACTTTTGGATGTACTTTATCTATGAAGGAGAGATAACTATTGGTTACCACTTTCTAGTAACTTGAGATTATATTTCCTTTGACTGAAAGGTGTCAGGTAGGAGAAGGAAGTTAATGTAGTGTATCCTAGGACTTGATAGATAGAAACATGTTTTGATTTCATTTTGTTTTTCAGGGGGGAAAACTTTTTGTTCCTCTCAGAATGGCATCCTCCCTTTCCTCTAACATACAAATACACTTTTAGGGGAAGAAGTGAAGCAGAAGCAGGTAATTAACTGTGGAAAAAATAACATTGCCACAGATTTAATTTTCCAGTGGTTTCCACTTCTCACTGTGCCTCTGATGGAACTGAAGCCAATTGAAAGAATTCCTAACTCTTCTTCTTAATGGCTCCATTAGTGCTGGGAGTTCTCTGTCAACGATATTTATTTACTTTCAATAAGAAAGTTAGAATGACTTTTTAAAATCTCACATTCACCTGTGCTGTTTGCTTTGTAGAGAAGTGATTCTGGAAGAAATTCAGAGATTTTTAATATGTTATAAACCATTGTGATAAAGAGCTTTTAACATTTTGATTAACAAATCTAATTTTCAGCATCTTAAGATAGTTGAGTTTAAGAACATTAAAAATTCCAATTCATTCCAAGACTTACTAATTGTTAGTAGATTGTATGTGCATTACTACATAATTTAGTCCCACTAGTGTCCTTTTATAGTAACAGTTTTAATACATGCCTAACCATAATTTTGCTATATCACCACCATAAGGGTGAGATGCAGACTGTCTCTGTTCTCTGGTGCAGAAGAGAAGATTTTGAACCTTTAATACTCAAAACCAATTAGAAAGTAAGAGCTGGGAAGGCCCTGGGTGAACCTTCACAAAGGATGCATACTGCCAATACCAGGTTACCTGTGACCAAAAAAGTTGTAGAAAGAGACATATGACGTATGACATTCATATCAAGCCCCAACTGCATGGTTTAGTGGGTAGAGTGTTGGACTTAGAGTTAAGGTTCCCAGTACCCGACTCTGAAGTTTAATAGCTGTGTGACCCTGGCAAGGTATTTAGCCTCTCTAAACTACTTTTCCCTTATCTATTGAAAAAAAAAAGGTTGCATAAGGTAGCTTCTGGGGTACCTTATTTCCTTAAATTAGTGATTCTCTGTTCTATATACACACTCTTGTGGTTGCTTCTAACATGGAGGAAAATCTATGTAGAGTAGCTCCTCTCTCCTAGGTGAAAAAACCCTGGATTTCTGTGGCTGGGGACTATTATTATTATAAAGTGCATGAAAAACAGAATTGGCCCAATTTAAGATTTTATAATCTGAATTTTAGCTGTCTAGGTGACTCTCCCATTCTTCTCTGGAACCAATTAATCATCTTTTATGAGATCTGTCTGTAATTTTTTTAGGTGATTAGAGCCAGATCTAGTCAGCTTAGACCTAGGATAGAGACTTCTATAGAGCTGCCACCATTTCTCAAGGACAATTAGGATCATCATCTAAAACATTTATCAAATACTTATTTGGTATGTGAGGCCCTGTATATCAAACAGATTAAACAATGTCCTTGTCCTTTATTTATAATTTGACATATGATAGTGAAATAGACTGAGGACGTAGAGCCAATTAAAGTATAAATTAGTACTTATGATATACTGTAAGTGTTTTATTTTAAATCCTATGAATGGAATGATTTTTGCTAGATGATATAGGACAGGAGAAGATTGTCACTAAATTTGTCTTTTTAACTCATCTTTTTAAAATTAGATTTAGAGATATTTATATTAAATCTACTTTTACTGACATCTAAGTGACTTCAGTTTTCCTACTTTGTTTTGTTCAATTATATTATTCTATTTCAGAGTCTGAACAGGAAATATAGTGGAAAATGTAATAGAGTTTACTTATAAATAAAATCAACAGTTTTTCCCCTTTTAAGTGAATTTGTTATGACTTTGTTTGATGGTACTACACAGTTTCATGAGCGCCTTTCCCTAGTTTTCTTTATAGAAATTTTGAATTCTCAAATTACCATTTATTCACTTTTTTCCTGTTTTATCAGAAGGAAAAAATCTTAATTTTCTGAGGTTTTCAGATTATGACTGTTTTTCATCAGGATAATAGTTTACTATATTTGTGCAGTAGAAACATTGTGGCATTTAGATACTGCTTCTATCTAGGATTGGGAGGTTTGTGGTTTCTAGTGATTGTACAAGTTTAGGAGATTTACATAACTAGGATTCTCTACACAATGTCTGAAGGTAAATTGGGTGTGTAGTCTGCATACAGAGTGTAAATGAGAAGCTTTGCACCATGCAATCACTACTAACTGGGACTTAGTATACAATCATACCTCCAAAAATGGAAATTAAGTTTAAAAAAATGTAGGGATTAAGCTGATTGTAATTATTGGACTGAACGTAGCATTCTAGCTGTTTTTAAAAAAAAGATTATTTTCCTTGCCAAAGTTAAACATTTAAAGTAATTTCTAAAGTGTGGTACAGTATCCATTGGGGAATAACTAAACAAATTATGCAAATGTAAGGGAATATTATTGGACTATAGGAAATAACAAATGGACAGTTTCAGATGAGACTGAAAAAAATCTCTGAAATGGTGCAAAATGAAGTGAGATTAACTAGAACAATTTATACAATGGCAATAACATTATAAAGAAAATTAACTTTGAAAGACTTTGAACTGTAATGCAATGATAAGCTACAATGACAAAGGACTAAGAATGAAGCTTGTTATCTACCTCCTGCCTTAGATGTGATGGACTTAAAATTCAGAATGAAACATACATTTTTGGATATGGCCAGTGTAGGAATTTTTTTTTTGCTTGACTATGCATATTTTATACAAGTGTTTTCTTTTCCCTTTATTTTTAAAATTGTTCTGTTGGGGAGGATAGTGGGAGGGAGAAATAATGAATGCTTATTAAAAAAAGGGTAGAATAAACTTCTTAGCAATGAAAGCACATTTCTTTTTAAAAGAAGAGTAATGCAGAGTAATTGAATGATCCTTAAATGTCCCTATGGGTTTTTTTCTAATTTAGAAAATAACCAGCTTTTCCTAAATATACTTTTGCATATCCGATAAATGATTTAGCTATTCCATCTCCCTGCCCTATGCTTCTTGCTCCCTACTCCCACTTTCCGCCCCCAAATAGGAGAGTCAGAACAAAGAGGGCACTATTTGCCATGGAGGAGAGTCAAAGTAGAGAGGCCAATTTGGAAGCTATTCCTTCTTTAAACTGATACCCCATTCTTGTTAATCTTCCTCCACCCACAGTGGTCATGGGGAAAAGAGAACACTAAAGGACCACTCAGAGCTTTCCACACCATGCCAAAATGGCAAGTCTTCAAAGTATCATATAGCTGGAAGCAAGTATTGAAGTATCCATATGGTCACTAGAACCAGGAATTGCATCTCTGAACATGTTTCAAGATGAAGGATGATCCCTGCTACATACTCCTTTGATAAATCTTGCATTACAGGTGCTAAAAATGAAGTCAATGAAATGAATTATTTGTAAGATAATAGGACTTGGTAATCATTATGAATTATTAATGTACTCTCCTTGAGGGAAGGGTGACATTTATTTTATCTTTGAAACAAGGGCCATGTATGGTACCTGGTAGGTGTTTAATGAGTATTTATTGTATTAATATCTTGATACAATAGATTAATACAATAGATATTGTATTAATATCTATCTTAGTTAAGGATAAATTTTTAAAATTCTAAGGTAAAATATTGTTGGCAAAATATTCCCTCTCTCTATAGCTCCTTGTTTTGTTTTTTCATTTTCATTTGACTGCCCTATAATGGAGTGTGGTGTCAGTTAAAGTTTTAATTGCTCATTACCTTTGAACTTGGGGGTTAAAACATTTTGGATGGAAATGTAACCTTTCAAAGAATAATTGCTTCTTAAATTATTGTCTGCTATAATCTTGTCAGATACTGCCTCACATATGTACTCTATTATTTTTTTTTTTTTGGAGGGGGAAAGGCAAGGCAATTGGGGTTAAGCAACTTCCCAGGGTCACACAGCTAGTAAGTATGTCAGGTGTCTGAGACCGGATTTGAGCTCAGGTCCTCCTAACTCCAGGGCCAGTGCTCTATTCCTTGAGCCACTTAGCTGCCCCCACATAGGTACTCTTGGCAAGTTTAGTTGATGATTATGATAAACCTTGCATTTGTTTTCCTTGATTTCCACTCTTCATTTTATTTGTTGCTCAAATAGCTAATCTTTAGTCCATGACTAAACTAAAGAAAATTTCAGGTTCTTTATACTTCTAAATTTATGATCTTATGATTTGTACAAAAGAACTAATGTTACTAATCAATGTTTTTGCAGGCCCAAATGAAACATTAAAAAAAGTGAATGTGGAGTTTGACAATTCCTAACTAGGCCATTTTAAGAGGAAATAATTATTAATGATTTTTATTATAATGCCTCCCCCTCTTTCCCAAATTTAATTATATATACCTCCAAGATATACATAATTCTCAAGAACTGGTAGGGCAAGGAAAAATTATATAAACAATAGAAAATCCAATTGAAGAAGATAATCATGAGACAACATATTAACTTATGAAATTCAGCTAAAGCACTACTGAGAAGAATTTATATCTCTAAAAGCTTTCATCAATAAAAGAGAAAAAAAAAAACCAAATCAATGAATTGGGCATGCAGTTAAAAAAATATGAACAATATATCAAAGATCCCTAACTAAATAACAAAGTTTATTCCAAAAAATAAGACATTAATTAATTGAAAGGAAAAAAAACATTGAAATTGATCAATTAATTAGGGGGTAGGTGGTTCAGTGAGTAAAGCTCTGGTGCTAGAGTCAGGAGGACCTGAGTTTGGTTCTAGCCTCAGACACTTAACACCCACACAAAATAACTAGCTGTGTAACCTTGGACAAGTTACTTAACCCCAATTGCCCTCCAAAAAGCAAAAAAAAAAAAATTTATAAATTAAACTAGGACCTTTTTTTTTTTTGAAAAAAAAAAAAAGAAAAACTAATAAATATGTGAAACTGGCTAACTTGATTTTTAAAAAAAATGAAAACCGAACTGTTCATATAAAAAATTAAAGAGAAGAACTTTGAAGTTGAAGAAGGAATAAAGAACATTATTAGGAAGTCTTATGCTAAGAAAACTGATAATTTAGAGAAAATATATACTTACAAAAATGTAAAATGTATACTTTAACAAAAGAAATAGATTGTAAATAAGCCAGAATCAGAAAAGGAATTTTGAACCCTTTTTGTCTTGTCTCTCTTAATTATCTCTAATTTATCCTGTTTATATCTTGTTTGGAAGTAGTTGTTTGCATGTTGGTCTTCCCTGTTAGACTGCAGACTGTTTGAGAGCAGGACTGTCTTTTTCTTTGTATCCCTACTACTTAGCACAGTTTGTGGCATATAGCAGGGATTTAATAAATGCTTTCTGATTCTTTGAAACAGGAATTTGAACTAGAAAAATCTTGTTTTAGCTGTGTTGGTATGTGAATAAAAAGATACCCTACATATGTGTTACACACATTTTTTTGTTGTAGCTGTTATAAAGACAAAATATCTATCTTAATTAGTAGTTGAAAAAGAATTATGAAAATCAATGATTGATGACATCTCATTTTAAGAAGCTTTGTGCTGAAGAACAAGTCCACCCATTACATTAATAATAGGATAATACTATTTTTATAAATTGTAAATATGAAAAATTTAAAGAATGCATGAATCAATACATAAATTTGTGCATGCTATTTTGTTATGTGTTTAATAAATTTTATAAGATTTTAATGAATTAATTTTATTTGAACATAATTTGAACTAACATAATTATCTGGATAAATTATTAAAAGTGGGGGGACACACACAACAGTTTCTTTTTTGTTGTTGTGAGGAAGGGGAAGAAGAAGTTTTATATTAAATTTGGATATCACTACTATAAGGTTTGCAGAACAATTCATTCATTCTGAAATAGACAAATGAATTCTGAAACATGAACTTGTAGTTTTGGCAGAAATTTTTCTTTTACATTTTTTGACTTTCTGCTTGTATTCTGGGCTTTCATTATTTATTAAAATGTTTATGCTTAAGTAATTTCTTTTTAATAATGTATAATTATGGCCAAAATAGAGTTCATCTTTCCTTTAGAACCCACATCTTTTCTGAATTTCTCTCATTAAGGATATTAGTCTCCTTCCAGTCACCCCAGGATCATATTCTCACTGTACTAGATTCTTCATGCTTCCTTCACCCCAAATATCCAGTCAGTCTCAAATCTTATTTCTGTTTATACAGCATTTCTCACAGATGTTCCCTTCTCTCTATGCATGCTGGCACCTCCCTAGTTTAAGTCCTGATGTCACCTCATCTGGATTATTGAATAGCCTCTATTGGTCTCTTAGCCTAGTCTCTCTCCACTCCAGTTCATTCTCCACAGAGCTACTAAAGTAATTTTCTTACTTACACTCTTCAACTCAGTAAATTCCAGTAACAGAACAAAAAAAAAAAAACTCTCATTGGCCTTTAAAGCCTTTATAGGTGGGCCTCAACCTCTTTCACCATTATTATGTATTAATCTTCTCTGAACACCTTGTGATCTAATCAGACTGACTAATTATTCCACGGCACGTAATGTTATATTTCTCATCTCTGCTTTTTGTACTCGTTGTTCTTTATGTCTCGGATGTACTCTCAGCTATGCTTAGAATCCTTTCTTTCTTTTGAATCTTAACTCAAGTACTACTGTCTACATAAAAGATCTCTACCGAGTTTCGAGTGCCTTCCTCCAATTTCTTATTTTGTATACAATCGTATAAAACATGTTGTTTTCCCCAATAGAATTTAAGATTTTTTAGGGCAGGAACTATTTAGTTTTTCTCATTATTCCTTTGCACAGAGCCAATTACCACATAGTAGGCTCTTCTAGCCTTATTTGATATTGGGAAATCACTGGGCTCACTGAACACTTGGGCTCTAATTTTAGCTTCACTACTTAGTAGTTTTGTGACCATGAACATGTCCCATAGTCGTAGAATCTTATACTGGAAGGGATTTAAGTGAGCAACTAACCCAGCCATTTTATTTTAAATATGAGGAAAAAGAAGCTTAAAGAGTTTGAGTGCTTAACCCAAAATAAGAGTTAATGGCAGAGTTGGGATTAGAATCCAGGTCAACCAAATCTGTTGTAATATTCTTTTTACCACTAGTGTTCATTTAACCTCCCTGACCTTCAGTTTTTCTACATGCCAAATACCTTGTCTATCTAAGAATTATTATGGAGGGAAATCAAATAGAATACATTTGAAACTTTTTACTTTAAGTTGAAATTCCAGCTATAAAGTGCTATATAAATACAAAGGGTTGTTATTCTTTTATAACATATATGCACACATGCATTCCTTCATTACTGAAAATAACTAAATTTTCCATGGACTCTCCCTTTATTAACCTCCTACTACAGTATCCTTCCCCCCTCAAGTTTTTTTAATGCTCATGAGCTTACAGGACACTCTTCAAAGTAGCCATATTAATAACAGTAAATTTTTCAGGCTGTACAAGCAAAGGTCTCCTTTTACTAACAGTGTGAGGAGGCAATGTTAGCTAGAATGGGTTATGGTAAATATTTATGCAAAATTTAGACCTTTACCCCAACAAGGAGGATTCAAGCATGGGAAAAAAAACAACTTCCCAAAACACCACATAGCGGATGTGTGGTGCTTTCCCTAAGGAATAGAAGGTCTTTGAATCCTTAAGAATGCTTGGAAGGGCAAAGCCTAAGTAATAGATTCCTTTTAATCTCTCCCTCCTCTTCTTTTAAAAAAAGTAATTCTACCAGGCCAATATATCCTGTTCTCATCTTCTGCAACACACTATTCTCAAATCCAGCCTTGCTACTATTTTAAAAATTAGCTATTGTAATAATTCTTCCAGCTCCAAATCTGATGATCCTTTGATAGATTGAGTGCCTGTTAAGGTAGAGCAAAGAACATCTTACATTTATTTGGTGTTTCAAAATTTACAAGTCATTTTGTTCACAATAATACAGAGACGTTGCAAATATAAGTACTACCATCTTCATTTTGCATCTGAGGAACCTGAAGTTTAGAAAAATTTAAGAGACTAGTAACAAGAAATAGAGAATTTTAATAAACCAAGAAAGGGGAGCCGGTGGAGGCACAATGAATAAGTTATAAATGAACACCTAAAGGAGTAGTAAGGGAGGGCACAACCCTGGATCAAATAGAGATGAATTTACAAGTGAATCCTACCAAACATTCAAGGAATAATCAATTCCAAACATAAACCATTTGAAAAAAAGATTTGTTGTTGTTGTTGTTGTTGTTGTTGTTATTTAATTGTTTTATTCTTGTTCAACTCTTTGTGATCTGAGTGATCTTTTGGCAAAGATAACTGTAGTAGTTTGCAATTTCCTTCTCCAACTCATTTTACAAATGAAGAATCGAAGGCACACAGGGTTCAATGTCGAGGATCACACACCTATTAAAGTGTCTGAGGTCAGATTTGAACTCCGGGAGTTTAAACTCCAGAGTCTTTCAGGGTTCAGACCCAACACACTATTCACTGTGGCACCTAGCTGCCCAAGCCAGAAGAAGATTGACTCCTACCAAGTCCCTGCTGTGATACAAATATTGTACTTTGGTTCTCTGTGCCACATTTTAGGAAAGATATAAGGAGGAACCTGACCAGGGTGATTAAGTTTATTTAACTATGCCATCTTAGGATCATTTGAAAGAACTGGGGATAGTTAGCCTGGAAAAGAGAAAATTTAGAAAGGATGATAGCTTTCTTTAAGTTTTTGAAGGTCTGTAATATGGAAGAGAAATTAGATTTGTTCTGGGTAGAATAGTCGTGTTTATATCTAAAAGATTCTGTTCAGCTCTGGTATTTCAATCAGCAGTACTTTAAAATCCTCTGTTACATTAAATATCAATTTTTTTTCTCCTTTAGGGTATACTTAACTTCGCAAAGTATGTTACTCTTGATTGTGAATGTATCACTTTTGCCTTTGGAATATTATATTCCAAGGTCTCCTCTTGTTAATTTTTAAAAAGTTGTTTATTTTGTTATTTTTTTTAAGTTTTAAGTTCCAAATTCTGTCCCTCCAGATGTTTATTTTTTCCACTAAATAGTGTTTTTTCCAATTACATAAAAAGATAGTTTTCATCATTCACTTCTTTTTTTGCTTTTTGGAGGGCAATTGGGGTTAAGTGACTTGCCCAAGGTCACATGGCTAGTTTTTGTGTTAAGTGTCTGAGGCTGGATTTGAACTCAGGTTCTCCTGACTTCAGGGCTGGTGCTCTACTCACTGCTCCACCTAGCTACCCTTCATCATTCACTTTTATAAGATTTTGAGTTCCAAATTTTTTCCCTTCCTTCCTTTTCCTTCCCCTTCCCCAAGACAGTAAGCAATCTGATATAGGTTATACATATAAAATCACATCAAACATATTTCCACATTAGTCATTTTGTGAAAGAAGAATCAGAACAAAAGGGAAAAACCATGAGAAAGAAAAAACAAACAAAAAATTATTATTTTTTAATAAGTAAAAATAGTATACTTGGATATGCATTCAGACTTCACAGTTCTTTCTCTGGAGGTGGATAGCATTTTCCATCATCAGTCTTTTGGAATTATCTTGGATCATTGTATTTCTGAGAAGAGCATAGTTGATCATTGCACAGTGCTGCTGTTATTGTGTATAATCTTCTCCTGGTCCTTCTCACTTCACTTTGCATCAGTTCATGTAATTCTCTCCAGGTTTTTCTGAAGTCCGCCTACTCATTATTTCTTATGACACAATAGCATTCCACTACGTCACAACTTGTTCAGCTTTTCTCCAATTGATGGTCATCCCCTCAATTTCCAATTCTTTGCCACCACAAAAAGAGCTGCTATAAATACTTTTTTTACATGTGGGTCCTTTTCCCTTTTTTATGGTCTCTTTGGGATACAGACCTAGTAGTGGTATTGTTGGATCAAAGGGTATGTACAGTTTGGTTGCCTTTTAGGCATAGTTCCAAATTGCTTTCTAGAGTAATTGATCAATTTACAACTCTACCAAACTCTACCAACAATTCATTAGTGTTCTAATTTTCCCACATCTTCTCCCAACATTTATCATTTTCCTGTTTTGTCATGTTAGCCAAACTGAAAGTTGTGATGTAGTACCTCAGAGTTATTTTGATTTGCATTTGTCTATAATCAGTAGTGTTTTAGAGCATTTTTTCATAAGACCATGAACAATTTTAATTTCTTCATCCGAAAACTGCCTATTCATATCCCTTGACCATTTATCAATTGGGAAATTACTTATATTCTTTTTTTTTTTTTTATTAAGCAATCAGGGTTAAGTAACTTGCTCAAGGTTACACGGCCAGTTATTTCTGGGTGTGGTGCTGAGTGTCTGAGCCCGGGATTCAATCTCCAGGTCGTCCCAACACTGGAGCCGGTGCTCTTACTCGCTGAGCCACCTGGCCGCCCCTAAGCAATTGGGGTTAAGTAACTTGCTCAAGGTTACACGGCCAGGTGTTTCTGGGTGGGTGCTAAGTGTCTGAGCCCGGGATTCGATCTCCAGGTCTTCTCAACACTGGAGCCGGTGCTCTTACTCGCTGTGCTACCTGGCCGCCCCAATTACTTATATTCTTATAAATTTGACTCAGTTCTTTATATGTTTGAGAAGTGAGACCTGTATCAGAGATACTTGCTATAGAAATTGCTTCCCAGCTTTTTGCTTTCCTTCTAATCTTGGTTACATTGGTTTTGTTTTTGTAGAGATTTTGAATTTAATGTAATTAAATTTAACCATTTTTCATTTCATAATGTTTCTCTTATCTCTTGTTTGGTCATAAATTCTTCCCATGTCCATAGATCTGACAGGTAAACTATTACTCTCCTCATTTGCTTATGATATCACCCCTTATGTCTAAATCATGTACCCATTTTGACCTTATCTTGGTCTGCAGTGAGAGGTATTGGTCTATGTCTAGTTTTTGCCATAGTATTTTCTAGATTTCCCAGTAGTTTTTGTCAAATAGTTCTTATCCCAGAACCTGGAGTCTTTGGGTTTACTTAATGGTAGACTACTGTAGTCACTTATTACTGTGTTTTGTGTAATTAACCTATTCTGCTGATCTACCACTGTATTTCTTAGCCAGTACCAAATAGTTTTGATGATTGCCACTTTATAATATAGTTTTAGATCTGGTATACCTAGACCAACTTCCTTTGCATTTTTTTTATCAATTGCGTTGACATTCTTGACCTTTTATTCTTCCAGATAAATTTTATAATTTTTTCTAGTTTTATAAAATAACTTTTGGTAGTTTGATTGGTATGGCACTGAATAAGTAAATTAATTAGGTAGAATTATTTTTATTATATTAACTCAGCCTACCAATGAGTAATTGGTATTTTTCTAGTTGTTTAGATCTGACTTTATTTGTGTGAAAAGTGTTTTGCAATTGTGTTCATATAGTTCCTGGGTTTATCTTAGAACGTATACTCCCAAATATTTTATATTGCCTACAGTTATTTTAAATGGAATTTCTCTCTCTTGCTGCTGGGCTTTGTTGGTGATATATAGAAATGCTGATGATTTATGTGGGTTTATTTTGTATCCTGCAACTTTGCTAAAGTTAATTATTTCAAGTAGTTTTTAATTCTCTCATCATCTACAGAGAGTGACAGATTTTTTCCTCCTTGCCTATTCTAATTCCTTCAATTTATTTTCTTCTCTAATTGATAAAGTTAACATTTCTAGTATAATATTGAATACTAGTGATGATAACGGCATTCTTGTTTCACCCTTGATTTTACTGGGAAAATTTCTAACGTATCACCATTGCATATAATGCTTGCTGATGGTTTTAGATAGATACTATTTATCCTTTTAAGGAAAATTTTTATTCCTGTCCTCTCTAGGGTGCTGTATTTTTTAACAGAATTTTTCTGCATCTGTGGAGATAGGCATATATTTCTGTTAGCTTTGTTATTGATATGATCGGTTATGCTGATAGTTTTCCTAATATTGAACCAACCTGGCAATCCTGATATAAATCCCACCTCATCATAGTATATTATGCTGGTGATAAATTGTTGTAATCTTTTTGCTAGGATTTTATTTAAAATTTTTGCATCAATATTCATTAAGGAAATTGTTTTATAGTTTTCTTTCTCTGCTTTTGCTCTTCCTAGTTTAGGTATCATCACGATATTTGTGTTGTAAAAGGAATTTGGTAGGACTCCATTTGTTTTTCCAAATTGTTTATATAGTATTGGAATTAATTTTTCTTTAAATGTTTTGGTAGAGTTGACTTGTAAATCCATCTAGCCTTGGAAATTTTTTCTTAGGGAGTTCATTAATGACTTGTTCAATTTATTTTTCTAAAGTGGGATTATTTAAATATTTTAGTTCCTCTTCTGTTAACCTGGGAAATTTATATTTTTGTAAATATTTGTCCATTTCACTTAGATTGTCAGATTTATTGTCATATAATTGGGCAAAATAGCTCTGAGTTATTGCTTTAATTTCCTCTTCTTTGGTGGTAAATTCACCCTTTTAAATTTTTTTTTTTTTTGCCTTTTAGAGGGCAATTGGGTTTAAGTAACTTGCCCAAGGTTACACAGCTAGTTTTTTTTGTGTGTGTGTGTGTGTGTGTGTGTGTGTGTGTGTGTGTGTGTGTGTGTGTTAAGTGTCAGGCTGGAACTGAACTCGGGTTCTCCTGACTCTGGGACCAGTGCTTTTACTCAACACCCTTTTAATTTTTGTATAACTCTCATTTCTTTTCCCACTTTTTCTTCTACCTCTCTTATTTGATTTTTGCAATCCTTTTTGAGCTCTTTCAGGAAAGCCTTTTGTGCTTGAGACCATTTCATATTCCCTGTTGAGGCTTCACATGTAGGCATTTTGATATTGTTGTCCTCTTCTGAGTTTGTGTTTTGATCTTCCCTGTTGCCACAGTAGCTTTCTATGGTCAGGGTTCTTTTGCTTTTTGCTCATTTTTAGCCCACTTGGTGACTTAAAGTTGAACTCTCCTCCCGGAGTACAGGGTGGGTATGGTCCCAAGAATTGTTTGGTGAGGGCAAGGGGCTTGGTCACTGGCTTTTTGCACCCAGGCCTCAGGTGATGGTGGTTTGTCCTTTGAATTGGGGTGGCTTCGCCTAGTCATGTCTGTTGTGCTGGGGGTTATGAGGTTGGCAATTTGCCTTCAGCACTGGAGCTGGTGGACTCACATTTGGCCTGCTGAGCCAGGACAAAGTGTCCTTCCTTGGTTGCTAATCTGTGCTGTGGCTAAGAGCCTCCTGCTGGCTTGCTTCAATATCTTCTGTGCTGGCTTGTGCTTCCCTTTTACCCAAGCAAGACAAATCTTTCCTGAAGTCCTTATAAGTTATCTTAAGCTGGGAAATTGTTTCACTCTGTCTTTTGGTAGATTCTGTCACTCCAGAATCCATTTAGAGGCTTGATTTAATGTTATTTCTAAGGGAAACTGGGGAGAGATCATACAACTTCTTGGCTTTTCTCAGCCATCTTGGCTCCACCTCCCGTCTCTGCTTGTTTTTAATAGAAACTTCCTGATTTTGTGTGATCCTGATTGTGGTTACTCGGAACGTCTACTCTTTCTGGCTGCTTAAAGTATTTTTTTCTTTGCTATGGAAGCTCTGGGTTTTGGCTGTGACATCCCTGGAACTTTTCTTTTTGGGATTTCTTTTAGGAATTAAGGTGACTTCTTTCTGTTGACCCACTGGTTCTTATAGATCTGGGCAGTTTTCATTTATGATTTCTTGAAATAAAGAGTCTGGGCTTTTTTTTTAATATGATTTTTGGGTAGAATATGTCTTTAATTCTCTTCTTGACATGTTTTCCAGATCATTAGTTTTTGATAGCAAACATTTTATATTTTCTTTGATTTTTCAATCTTTTTATTCTCCTCTTCTTTACCTCCTCCTTTTCTAATTTTGAGGGAGCCCATTACTTAGATAAAATTTAAGCATTTTGTATTCTAAGCTATTTATTCTCCTTCCTGTTCCTTCCTCCAGGACTTTAATTTCTCTCTCTCTCTCTCTCTCTCTCTCTCTCTCTCTCTCTCTCTCTCTCTCTCTCTCTCACGCACACGCACCTTACTCATTCATGTAATTTTTGTGGGAAATCAATTTCTTCCTTTAAATATATATAGTAATATTTTTGAGTTTGTTCTTCTACTATTGAATTTCTCTGGATTTAGAAAAATTCTTTATAGTTTCAGTGTCTTCCTCTGTTTATTCATATCTTCATCTTTAGTTCCCAGACTTGGAGTTTTGGGTAAGCATTATGCTTTTGGTGGGAGGTGATTGACTCTTGTTCTTGGTCTGAGTTCCTGCATTGACAGCCATCTATTGAGATGTTTTTTCACTAAGAGAGGTGATGAGTTTTAGCCTCCCTAGGTCTTTGAGGTTTATGGTCCTGCATGTTCAGGGTCCTCTTTGATGTCTCAGCATAGAGTGCTAGAGACCTTCAAGTCTCTAGTGCATGGTTCCTCCTGGTCACCTATGCAGTGGGTCTCTGACCACCCATAGCAGCAGTTCATGCTGCCTCAGAATAAGTAGCTTACTAGTGCTTGTAGGTTAGAGGTATCTGTTCTGTATCTGGTCCTACTGGGAGGCTTCTCTCTTTATACTGAAGTTGGCTTTTCTGGTGAGCCCCCTTTTCTATTGTATATGGGTTTCTGGCTGACTTTTTATTTACTCCTGGGGCAGATGAAATTGCTTATTGAAGTGTCTCATTGTATTTGCTAATCTTTATTTGATTCAGTGCTATTTATATTGTTGTTGGTTTGTTTGTTTTTGGTTCTGAAGTAGGTTTGTGAGAACTGTTTTGTTTTGCCTAACTCTTAAGTGGGTGTCTTGACTTGTAAGTCCAACCTTCATTTGTTTTCCCAGTACCTGAAGTTCTTCTTAGAAGGGTTGGTGACCTCTGGCCATGACTGGGCCAAGTGTTGTTTACTTTGATTGAATACTTAGGAGCATCTTTAAGATTCATCTCAATGGATACTACCTGTAAAAACCTTTCCTGATCTCCAATACCAATTTTTTTGTCCTCCCTTCCTTAGATTATTTCATTTCATACTGAACTATGCATATTGTATTCTCCCAGTAGCATATAAACTCACTAGGGCAAACTGTTGTGACTTTATCCTTGCTTACTAGTTCAGTGCCTTTCAAATAACATTTTTCAAAAGTTTAATTAAATTTTTGGTCTGAAAAATGTAGATATTTACTCAGCCAATACAGAACATAACCCTTCTATGCTATGTTATTGTCGCCGTCGTCATTTCCTCCCCAACTCCATTCCTCCCCCCTCTCTCTCTGCTTTTTTTCTGTAAATCTTTCAAAGAGAATTTGCCCAGTACACTGGAGCCTTTTCTAAAACCTAAAGCAGAACTCATCATCTTTTCTTCCAAACTACCTTCTCTTCCAAATTTCCCCATTTTTATCCAGACTAGCACCATTCTTATTGTTTCAAAGGTTTTCAACCTTGCATTATCATTCATTCTTCACTCTCTACCCCATATTGTCAGTCAGTTGCCAGATCTTTTCATTTCTTCCTCCACAACATATTTTGCATTTAACAGAATCACATGTTATTTGGAAGGAATAACCACTATAATACATGCATTAAGTAGCTTTCCACCCCTAGTTTGATGATGTCTATGGAGGAGGAACCCACTGCTTTTGGACAAGTCAGGTTACTAGAAACTTTTACCTGACATAAAGCCTAAGTTTACTTCTTCACAGTTACTCCTCTTTCTGACCACTGGGACCAAGAAGATATCTCCTTTTTGTGACATTCCTTCAGATGTTTGAGTACAGCTGTCATAATCCTGAGTCTCCTCTAAGTTAAACATCACCAATTCCTTCAACCTTCTGTGGCATGAAACTCAAGCCTCTTCACCATCTTGGTTGCCCTCCTCTGGTACTCTCTAGCTTATCAACATCATTCTTAAACAATCATTCCCAGAACTGAATAGAGTACATCAAAGTAGCCTGACAAGGGCAGAGTAGAGTGGGATTTGTCATCTCCTTATTCCTGGTTGGGTGACTAATGCCAGAGCATGCACAGACTGTCAGACATGGCAGGAAGTACTTGGGAGGAATGGAGTCAGAAAGAGCAACAGCAGTGGTCACTTATTACTGAAGATTTGTATATCTCATGACCTGTTTATCACCAACACTCTCTTCTATCTAAAAGCAACAAAACTTCGTGGATATACCCACAAGGCAAACATTGGCATTTAATAGACTCTGTCACTGCAAGGAAAAGAGACAGAAAGGACGTGAGTGATGAAGGCAATGTGTAGCACAGAGTACTGGACCAATCATAAACTTATTTTGTCCAAGCAGATCATTCACATTCAATAAAAGCAGTGGCCCCAAAGAAAGATAACTACCAGAAGACTTAATGTGAACAGATTAGAATGCTTCTCAGGGTAGGAACAATTTGTTGCTAACTTGGAGGGAAAGCTGAGCCAACACATGGTTGGCAGCAGTGGAGCAGAAAAGGGGTGGCCAGCTTTTAAAGATTTGGTGTGTAGCACTACATTTACTCATCTTGGCCAGAACACTTGCAAACATAGGATCAGTTTGTTGAAAATAATGGGGAAATTCAGATGTTACTAATTGAAAAATGAGAACTCTGCTGCATTTTACCAGGAGGCTAGTTTGTCTCTAAGAAAGCAGCATTTATCTCTATGAAAACTAAGTGCAAGCAAAGCTTAGAGAGATGCAGGATTCTTGGCTCAGTAAGAAGGTAGATGAATTTCAGTTTTACACTGATAGCAAAATGTAAAGTGCTTTTATGATTCTCTGAAGGCTATGGTTCAAAAAGCTATGGTACATCTCAACTACTCAGCACTGATGGAGCCACATTGATTAATGATAAGGACATGATCCTGGGGAGATGGGACTAAACACTTCAATAATGTTTTCAACAGACTGTCATCAACCAATACTGAAGCCATTGACTGTATACCTCAGGCTGAAGTCAATTTGTCCTTAGCTAAATTTTCACATGAAGAAGTTTTGAATGCCATTAGGCTCCTCTTGTGTGGCTCCTGGTGCTGATTCTATTCCAGATGAGATTTACAAGACAGAGAGTCCACTGCTCATACAAAAGCTGACTGAAATCTTCTGGGTTTTATGACAAGAGGAAGTTATTCCCTAGAAGTTCAAAGATGCCTCCATTGCATAGCTTTGTAAAGGAAAAGGAAAGAGCCTGTCCTGTGACAATCACAAGAGGTATCTCTCTCTTAGTCATTGCCAGCAAGATTCTTGCTGTAGTTCCCTTAGTAAGCTTATTCTTTACCTAGAAGATTGGTCATCTACCTGAGAGCCAATCATATCACCAATGTGATACCAACAGCAGCTGCTATGAATATGCAGACATATTTCCAGGGTTGGAATACAACTATATATATAGGAATATAACAATATAACAAGCTCACTTCCTCAAGGATGAAACCAAGATATTTATTCAGATACCAGAAAGTCAATTCCACCTTGGTAACAGAGAAGTTTATACACATCACCAATCCAGGGAGCGCCGACATCCCCAAGTCTTCCCTCCCTTAGGCCTTCCCACAAACAAGCTCCCTGAAACAAAATTCTTCCCTCTCTCTCTCAGACTGGCTGGTCTGCCTCAGCTCTGCCTCACTCTCTTTTTTTTTCTGCTCCACCCTTCCTGCTCCACCGTTCAGGAAGTGCCTCCCATGATGGGTTCCATGTGACTCAAGTTGTTGACTGGACCAAAGCTCTAAGCAGGTCAGTCACATGGATCTATTATGGGACAGGGAAGATCTTCAAATTCCCTTAACATTATACCGATGTGACTTCAGAATGTGCCCAAAGAAGTTGATGTGGTATTTTGATGCATAAGAACTCCAGGAGAAATGCTAGGAACAGAAGAGAGTACACAGTGTTCATTGATCTGACCAAGGTTTTCAGTACTGTTAGTTGTGACAGCTTGTGGAAGATCATGGCAAAATTTGGTTGCTTGGACTTCTTCAGTATTGTTTACCAGATCCATGAAAGAATGCGTGCACAGGTTCTGGACAATGGAATGTGCTTTCGCACTTTCCTAGTCACCCCTAGAGTGAAGGGCTATGTGCTGTTTAGTATGATGTTTTCAGTGATGTTGTTGGATTCCTTCAAAAAAAATGAAAATGGCATCAAAGTCAGCTACCATGCTGATGGTAAATTATTTAACTTGGAAAGGCTACAAGCCAAGACTAAAGTGGAGGGAGAATTGGTGCGTGACTTTTTGCTTGTGTACTCAGTGCAGCCTCTGTGTCTGAGATGAAATAGAGTGTGGATTGATTTTCTGCTGCTTGTGCTAATTTTGACCTGACAACACTAAGAAAACAAAGTTTTCCACTACAGCTCCACACCATCCATATCTGGAACCACTGATTAAAAAAGCAAATAGAGAAATTTTAAATGCTGTGGACAAGTTCACTTACTGTTGGTAATATACTTTCCAGGGATGTACACATAGAAAATGAGGTTGATTCATGCATAGCCAGAGTTAAGCTCTGTGTGTGGGAGACTCCAAAGGAAAATGTGGGAGAGAAGGGGTGTTAGGTTGCCTACCAAACTGAAGATCTAAAGAGCCATTGTTCTGACCTCATTGTTGTATTCCTATGAAATCTGGACAGTATAACAGCACCAACCCAGGAAACTGAATCTCTTCCATTTGAATTTGTCTTAGGAAGATTCTGAAGATCACCTGGAAAGACAAGGTATCAAATGCTGAGGTCCTTCTTGAGCTGAACTGCCAAGCATTCAAACTCTACTTCAGAGAGAGCAACTTTACTGGCCTGGACACATTATTCATTGTTCAAATGCCAAAAGTACATTTACCTAAAAGACTATTTTATGGATTACTCACACTAGGCAAGCACTCAAATGGAGATCAGAAGTGTTACAAGGACACTCTTATGGTCTCCCTGAAGAACTTTGGGATTGGTTGTGAGACATGGAAGAAACTGGCACAGGACTGCCCAGCATGGAACGCCCACATTAAAGAAGATTCTGTTCTCTATGAGCAAAGTAGAATTGCCGTAGTTCAAAAGAGATGTGAAATGTGCAAATTTGGAGACATCTCTATTCCAAATATTCATATGGATTATTTGTGCCCAACTAGACCAGCCACAGTTGGACACGGTACACTTTGACACTCACATAGTGATGTCATTTTGGTCCTCTTATGCTACAAAGGACAACAGCCAGCCACACTTGTCATAAATTGCAACATTATATGTAAAGTTTTACTGTGTGGTCAGAATAAGTATTTAGATTACTTTGGAACTTTTGAAAACCTTTTAGGGTCTGTAAAGGTGGAGCATATGAAAATGAACCAAATTGCACCAGGTTGCCGAAATTAAAAAGAGAAGAATATTTTTTAAACTGAAAAGTAGGTGTTTGAAAGATCTAGTATAGAAGAAGAACAGCATGAGACTTGTATTGATAAAGATCAGGAAGGAATTTGATGGTTTACTTGAGGAAAAGTTATATTACAAAGTAGTTGACCACATGTGCAGAAGACAAGAGTGAGACATATTGGGAGTGAAAATAAGGATTTACATTTTATGTGAATCTGAGTACTTTAGACACTTAGAAACTGGGAGGTAGTGTTGTTTTTGTTTATCCTTTGAAAACAAATGGATCAAAATCATTATGATTGAAGGTGTTTAAAAATCTTGATAAATTTAAAAAGTGTATATTCATGTAAGTGCTTAATTAATGATATATTTATTATTAATGATAATGTGCTGCTAGACTTACAGACATAGGAAAGAAAGGGAAGATTGAATGTTAAGAGTGGTATATCATTTTGAGGTAAATATAAATAGTAACAGATATATATATATATATATATATATGTATAGTATGAGTTGGAAAGGATGCTATTCTAGTTCAACCAACCTATATCTGAATGACAGTCTGAAACTTACTGTAAGAACGGTCATATTTGCCTTCATTAGAAGATCATCAGTGAGGATAACCTATTACTTAATAAGGTAGTCCATCCAAATTACCATTTTACTGGACTTTATAACACATGGAAGGGGATATAAATGACTACATAGTATTTTGAAAAGATTTGCACACATTAGTAGGTAAAAGATCTGCGTTCCATTCTTTCTTCTCCTACTTGCTAATTTTGTGAAATTGGACAAGTTATCTAACCTCTCTGGTGTTTCAGGTTTTCGTGGATAAATAATTTAACATCTCCATATCTTACGTGATTTTTAATATCATCTGTAAAATGTTTAACCTTCCTAAAGAAAAGTGCCTGGACCAGATGATCTTTTGAGATTCCTTCCAGCTCTAATATCTGTAATTATAAGACTATTCAAAAAAACAAAACAAAACATTAGATCCTAGGAGACAAAGTATGTAGAGGCTTTTGTAGGGAGGGGAAAAATCATAGACATACAATTTTAGAGCTGGAAATAACAGAATTTATCTAGGCCAGGGATGGGTAACCTGTGACCTCAAGGCCACATGTGGCCCTCTAGGCCCTTGGGTACAGCCCTTTGACTAAATCCAAACTTCACAGAACAAAGGCCCTTAATAAAAGGATTTGTTCTGTAAAACTTGGGTTGTTGCACCCAAGAACCTAGAAGGCCACCTGTGACCTCAAGGCTGCAGATTCCCCACCCCTAATCTAGGCCAACACCCTTCATTTTACAGTCAGTGAAATTGAGGCACAGGGATTTGCAGTTGATGTTTTCAGAAACATTGGGATCACCACTTGATCTTTATAGTGAAAAAAAGCATATTCACTAATGAATAAAAGAGACACCAAGTGGATTATTTTTCCTTAGCCCTTTTTGAATACTTCCATTCCTAAATTGTCTTTTAATGCAGAGTTGTGACCTATATTAGATTAAATGGTAGTAGATGTGCAGATATTTAGATGCAGTTTACAAACCAGATGTGGATTATCATCAGGATTATCTGTATCAACATTTCTGAAGGAATTTGGATGAAATTAGGGAACTGGAATAATAAACTTTATAAACATGTTCTAATTTTAAAGTATTGATTTTTAAATGCATACTAGGGCCTAGATACACACCAATGAAAATAGTCACCTTAGAAAGTTATATATGTGTGTATGTATATATGTTTATACAGGTACATATTTATGTAATTCAAGTTTGCTTGAAATTCAGTTTGCTTGCTTTTGTTCAGGCTTTCTAATGGTCTTTAGCATATTCTTTTTTTGTTTGTTTGTTTTGTTTCTTTTTTGGAGGACATTTGGGGTTAAGTGACTTGCCCAAGGTCACATGGCTAGTTTTTGTGTTAAGTGTCTGAGGTCATATTTGAACTCAGGTCCTCCTGACTCCAGGGCCTGTACTCTATTCACTGCGCCACCTAGCGGCCCCAAGCATATTCTTCTTAATCTCTTTCGAAGTGGCAAGTCTTTGACCTTTAAGTGCAGACTGGGTTTTTGGAAACTAGTTATTCAGAGATATCAATCACATACCAGTTAACAGACATTTATTAAGTGCTTACTTGGTGCCAGGCACTGTGCTAAAGCATTAGAGATATAAAGAAAGGCAAAAAGACAGTGCCTTCCTCGAGTTACTAACATTCTAATGTGGGAGATGATATGCAAAAAATTATAGACATGTTTATATCTCAGAGGAAAGGCACTGGGATGGAGGGACATAGGGGAAGGCTTCCTGCAGAAGGTTGATTTGAGCTCTTGAAGGAAGAGAGGGAAGCCAGGAGATTAAAGTTAGGAGATAGAGCATTCTAGGCATGGGGAACAGCCAGTGCAAAGGCTAGAAGTCAGAATGTTGTATGCAGGGGACAGCAAGAGACCAGTGGCACTGGATCACAGAATACTTGAGGATGAGTAAAGTATAAGAGCTTTGGAAAGGTAGGAGAGTTCCTATAAAGGGCTTTGAATCCCACATAGAGAATTTTATATTTGAATCTGATAAGGAACTGCTGGAATTGAATGAATGAGGAAGGGAGTAATATGATGAGATTTGTACTTTAAGAAGATTAATTTGACAGGTAAGCGTAGAATGGTTTGGAGTGGGGAGAGAATTGATGCAGGGAGACCAGTCAGAAGGCTATTGCAATTTAACATGAGGTGATTGTGGCCTGCACCAAGGTGATGCACCTGTGGTAATCTCAGAGAAAAGATAGGAGAGTAAATGAGAGCTATGAAGGTAGAAATAACAGAAATTGATGACTGAATGGATTTAGGGGAGTGAGAGTGAGGACTTGAGGATTACCATGGGTTGTAAATTTTAGTAATCAGGAGGGTGTTGGTGCCCTCCACTGTGATAGATAAGTTTGGAAAGGGGAAGGTTTTGGGGGAAAGGATGAATTCAGTTTTGGATGTGTTGAGCTTAAAATATCTAGAGGATATCTTAAGAGGTGCTTTTTTTTAGAGGTGCTTCATAGGTGAGTCTGCAGGTTAAGAGAGAGGTTAAGGCTGAGTAAGTAGATCTGAGAATCCTCAGCATAGAGATTATAACTGAATCCGTGGAAGCTGATGAGATCACTAAGTAAAATAACATAGAGGGAGAAGAGAAAGACCAGAAGAGGGCACTGGGAACTATCCATCTACTCTTAGTATTCACGACCTGGACAAAGATCCAGCAAAGAAGAGCAGTGGTTAAATAAGTAGGAGAACCAGGGGAGAACACCACAGTGAACACCTATAGAGAAGACGTTATCAGGGAGAAGAGGGTGATGGACAGTGACAAAAGTTGCAGAGTTTAAAAAAAAAAGGAATGAGGATTGAAAAATAGGCTATTAGATTTGGCAATTGAGATATTTGGCAACTTCAGGGGGAAGAGTTTCAGTTGCATAATGAAGTCAGAAGCCAAACCATCATACAGAGTTAAGAAGAGAGGGGACAGCAAGTGGAGCCACTGCTTTCAGATAGTCTCCTCAAGAAGTTTAGCCATAAAAAGGAGAGATATGGAACAGTAACTAGTGGGAATACTCAGTTCAAGTGGGAATTTTTTGAGGATGGAGGAAGCACGGGCATATTTGTAGGCAGGAGGGAAGCAGCTGTAGATGGAAGATAAGTGAGAAAGTTGGGATGATAATGGGAGCAGTCTGAAAATGACAGTTATACTGAGCAGTGACTTCAGAGTAATATGATTTTCCTGAGTAATTCATAAGGTAACTGTGAAGACAATTAAAAAAAAGTTTTCAGTAGTGGCAATCTTGTTGGGAATAAGTGTATTATTTCTTGTGTTTATTACTTTAAAGATAATACTTATTTGTATGTCAGTTTTGCTTATGTTCTTTAAAAAAATTCAACTAGCTATTTCACAGTTGTTTTTTTTTTTTTTTTTGTGACAGTCACCAGTGTATTTAAACTGTTGTTACAACCTCCTTTTGGGAGAAAAAATGATTCCAGTAAAGGAAATCTAGTTTAATTTAGAAAACTCCTCACAAGTAAGAAGTGGATGGTATTGGGTGCATCCCAGATAGGTGGTGAAGGGAACTAGTGGATGCAGTTTATATCAACTTAAATAGGGTCATAGATAAAGAATTGGAAGGAACCTTAGAAATAATCTGTTTCAACCTTATTTTATAGGTGAGGAAGCTGAGAACTAGAAATATTAAGTTACTTTCCCAGAATCGCACAGGTAGTAAGTGGCAGTCAGTATTTGAACTCAAAGCTTCTGACTTAAAATCCGTTGTTTTTTTTGGTTTGTTTTATTTTTTACTATATCATGCTGACTTCAAAGAATCTTTGAAGAGGCTGGCATCTCCTCAAAGAATATTTGAAAGATAAATTAAAATAAGTTACTCTGTGATGAATGGGAATGTTTACTAATGGGTAGGAAATTGGCTTTGAGAAGGAAATAAAGAATGGGAATAAATCAGCACTTTTATGGATGGGTAAATGTAAAAAGTAGGATTCTCTAAGAACTGATCCTGAAACTGGTCTTAGCATTTTTATAGATGGTCTGAAAGAGAAGGGGGAGATACAGTTTTGCAGGTAGTAAAATTTTAAGTACAAAGGCATAAACTGTAGGAGATTGCATAAAATGGGCATAAAAATAGCAGATGAGCTTCAGATAATCATTTATAGAATGACGGTTACCAGTCTATCACACAGAGCCAAAAGTCATTAATAAAAACGTATAATCTGAGGTAAGGAACCTCAGAATCATTAGCTGTTCTAGTAATAAACTCAGTTTGGGGAGAGTTGTCACAAAAAGACTTCTCTTCCTTACTACTAGTGGAAATAGTCTTGCATATTTCAAATAACTTTGTGATTAGTTTAAAAGCTAATAAAAACCCAGCCTTCCAACTATGTTTTTTTTTTCCCTTTTTCATTGAAGACTACAACTATAACAGGTGCTGCTATAAATATTTTGATTTGTATGGGATATTTCTTTTTGTCATTGATTGCCTTGAAGTAAACGCCTTACATTGGACATTTTTGGTTAAAGTATATAGACAGATTAGTTAATGTCTTCACATAATTCCAAATTCCAAAATGTTTGAGCCAATTTGGAGCAAAACCAACATTATATTAATAACCTTTCTAATTTTGACCAGTCCTATGTTTTGTCATCTTTGCCTGTTTGCTGGGTTTGAGGTGAAACCTATCATTTTGATTTGAATTTTTTATTATTGATTTGTAATATTCTGTTATGATTGTTAATAGTTTGCAATTCTTATTTTGAGAACTGCTTCTTCATAGATTTTAACTGCTTATCTGTTGAAAAATGACCTTTGTCTTACCTATTTCTAATTAGTTGTCTATGTAACTTGGCTTATTAAGCTCTTATCAGAGGTTTTTTTTTCTTTTCAGCTGCTTCTCTTTACCAGAGTTGCATTAATTTTGGTATTGTAAAAGATCTTTAATTTTATATCATAATTATCTGTTTTATCTTTTGTAACTGTTTATATTTCTTATTTGACTACGAATTCATATCCCAGCCTTAACTGTAAGATCTAACATCTCTTCTGATTTTCTTGTTAATAATTAGGTCAGATATCCATTTTGCAGTTATTGAAATGTATGGTGTAAGATCTTTGTCTGACCCTAATTTCTGCCAGATTGGTTTTCGGTTTTACCAAAAATTTTTCTATGATAGGTAGTTCTTTCCCATGATTTTGTTCCTAGAGAAGCTTTACAATTTCATCTAAATAAAATTAATAATAATAATAGCTAGCATTTATATAGTTCTTTAACATTTGCAAAGCACTTTACAAATACTTCATCTAATCCTTACAATTATTTTGGGAGCTAGGTGCTATTATTATTTGCTTTTTACAGATGAGAAAACAGAAATTACAGGCTAAGTGACTTATTTAGGGTTACACAGCCAGCAAGTGTCTGAGGCACATTTTCACCTCAGGTCTGTGTCACTTAGATGCCTGTATCTATCTTTGTCTCTGCTGTCCCCTGTTTGGTTAAGAATTCTCCCTATAGCTCCTGTTATAAAAAGAACCTACTTCTAATTAACTCCAATTATTTTATTTTATGATTTAACCTTTTATATTTAGATCAGTTGTTTTAGAATTTTGAGAGGCAGTGTGGTGAGAACACTTTTATCTGATTCAGGAAGACCTACATTCAAATCCTACCTCAGATACTTCATAGCTGTGTGACCCTATACAAGTCACTCGTCATCTCTGTGCTTGAATTTACTAACTTTTAGATCGAGGGAGTTGAATTCAGCTTCCATGGTCCCTTCTAGCTGTAAATCTATGATCCTGTGATTGTTGTGTTGTATGGAGTATGATGCTGATTTAAATTTTATGTCAGGTTGTTTTTTTAGCTTTTCCAGAAGGTTTTGTGTAGGAAGTCTTTCCCCAAGTATTTTACGTTGTTGGGTTTATCTGACACTGGGCTATTGAGTTCACTTGTTTCTTACTTTTGCTTCTATTATTTGATCCCTTAATGAATTTTTCTATTTTTAAACTGGTATTAAATAGGAGTTGTTTTTTTTTTTTAAAGATTACAGCTTTATAATGTAGTTTGAAGTCTAGAAGTACTTCCATAATTACTACTTTTTTTCCCATTAGTTCCTTGACATTATAGGATTTTTGTTCCAATACATTTTTCTTTTTAATTTTTTGTCTGACCCTATAAAAGTTTGGTATGGCACTAAATCACTAAATTTACATAGCATCATCATGTTAATTGTATTGACGTGGCCCAACTACGATGAATATCTAAATTGGTAAATGTGGAATAGTCAGTACTGGAAGAGCTGCATAAAGAGAGACTACTTTATAGATTCAGCTACACATTAGTTAAAACTTTTTTTTTTTTTTGGGTGGGGGAAACAGGAATCACAAAAAAGCATTTTACCTTTCCATGACCTCTGACCCAGAGATCCTACTGCTAGTCATATACCACAAAGAGGTACAGGATCAAAAGAAGGGTCCTATGTAGGCCAGACCATATTAATAGTAGGACTTCTTGTCATAGTGAAAAACTAGAAACAGATTAAATAAATTATGCTATATAAATGTACTATAATACTGAGCTTTAAGTAATTATTATTAAGAATTCAGAGAAATATGGACAAACTTAATAAGCTGATGAAAAGTATAAAGTAAGAAGAACCAGGAAAACTATATATGTCTGTAACAAAATATAACTGAAAAGAAGAATTAAGCAAAACGGGACACCTTTTATTCATAATGATTGGTCTTTGCCCCAGAGAAGAAATGAGAAAATGCCCCTTCCGACTTTTGTATGAGAAGACCAGGATTATATATGTATATGTTGCATACATTGTCAGATTTGGTTTATGCATAGGTTGATTGAGTTTAACTTTTTTTCTCCTTTGTTGTAAAGGAAGATATACTGGGTAGATGAGGTGGAAACTACTTAGATAAAGACTAATGATACTTTTAAAAAGAAAAACATTTAGAATTTCTACTATGTCAAACTCATGTTCTTATTTTTATAAGAGTTATTAGTGTCTAGTGTATATACATTTCAGTTGAATAAAATAATTTACACGTATTTTTTAATTATTATTTTTCTTTTGATAGAGCCTGACACAAATATCCTCTAAGTATCTGTGGTTAAAATACTTAACTGAATTGATGGTTTCTCTTTCATTGATTTCACAAATGCCTATTTTACGTTAATTTTGGTAAATGTAAAAACCCAGTACACAATCATCCTTCTGATGCAATTGTAAAATGAATTAGAAAAAATATCAAAATAATTGCTTTTAACTATATAATGTCTTAAAATTTATCTGAGTTGTGAATGTTATCGTGTATTATCTGAATTGTGAAGTGTTACTAATTTTATATCAAACAACAATTATAAACAAAATTATCTAAATTGAATCTTATTATCTGGTGGCTTGTCATAATTTAAATCAGTTTGATTTTAATCACATCTGCCCTTACCTACTTTACATAGATGTTCTCAATTTTACTGACTCTTACTATGACTTTTTACATAAAGATTCACCATTTAGTTTGCTATAGCTCTGCTTTGTCCCTTTGCCCACTAAACTTTTCCACAACCAAAAAATGTTAAATTGACAGATTGAAGTTTTACCCTTCTCTTACAGTTACCCAGTGAAAATAAAAAGACTTAGTTCTTACACAAACTGGTTAATCAGTCTCTGAATAATTAAGTGTTAGCTGCTTATTTAGGGAAATGCATACAGTACAGAGAAGTCAAGTGATTTAACTAGAGAGTTACACTACTCATATGTGTTAGAGGCTAGTCTTGAACCCTAGACTCCCTGACTGAAACTAGTTCTCTATCTAGTATTCCAGACTGCCTCTGTAAATTATAGAGCAGTTACAGACAGGCACTAATAGAGGGATTTTTTTTTTACTTATACCAACGAAATCACAGTTACTATCTTCCAAAAGTAATGTTTAATTGTTCACTTCTGCTGTTCTTTTCTCATGTTACAAATTTTTCTCAAATTGAAAATAATTATCATGGAAACTAATATTCAAAATAAGATTAATTTTACTTTTCAACTTATACTATATAGCAAACTCAAAGGAATGAGTTGTTACTGAACTCCCCAGGAGTCTTGAGATTGACGTCAAGACGCTAGTACAGCTGTGTAAGCAGCAGGAAGAGTATTTTTAATGTCCCCTGTTAGATCTCCTCTTTTGACCCTTCTATTCCTCCTCCACTCTCTCTTAATTAAAAAAAAAAAGCCTTAATGGAAGTAGTAGTTGGTACTCTGAAGCTGTAATAGTGGTGCTCACATTAGCATGCAGGCTGATTACCCTCCTCCCAGCATTTTCCCCCTTTCTTACCCTTCAGTGTTCTCAGTTAAATTTTGGACCTCATTATTTGATTTAATTGCTTGATCTGTTTTGTTGCCCTTGTTGTTGTTTGTTATTGTTTAATATAGGATAGTTATTTAAAATTTTGATACTAACATGCATCAGGTTTATATTTCAATTTGTGATTAAATTCTACTTTTCTGGATTTGAAATTTTCTACATTTGAAAATAGAATCTGGACTTTAAAAAGCTATTTTACCTACTAAGATAGCATTTCATTATTGATTTAAACTTCTGCTATGTCTCACTTGCTAATGCAGTTAGTTTACTACACACACAGAATTGTGACTATGTATGGAAAGGGTCTTTTGGAAACTTTGGGGGTGAATTTTTGAACTTTTATTTTTGTAGTAATGGAAACATTTATATTTCCTTTGTGTGGGAAAGTCAGTTAGTTGAGTGATTATTGATCTCTATTCCCAAAAATCTAGCATAACTTTGAGATGCTTCCTGGTTGCTTGAGAGTAAATTTGGGATTAGAAAATGGAACAATGAGTAGGTGAATCTATTATAGGATTGTTTGTTTGTTTTTTTTGCAGTGGAAGATATATGATTAAATTAAAAAAAATTGATGTCTTTCCTTATTCGCAAAAATTTTCCGTAGTGTTTACTCTTCCCTTCCTCTCCAAGAGAGCCTCCCTATATAACAAATAATACGTTAAAAAAATTAAAGAAGGGGCGGCCAGGTGGCTCAGCGAGTAAGAGCACCGGCTCCAGTGTTGGGATGACCTGGAGATCGAATCCCGGGCTCAGACACTCAGCACCACACCCAGAAATAACTGGCCGTGTAACCTTGAGCAAGTTACTTAACCCCGATTGCTTAAAAAAAAAAAATTAAAGAGGTTAAAAATCAGCAAAAATGATTATTACATCACAAAATTCTTCAAAACATGTGTACTAGTACTACACTTGGTAGTAGAGGTGGACCTCCCACCTCTGTAAAGGGGTGAAACAAGAGCGTCTTCTCATATCTCTTTGGAGCCTTGCTTGCTCTTTGTAATTTTGTAGCATACATTTTAAAAAATTTTTCTTTAGTTCTTTTCATTTACATCGTTGCAATCATTGCATTAATTGGATTATCTCACTTCATTCTGCATCAGTTCATGCATATTTTCCATGCTTCTCAGTAATCAGCATAAATTTAAAAATTATCATTTCTTACAGCATAGTAATACTTCATTACATTCATGTACCACAGTTTGTTTACTCATTCCATAATCAGTATGATTATTCCAATCTATTGTTATCTTTTCCTGTTTTCAGGGTGTGAGGTATAACTTGAAAGTTATTAGTGATTTGGGGCTTTGTTGTTAATAGGCAGCTAGTTGACTTAGTGAATAGTGCTGGACCTGGAATCCAGAAGATCTGAGTTCAAATACAACATTAGACAAGATTGAATGAGATAAGATTTGTAAAGCTCTTTGCAGATTCTAGTTGTTTAATTATTTCATTTATGTTGGACTCTTCTTGACTCCTTTTAGGTTTTCTTGGCAAAGATCCTAGAGGTATTTGCTATTTCTCCATACAGATGAAGAAACTGAGACAAACAAGGTTAAATGACTTGCTCAGGGTCACATAGCTAGTGTCTGAGGCTGGATTTGAATTCAGGTCTTCTTGACTCCAGTCCCTGTGATCTATCCACTACACCAGCCAGCTGCCCCTAGCTGCAAACCTTGAAGTGCTAAATTAATACTATTGTTATCATTTTTATTCTTAATGAGAAATTCGTTAATATTCCTTGACCATTTATTGAGGGAATGGCTTTTGGTTTCATGTCTGTTAATTGTTTATCTATCTTGGATACCAATTTCATATCAGAGAATTTGATAACAAAGATTTGGAAGATACTTTTATGTGGGGGCATTAATTCTTCCCTGGTTTCTTTTCAAGACTTATCCCAAATCTTATCTTCTACAGGAGGCCTTTCCCAAGTGACTGCATCTGCTAGTTCCTCCCCTTCTGAGCTCAGATTACTTTCCTTCTCTGTATATAGCTAATTCTTTTGATGTTCTTTCCCCAGTTAGAATGCTTAAAGATAAGGACTGTTTCTGCCTTTTTTTTTTTTTTAAAGCAATTGGGGTTAAGTAACTTGCCCAAGGTTACACAGCCAGTTATTTCTGGGTGTGCTGCTAAGTATTTGAGCCGGGATTTGATCCCCAGGTCATCCCTACACTGGGGCCGGTGCTCTTACTCACTGACCCATCTGGCCGCCCCTAAGCAATTGGGGTTAAGTAACTTGCTCAAGGTTACAGGGCCAGGTGTTTCTGGGTGGGTGCTAAGTGTCTGAGCCTGGATTCGATCCCCAGGTTATCCCAACACTGGGGCCAGTCCTCTTACTCGCTATGCTACCTGGCCGCCCCTGCCTTTTTTTTTTTTTTAATCTCACATAGTAAGCTCTTAATAAATGCTTATTGACCGACTTTACAGCTTGAGCAGATAGCTGGATTCACCCAGTCCAGAGTATTATAACTACTCCTGTGAAAAAATGATTCAAGGTCACTGAGGTTTAAGGAATACCCAGGACTGGATTCATTATACTGCTTTTTGTCCATACCAGGCCAGAATCTAGTGAGAGAGTTATGTTAGCTTTCAAGTTAATAGCCCTGAGTTTGAATCTTGACTTGAAGACTTGCTAACACGTGATATTGGATAAGTTTCTTATCTACTGTAAGACTTAATTTCCTCTTGTGTAAAATTGTAATGTAATGCCAAAAGAAAGGCAACTTCCCAAGGTTCAGAATACCAGCATAGGTGCTCTCCATTTTATTCAGTAACAAACCCAGAACAGAGAAGATCAAAACATGACATCATTCCAAATACAGCATTTACTAAGTGTGATTAAATAATCTCCAAGTACTACCCCACCCCAGGACCTTCCAATCATTCAATCAATTACAAAGTCTCTGTTCTAAATACTTCTCCATCCCTAGGCTATACCTTAATTTAATCCATCACAAAGTCCCTCTTCTCAAATGGAGATTAGTTTCCAAATATAAGGTCAAAAGTTCCCCACCCCTGGATCATAATTGAATCTACCCCAGAGTTACATCAAGTTTAAACACAGCACTTAATACCCAAATGGAGATCTTTTCTTCATCTTGACAGGAGGCAAGTTCTCAGCAATCTTAGTTCCTGGGGAGACAAGGCTTAGCAAGGCCATAAGATACATTGCCAGTCCCTTCATGAATTCATCCTCTGTAGAACAGTCCTAGAACCCCTGAACACATCAGCAAAACCCTCTCCCAGGATTTCTGTAAACATACAACCAGAAAATCCATCTTCAGGGCTTCCGAACCAACAGAAAGGTTCCCAGACCCCTGCAACAACAGCACTGTCCTTCACCAGTGGACAGTATTCACTCTGTCTGCAGGACAGTCTCCAGACCCCTGCAACAACAGCACTGTCCTTCACCAGTGGACAGTATTCACTCTCTGTCTGCAGGACAGTCTCAGGGCTTCTTAGCGAACAGCCAGGTTCCAGGACTTCTTCAACAAAAGGACTGTCTTTCACCAGTGGACAAATCTGGCAAAACAACATCAAACATCAAAATAGACAAAGTACCAGCAAAACAGCCATGTCTCCTCAGTCCTTGGCAGCTCAGGGGGCAGGTCTCAAAAGTCCAGGGCAATTCAAAGTGGCCACCAGCAATTCTCCTAGTCTCTCTCCCTCTCCACGAGGTGCTGCTTCCAAAAAAAAAAAGGTCTTCTGCCTCTCTCTAGTGTCTCTCCAAATCTACCTCACCAGCTCCTCCCAGTTCAGGACTTTCTTTTCACATCAACAAGCCCATCCCACAGGTGGGATTAACAAGCTCTGGGTTTTAACACAATCAATTTGAAAACCAAGCCAATACAGGGGAATCTTTAATTGCCATTACTATCACAAAAATGCAGTTAGTAATTTTATATTTCCTATCTCAGAGGATGTCTGCTTGCACCATCTCCTCCACCCATCTCATAAAAAGGTGGCCCTTTTTGCCAAGGTAAAAGTCCTTTTTCATCACATTCCATCTTCACATCTCATTGCATCCCATCTGCTCTTGGCCATATCTACTCATACATCCTTCTAATATTCTGGAGGCTGTCTCCCAAGTTTTTACCATTACTTTTACATCATACTATTATCATAGAGGCTCTTCCCCTAGGCTGGCCACAGGTTAATGAATTTTTTCTTTATAGCAGTTCTTATAATAGCTAATCTTCTAAATTGTGAAGGGGGTTACAATCTGCTTTGGTAGATGTTGTGCCCACTGATAAAAATCACAATCCTTTTCTTTGTTGTATATTATTTGTTTTGTTATCCATTTCCATTTTTGTCACATCTGTGGAAAGAAGATGGATGAAGGGAAAGTTTCAGAAACTACTTTGTTCACTGTAGTATAGATTTTGATTTCTTTCTTCAATAAAAAGTGCCATGAAGAAGGCAATACCTTTTTCAAAGCCAAAGACCTATGATCAGTACCGTAGGCATCAGATTTTTTTATTGTAAAATAAATATTGTTAAAGTAAATTATCTCTAAGAGCCCTAATGTTCTTTGAGATTAATATCCTAAGCAACCATGAGTTAAATACCAAGGATATTAGTAGGTGCTTAATAAATACTTGAATCCCTCAGCTCAAATGTCACTTTATATATGATCTCCTGGGATTAGTACCTTTCCTGATCCTTTCACACACACACACACCTCCAACTGTAATTTACTTTGCATGTATTTTGTATGCACTTTTAGGTATGTATGTTGTCTCTCCTGAGACCATTGTAAGCTCCTTGATGGTAAAGGCTGTTTCATTTTTGTCTTCGTATCACTAATAGTGCTGACCCATAGTAGGTACTAAGTAAATGAAGATTAAAGTAAAGTTGTTTTTTATTTGGAGTAAATCTACCAAGCCCAGAAACTAGATCTTTTATTGTTTTTTGGGGGTTTTTTTTGTCCCTAATACCAAACATAGTGTCTTGTACATGGTAGAAACTTAAATGTTTATTGAATTGCAGTCTAGGAGCAGGTAGAAGCTGGTGCTTAATCCTTATCCTGTGGCTACTGGAGCAAAAAACAATTTCTAAAATATTCTTGAATTCTGTGTGTCTTCATATTGGGAGATCATTTAATGTTTGGAATAACAGTGATATATTCAGGGCATCAAGTGCTGTAGTAGCTAGGACTTTTGGCTTTGGGTCAAGACAACCTGGATTCTAATCCTGCCTTATCGCCATACTAGTTGTGTGAACCTGGGCAAGTCCACTCTCTACCTCAGTTTCTTCATTTGTGTAATGAAGGAGTTGAATTAGATGGTCTTAGAGTTCCTATTTATGGTCCTATGATTCTATGACAGTAGTATTTGGTTCAAATTTTTGTTTTTAGCAAAATTGTATAATTTCTAGGAAATTAACTAAATGACTTTCTGTCTTGTCACTCCCTCATTCTGAAGCAGCACTGATGCTTGTTAGTAGAGCACCAGACCTCATATTGCACTGGGTACAGTTAGAGCCCTGGGAAATTACAATAATCAAACACAGAATAGCATGAAGAAACTTCTCCCTTGCTAGACTTGCTTACAAACCTAAATTCAGATCATTGGGGCAGAAAATGCTTTTCCCTCCCTCAAATTTTTGAGTATCCTGCCTTAATTGTCTATGAATTTTAACCAGTCACAGTGGGGCATCCAAAAATACCTTTTTATAAATCATGCTCATTGGTTTTTTATATTCTAAGAGGCAGAAAGATTAAGGAACAACAGGACATCCTCAGGATTCTTTCACACACACCCGCTCCTCCCCCCCCCCCTTCTCTCCCTCCCTTTTTGGTAAAGGATTATACTTGTTAAAACCTCATGACTGTTGAATTCTGAGGAAAGCTACAGGTATGTGTTTGTGGTAAGACATTTGTGGTGCTGTAGTTTCACTTTTTATACTTATATCATATTCTTTATGTAGTAACTGTATAACCTCTTGCTTTAAGAAATATCGAGTTAAATCCTGGCTTTCTTTACTGGTTGGTAGGTATGAGGGGGGTGAGGGTGGGGGAGTATAATTATGCTGTTCTCTGCCTGTCCATTAGCGGCGCAGTATTGGGCTCAGATGATCATGGTAGATGATTGGTGGTGGAGGATAGGGGAAGAGGTGGAGTTTCTTATCATCCCTCATGTAGTCAGTAAAACCATCAGACAGATGCCTTTCCAGGAAAGTCACATGAAAACGTGAAAGGCAAAGGCAGGGAATGGCCGGGGGAATGGTGCTGTGGAGAAAGGATTTCAGCCTGATCTACTCCATGGAAACAAGCCTTTTGAGGTTTCACTTGTCAGCCGATTTGTCTTGTAATCCAGGTAATTTCTGGTAGTCTTTGTTTCCAGTGTGGTATGTGAAATGTAGTGAAAGGGTAGAAAAATAGTTCCTGTGAGTAGGATGTTGCTATAATAAGAAGAAACATTAAAATGGACAGCCTTTCTTACATTATTCATTGTGATTTCTGAAATGTCTTGAGGTTTTTTGTTTTTTAAATTTAAAAGCCTAGTTGAACTAAAGGAGAAAAACCTGTTATTTCTGAGTCTGCATCAGTTTCTTATCTTGAGAACAAAGGTTTTCAACCTCCAGCATTGTGAAAATGTCTTAATCCAAAAGCATAGGAAGCAGCTTTTTCCTCTTACCTGTTTTTAGAAATAAATTTGCATAGTCTCTTGTGAATTCTGTTCTAGGCATTTTGAAATACAATTCAGTGAATTGAGATTTAATAAACCAAAGTGTCATAGTGGTTATGTGAAATCTGTATCCATTTTATACCCTAGGATCTATTATTATAGGTAAGGGATTTATGTGGGGGAAGGGAAATGTTTTTTTCCTATAAATGCACTCCGTATAATATTTCAGCTTTGGCTTTTTGAATTAAAACTAGATTAAAATAGTCTGTAATATTTCAGTAGGAATGAGAAAGAGAATTAAATAATATTATGTTTAGTACAGGTTAAACCTGGATTTTTGTCCTTTGGTTTTCAGTGTTATTTATCTTGTTAGGTAACTGATGGGTTTCAGTATGAAAAGACTGCCATGTTATATGTGATGGCATTGGAAGTACATTGTATAATAAGAATTATTTGTAAAATATAGAGGTGGTGTGAAACTGAAAATGCTAAAAACTTTTTTTCCTTCAAAGCATTTTTTAAAAAGAAAGGTAATGGTTTTTTGGTGGATAAGAATGCATTTCCCTTTGAGACTTTATGACATTGATGATGTTTTGTGCTGAGAACTGTCCTTTTTAAAGACTATAAACCAGAAACATCTTGAAGCACAGTTTGGAGCTTCCATTTGGTTTGATTAGTTCTATTATTGTTGACAGAAAATATAAGAAATTTTAACTCTTTAACCTACTTTGACGACTAGTTTGCTTCTAGTTTTCTAATACTCCAATGAGGAGTAATATTTTTATTTATTTCAGCAATTTATTAAATATTCTTTGGTAGGCATTGTGTGTGATTTAGAATAATATAATTAGAGTAATTATGTAACTTGAGAGCTGGAAGGAACCTTATAGGTAATCTTATCTAACCTTTCTGTTTGCAGATGAGGAAACTGAGGCTAAAGAGGTTTAGCTAAGGATTTGACCAAGGTTAGTGGAGAAATTGAGATCAATAACATTGGTCAAGTTGACTTCCAGGAAAATATGATGGTTCACTTGGAAATGAGCTCTTACGGTATCTTGCTTTGGCTTTGTTTTTTTTGTTTGTTTGTTTTGGCTTTGTTTTTTTTTTTTTTGGAGGGGGGAAGGCAGGGCAGTTTGCAGTTAAGTGACTTGCCCAAGGTCACACAGCTAGTTAAGTGTTAAGTGTCTGAGGTCAGATTTCAGAACTGAGGTCCTCCTGACTCCAGGGCTCTATTCACTGTGTCATCTAGCTGCCCCTGGTTTTGTTTTTGTCAAGGAGTAATCATAAAGAATACTTGCTTTAAAGTGATTACGCTCCAGTAGAAGAGAAATAAGGACTCAGTGATAATACTTTGAAAACAGAATAAATGTGGAAAAATAAATATTTTAACAAGGAAAGGAACAAGCATTTATTAAGTGCCTACTATGTGCCAGGCACTAAGATAAGCACTTTATAAATATCCCATTTGATTCATATATTTAGGATAATTATTATTTTAATAATACTTATGCTTAGGATATTGAGTGGATTCTACATGAGCTACTTTTCTTCGTATCAGCCTGTGATTATGAAATAACTCTTTAGCTAAGGCCAACCCCTCTACATGTACTCTTTTTTCTCTTTTATTTTCTTTTTTGATAAATTAAAAAAATTTTTCTCCCTTTCAACTTCCACTTCCAATTAAAAAAAAGAAAAACAAAATTCTTACAACAAAGTGCACAGTCAAGCAAAACAAATGCCTACATTGGTTATGTTCAAAAAAAATCTATTTCTTAGTTTTGCATCTTGAATCCTTTACCTCTTTGACAGAAGGTTAGCATCATAGTTTATCTTGGTTGGACACTGTAATGATCAGAATTATCTTTGAAAGTTGTTGGTCTTTACAATGTTATTGTATGAATTGATTTTCTGATTCTGCTTGCTTCACTCTGCTTTAGTTCATACAAATCTTTTCAGGTTTCTCTGAACCCTGTCCTGTTTTTTATTTCTTATAGTACAAGAGTATTACATTATATACATTATTTTCATTTTATGCCATAATTTGTTTAGCCAATAGATGGGCACCCTCTTATTTCCAGTTTGCTACTTCAAAAAGAGCTATATTTTTGTGCATATTGGTCCATTTCCTCATTCTTTGATTTTTCTGAGGTTTAGGTCTGATAGAGGTAATCAGAAGGTCAAAGGGTATGCACAGTTTATGATGTTTTGGAATAGTTCCAAATTGCTTTCCAGAATGGGTTCGCAGTTGAGTCAGGTCAGGTCAACATGAATTTATTATGCATGTGCCAGATATTGCTAAGTACTGGGAATACAAAGAAAGGTAGTTCACATTCTAATGGAGATAACATGCAAACAACTGCACATATAAAAGATATATGCAGAATAAATGGAAGATAATCTCAGAGTGAAGGCTCTAGAAAATTGGGGGCCTAGAGGAAACTAGGAAAGACCTCCAGCAGAAGGTGGGATTTGCACCGAGTCCTGAAGCCAGAAGGTGAAGATGAGAAGGAAGAACATTCCAGACATGGAGGACAGCTTAGTCAAAAGGCAAGGAGTCAGGAGTTGGAAGAATAGCAAGACTACCTGTGTCATTGGGTAGCAAAGTGGACAAAGACTGGGAAAATATGAAAGGATCAGGTCAGGAAGGGCTTTAAGAGCTAAACACAAGATTTTATATTTGATCCTGGAGGAAATAAGGAATCACTGGAGTTTATTGATTAGGGGGTGATATTATTGGATCTGTACTTTAGGAAAATTAATTTTACAACTGAGAGGAGGGTGCATTGAAGGTAGAAAGAAACAACTATCAACCACAAAGTTATTGTAATAGTCTAGGCATGTGGTCATTAGGGCCTGTACCAGGGTGGTAGCTATATGAATAGAGAGAAGGGGACATATTGAAGAATTATGATGAAAAATAACAAGATTTGACAACAGATTATATATGTGGAGTGTGTGAGAGGATTGTTGTGTAAGAAACTGAATTTGTAAACTTGAATCAGTTGAGAACCCTTCTATAGTAGTAGGGAAATTTGGAAGAAGGGAATTTTTTTTGGGGGGAAAGATAATGATTTCAGTTTTGGCCACATTTGGTTTAAGATGTCTATAGGTCATCCAGTTTGAGTTGTCCAAGAGGCAGTTGGAAATGCCCACTGAGGCAGTTAGGGCTGAATAAATAGGTATGAGAATTATTTGTATAGAGATGATAATTAAATCCTTGGGAACTGTGAGATCACCAAGTCAAACTGTATTGAAGAAGAAAAGAGGTCCTAGGGCAGATCATTGGGGGAGACACCCACAATTGCTAAACAGCTAAAACAATGGAGATAGAAGAATGCTGGGAGAGATATTGTCATGAGAACTTTGAGCATAGTAAATGGTCCAGAAAAAGGGAGGGTGGACAATGTCAAAGGTTTCAGAGAAGCCAAAAGGGATGAAGATTAAAAAAAAAAAAACATTCGTTTTGGCAATTAAGAGATTAATTTCAGAGAGAGCAATTGTAGTTGCATGATGAGATCAGAAGCCTGATGGCAGTTTAGAAGACTAAGAGAAGGGAAATGGAGACATCTGATTGTAGCAGGCTTTCTCCAGGAGTTTAACTAAGAAGTGAATGAGAGTCACAGGACAATAGCTAGCAGGGAAGATTGGATCAAGTGAGGGTTTGTTTTTTTATTTTGAAAGAATGTAGAGGATGGACATATTTGTAGGTAACTGAACAGATAATAGTTAGGGACATATTGGAGAGGAGAGAAGGTATGGGATATGAAACAGAGAGTAATCTGCTGGAGAAGATAGATGGAATAGAATAGGATCAGGGATGTGTGTAGAAGGCTTTGTGTTGGCAAGAAGGACCACAACTTTGTAAGAGATGGGGGTGAATAAGGAGGCAGTGGGGAAAGACATCTTAGTGATGTCTTTCAAACTGGATGTCCCATGAGCATCTTAAACTGAGCATAGATAGCCAAGATAGAACTCATTATCTACCTTCTTCCCCCAATCTATTCCTCTTTTAAACTTAGCTATTATTGTTTAGGGCACCATGGTGTCCTGCTAGTCAGTCAAGCAATAAACACCTCCTGTGTGTCAAGCACTGTGCTAAGTACTGTCGTCATGCAAAAAAAAAAAAAGACTAAAAAAATGATCTCTGTTCTCAAGGAACTCAGAGTCTGTTAGGGGAAGACAACATGCAAAAATATGTACAAAGAAGATATAATCAGGGAATAATTAAGTGATAATCTCACAAAAAAAGTACTAAGATTAAGAAGGACAGGGAAGGGCTTCTTACAGAAGGTGGGATTTTAGCTGAGATTTGAAGGAAGCTGGGGAAACGAGAAGGTGGAGATGAGGAAGGGAGAGCAAGGAGAACATTCCAAAAGTGGGGACAGACAGTGAAAAGGCTCAGAGTTAGGAGACAAAGTGTCTTGTGGAAAAAGCAACAAGGAGGCCAGTGTCATTGGATTAAAGAAGATTTGGATCATGTATAGGAAGACTAGAAAATTAGGAAGGGGCAAGTTATGAAGAGCCTTTGACCTTTAAAGGTCCAAAGTCAGGAGATGGAAGAATAGCAAGAAGGCCAGTCATTGGATCATAGAGTACTTGATTGAAGGGTATAGTAAAGCAGAAGAAGCTTGGAAAGATATGAGGATTTTATATTTGATCCTGGAGGTAATAGGGAGCCACTGAGTTTATTGAGTAGGGTGGTGGTATGGTCAGACCTGAATTTTAGACTGATGAGTTTTATAGCTCAGTGGAGAATGAATTGGGGTAGGGAAAGACTTGAGGCAGGGAGACCAAATAGCTGGCTATTTCAGTAGTCCAAGTGTGAAGTGAAAAGGGACTTTATTAGGGTAGTTGCCATGTCAGAAGAGAAAAGTAGGGCATATTCAAGACATGTTATGAAGGTGGAGATGACAGAATTTGAGAAATGATTGGATATGGGGAATTAGACTGTGAAGAGTTGACCCTCACCTAGGTTGTGAGCTTAGGTGACTGGAAAGATGGTAGTGCCCTTGAATGTGAAAGGAATAGAGCTTTGGGGAGGGGGAATATAACAGTTTTGGACTTGTAGAATTTAAGATATCTATGTTATATCCAGTTTGGGATGCCCATTTGGCAGTTGGAAATGGAAGACTAGAGATAAGGAGAAGTAGTTAGGGCTAAATAAATAGATGTAAGAATCATTTGCATAGAAATGATAATTGAACTAATTTTATAAAATTATTTATTTATAACATTCCATTTAAAGATTTTGAGATCTAAATTTTCTCCTTCGAGCTTCTCCCTCACCACTGAGAAGGCAAGTAATAGGATGTCCATTATACATGTGAAGTCATGCAGAACATCTCTATGTTAATCATGTGGCAAAAAAAGGTGAAAAAGTAAAGTGAAGTGAATTGTGTTTCAATTTGCACTCAGAGTTCTTTAGTTCTCTCTCTAGAGGTGGATAACATTTTTCATCATTGAGAGCCCTTTTGAATTGTCTTGGATTATTGTCCTGATCAGAGTAAGTCTTAAACAATTGATTATTGTTACAATATTGTTGTTGCTATGTATGATTTTCTGATTCTCCTCATTTCACTTTGCATGAGTTCATATAAGTATTCTCAGGGTTTTTTGAAACCAGCTTGCTCATTATTTCTTATAGCATAAAGTATTCCATCACAATCATGTTACCACAACTTGTTCAGCCACTCCCCAATTGATGGCCATCCCCTCAATTTCCAGTTTTTTGCCACCACAAAAAAAACTACTACAAATATTTTTGTACTAGGTCCTTTTCCTTAGATCTCTTTGGGATACAGACATAGTAGTGGAACCCTTTTGGACATAGTTCCAAATTATTTTCCAGAATGATTGGACCTCTTCACAACTTCACCAATTATGCATTAGTGTCCCTATTTTTCCACATTCCATTCAGCAGATAATTGGAATCAAGGGAGCTGATGAGATCCCAAAGTGAAATAGTATATAAAGAGAAATGAAGAGGGCCTGGAACAGAGCCTTGAGGAATCCCTATAGTTAGTGGGTGTGATATGGATGAAGGGCCAGCAAATGAGACAGAGAAGGAGCAGTCAGAAAGGTAGGAGGAGAACCAGGAGAGAGCAATGTTATGAAAACCTAGAGAGAAAAAGAGGATTAAAGAAAAGAGAGTGATTGGCAGTGTCAGAGGTCCCAGACAGTTCTGGAAGGATAAGAATTGAGAAAAGGCAGTTAAATTTGTCATTCACCCAAGTTTGTAACCTTGGTGTCAACTTGGACTCCTCATTCTCACCCTACATAGCCAATCCCTACTACATTTCTCCCAAACATTTACCTCTTTGCACTAACATAATTATCCCCCTAGTTCAGGCCCTCAGCACCTCTCACCTATGTGGTTGCCAGAGCCTCCTAATTGGTCCCCCTGCATCTAGTTTCTCCCTGGTCAAGACACTGTTCTTCATGAGGCCAAAATGATTTTCCTAAATGTTCCCCTCCCTCCACTCACCCCACCCAACTCAGTGATCTTCAGTGGTTACTTTTTGACATTGAAATAAACTATTTGTCATTTAAAACTCTTCCCAGACTATCTTCATTCTATCTTTCTATCTTTCTTATGTATTATTCCCCTCTACACTCTCTTTAGTTTTGCCAGAGTATCTTTTTTGCTGTTGTTCACACCTGATACTCTGTGCCTTTGAAGGGGCTCTTCCCTGTGCCCTGCCTGTAATACCCTCCCTTCTCACCTCTAATTCTTGGCCTCTCTGGATACCTTCAAGACTCAGTTCATAGGCCACCTTCTATATGAAGCTTCCTTTAGTAGTGATCTTCTCTCCTTCCTCTCCATTCTGTACTGCTGCCCCATTCTTCCTCTTCCCCCCAGGTACTAGTGCCTTCCTCTCCCAAGTTTACATTGTAACTCTTCTTTAAAGTGTTTTAAAATACTTCTGCATGTTGCACATTGTCTCCCCAGTTGCTTTTTTTGCCTCTCTGTCCTCATTGTTTAGTATTAGCAGATATTAGGGGCTTAAATGCTTGTAGACTAGATTTATTTAATGCCTTATTGTTGATATTCAGTGGATCATTGAACACTTTTATTTCAATGGCTGGATCTTTGGTGGAATTTTATGTGAGTTTTAACAAGTGACACTTTTTGAGGTGAAATGTTAAAGCTGTATTATATTCAGCTCAAATCCTTTTTTTTTTTATTAGCTAATAACTTACATCCACTTCTTATGTCCTTTTAACCATCCATGAAAGATATTGTAGAGCTTCTTGAGTGGTTTAAGAAACAAGATTAGTCACTTATTCAGCTTTTTAGTCCCTACTTTGTACAAAGCAGTGTGCTAGGTAATTAGATGACCATTAGGATTTCTTTCCAACTACTGAGGTTCTTATCCCAGATAAACTATAAGTTTCCTGAGAGTAGGAATGAGATATATTAACTTTTATTCTCCACCATGTTTAGCCTATGGTTGTATACCTCCAGTAAATATTGGTTGAATTAAAGAATAAATATTGAGCAATATCTAACATGAATTAGGACCATTACTTTCAGCATCCCTTACTTGGATCACAGGCTAACTTGGTAGGAACTTTATGGCAGGATTACTCCATTAAAATGTAATTTCTTTGACAAGAGAATTTGTTTCCTCTTTTGGACTTTGAATTTGGTAGTTAGGTAGCACAGTGCATAGAGTGCTGGGATTGGAGTCAAGAAGATTCTTTGTCACTTTACCTCTTCTCAGCTTCAGTTTCCTCATCTATAAAATGGGGATAATAATAGCATCTACCTTCCAGGGTTGTTATGAACATCAAATGAAATTATATGTAAAGTACTTTTTAAACTTTAAAGTGCTTTTTATTAATATTAGTTATTGCTATTATTATTACCGTGTTTCCCTGATAATAAGACACTGTCTTATTATTTTTTTGGACAGAAAAACACCAGAGGGCTTATTTTCAGGGGAGAGCTTATTTTAATGAACATTGACAGCAATTTTAATAAACAGGTAAATGTGAACAAAAAAATGTACCTTTATTCAATAAGCAAATCACTGGGGAAGAACAGGATGACGCGCTCACTGCTGCAGCTCTGATTGGATGCAGCTCGGAGCACGGCATGAGTTTCACTGGGGGGAGGACACGGTGCATACAGAGGGTACCGTAATGTAGCGTGTAGTGCAGGGGATCACCTTCACTACAGTAGCAATCTCAATAGGGCTTATTTTCAGGGGAGGGCTTATTTTAGAGGAATCTTACACAGTAAGGGGAGGGCTTATTTTCGGGATAGGTCTTATTATCAGGGAAACACAGTAGTGTCTACCATAGTGTCTTTGTCACAGTAAAGCACTTAATAAATGTTCATTGTTGAATTGAATGATTTCATGTTTCAATAATTATAATACTTTACATTTTCATAACTCTTTACAAGCTCATTGTAGCGCCAATGCAATATTTACAGGAGCCACAATTATGATAAAGACCATGACTATAAATATCGCATGATGTTCAATGCAGAATATACCAGATTCTCCAGGTAGAGCACAGAACTGAAGTATTACCAGGAAATCGAATCCCAAAACAGTGAGCTGATTCCATCGTAATACCAAAGATATTAAGAAGCCATAATAATGCCGAGAGCCATACCATCCTTCAGCCTTCCCACAAACCAGTATAAGATCAATATTTACTCACAAACCTCTCTCTCTCCTTCCCTGAGCACCTCTCTCTCCCATCGTCTCTCTGGCTCTGACTCCGACTCCCAGCTTCCTATGGGCTCTTCTTCCCTTCACCAGACTCTTCCCACCACAGGCTCCATGTGACTACATTCAGCTTGTTACGGGCTAGAGTTTATCTTCACAGCAGGGAAGCTTCCTGTGGGCTCTGCTGTTCCCTTCTGCTCCCTTAAGCAAATTCCGTCCATCACAGGCTCCTTGTGATTACATTCAGCCTATTAGGGGGCAGAGTTTACTTTCAAAGCAGGGGAGGTCTTCAGATTCCCCCCTAGGTCTATTTGGGGGCAGAGAAGATCTTCAAATTCCCATTCCCATTACTCATATAGGGTTGTTGTGAAGATCAAAGATAATATAAATATAAAGTATATATAATGTATCTATGTTATATTTAGATTAACTCATATATTACATATTATAATACATTTTTAATATAACAATATAATATCTAACATATCTTTATAGATATAATCTTATTTGAGTGTTCTTATTTGACCATAACAGTAAGTTCATGAGATAAAGGGTATTGTTGATATAAACATTCCCAAAGTGTCCTCTGGGAGGCACTGGAATGATCTAGGGGGATGCTGAATAAAAATAAGGAGGAAGTGGAAGCATAAGGAAAGAAGAGAAGATAAGAAAATTTTGAAAAACTGTACATGTGTCATCTATTGTGTAGCAGAGTTAAAGTCATAGTGATTACATTATTTTCCAAATAAACACACAAAATACAAGTTTTAACTGATCAGTGGTCAAGTCCACCAACAGGTCTTACCTTAACAAGCAGTTGTTGGTAGGTGATCATGTTGTACACTGTTGGGAAATTCAGTATGCATCAGCAGGAATATGTGCATGTAATGATTTGTTTTCAGTATAGTACTGTAGGTTTGCATGATATGATATTGCATTATCAAAATTTCAATGCAGGAAAACTCCCACAGATTTACAATAAATTATTAAATTTAAGATATGTCACTTTTAAAATACACACACATATACATTTATATGCATATGTATATATGACAGATTAAAAAAAAAGTTACAGGGTTAAAGATTTCCAGGGGGATGCTGAGTAATTTTATTTTTTTTTAAGGGGTAGGCCAAATAAGTTTGAGAACCTCTGGTAGAAGAATGTATTAATGGGAAAAAAGCACTAATTTGGGAGACAGGAGACCCAGATTTCTAGTCTCTGGGCCTCAGTGTCTTTATCTCTAAAATGAGATGGTTGGACTAGATCTCTACTGATGCTTCCAGTCTTAAGGTTCTATGAAAGAGTTATAGTGCAGTGAACTAGACTTGGACTCAGAAAAACCTGGGCTTGTGTTCTAATGCTGATGTTGACTTCCTGTATGACGTTTAAAAACTGAGGATGATACTTGTACTACCTACCTCAGAGAAGGTAAGGAAAATATTTGTAGAGTGTTAACATAAAAATGAGCTATTATGAAGTAAAGTGAGCAGTTCCTAGTTTAGCCCTAGACCTTGCCAGTAACAGTAAACTCTTCAGAATAAGGAAGGACTAGAGTACTAATTTTACATTCTGTTAACATTTATTTCCATTTTGCTCTTTTGGAAGTTGAGGTTCAGAGAAGATAAATGGTTTACCCAAGGGGCAGCTAGGTGGCTCAGTGAGTAAAGCGCCGGCCCTGGAGTCAGAAGGACCCGAGTTTGGTTCCGGTTTTGGACACTTAACACCCCCACAAAAAAAACTAGCCGTGTAACCTTGGGCAAGTTACTTAACCCCAATTGCCCACCAAAAAAAAGGCAAAAAAAAATATTAAATGGTTTACCCAAGGTAATACAAGTATCAAATTGCAGGGCCAAGGCTAGCTCTTATAAATACCATTCTAGTATTATCTGACTTCATTGTCACCAGTTACCTTGTAGTCCAAAGTGTAGTCCAAAGTCTAAGTTTGACTTCCAAGGTCTAATTTTGACTTCTAGCTTATTCTAGGCTCAGTGGTTACTTCCTTTACATTTTTTTGTATTTATGTGCTCTCTAAATGGAGTTAGAACTTTTTTAAAACTAAACAAACTTAGAAGTCAAAACAGTTTAATTTTCCTATTTTTATAGATGAGAAGACAGGTCCAGAGAAGGGAAGTAACATGTTAGCTCCATGTAGCAAAGCCAGAGTTAGTATTCTAAGTCTGATCTTAGGCTGTTCAGTCCAATAAATTTTTCTGCCATTCCATGTTAACCCCTCAGGTGCTTTTATCTTTACTGGTACATTATTATTTTGGGAGAACCTTAATATATGCTTCTTATGGGTCAATTATGGCTATAAGGAATATATATTTATAATGAATTAGACTTATATGTAGTTCTACAGGCAGGTAAAATACCTGGTTTCTAAACCTCAGCGTGTGTTAAGAGAATAAGGATGTGGTAATTGAAATGTTCCCAATTTTCAGTGACTTGGTTTGGTTGAGTAAAATTGACAATCGCTTTTCCTTTCTTAAAAAGCTTACTTAACATTTTATTTTACTATATGATGTAAGTGATTATTGACAGAAGAAGCAAATATTTATTTCAATATTAATTAAATACTATTTAGGAAAACAAATTGGGCTATAGTAAGTCATTTTGAAAAAGAAAATAATCGGTTTCTTTTTTAATAAAACACATAGAAATTGCCTTCCCCCCAGTGCTTTAGTAATTATGGAAATAGAAAGTACATTAAATGTTGTGTTAATAATTCCAGTGGCATTTCTTGTATTTAAGTCACCAAGAGAATCACGGTTTTTTTTTTGTTTTTTGTTTTCAGAATTTTCAATGGCTTTGCATATGACAACTGGTGGTTGACTGAATACCATTATTTGTGATTTCAAAGATTCACAGAATTAGAGTTGGAAGGGGCTTTAATGAGCATCCAGTCTAACTCACAAAGGAATGCTTACTAAGTACATGATAGTACTTGAGAAGGAGTCATAATAACCTCTTTTTGAAGACCTCTGCTTCTTTCATAGAAGTAGTCTGTTCCACTGTTGGACAGCTCTGATTTTTAGGAAGTTTTCCCTGTCATCAAGTTTAAATTTTCATTTTCAAAACTTTCACCCATTGCTCTGGGTTCTGCTATCTGGGGCTAAACAGATCAAATCTAGGCTCTTATTCAACCCTTCAAATATATGAAGAAAGCTGATGCTTTTCTTTTGCAATTTAAATATCTCTTTTTCATTCAACTAATCCTCATATGGTATAGACTTAGAGCTCCTCCATCATTGTGGTTACTGCCTTCTGAATACTATATAATTTATTAGTGTTCTTCTGTAGTGTCCAGAAATAAAAAAAAAAACTACTCTTCATGAGGAGAGAGTATGATGGTACTGTCACTTCCTTAGTTCTCAAAGTTATGACTGTCTTAATGTAGCCCAAGATCACATTAGGTTTATTTATTTATTTTTTAGTTGCTGTGGCACACAACTTATTCCTATTGAACTTAAAGTCCACTAAAACCCCCAGTTCTTTTTCCACACAAACTTATGTCTAAACATGCTTCCCGTGTCTTATGCTTGTGAAGTTAATTTTTTTAGCTAAATATTGATATGTCTGTGTGTGTGTGTGTGTATGTGTGTAATATTTATTATTCTACACACATTCAATTAGTTGCCAAGTCCTGTTGTTTCTATCTCTACAGTGTCTCATGCATTCACCCGCTTCTTTCCATTTCCATTGCCACCATCTTAGGTAAGGTTCTCATTTCTGGCACTCATTTCTGGGACTGATCTATCTTCCCATCTCTGCTTTGGCTCTTTACCCATCTGCTGTTGATCATTCACATTATTGCTGAGAAATCTTTGATGGCTCACTAATGCTTACCAAATAAATGCAAATTCCTTACCTCTGCATTCAAGCCACTCTGTCAGCTGACTTCAGCTTGCTCTTGCAGCCTTCTTTTTCAAAAACCCTTCCAACCTCCCTTCATATGTTCATCATTCTAGTCAAGCTGGACTATATTCTGCTTTTGTTTTGCCCTTTTGGTCATTCAGTTCATTCAGTAAGCATAAGTGTAATACACATCATGAGCCAAAGATTTTGCTAGGTCCCAAAGATTCAAAAATACCTAACAGCCATTGCCCACTCAAAGAGCTTAAATGTCTTTAGAGTAGAGACCATCTTTTTTTGTTTGGTTTTGCAAAGTACCAAACGGATAGTAAGCTCTTAATGTATGCTTACTGAAGTGAATTTAAGAAGGGCAAAAATTGCTTATGGTTGGGGGATAGGGAGAAAAATCAGGGAGAGCCTTACAGACCCTGAACTGGGCCTTGAAGTAAGGGTAAGATTTTAAAAGATAAATGTGTTGAAAGAAAAAGCATTCTAGATACAGAAGACATTGTGTGAAGTCATGGAGTAGGAAATTTAAGATTCAACCAGAAAGTATTCTCTTTGAGGGGGCAATGGCTGTTAGTTGCTGTTATTACTCCTATTTTACAATTGAGGAAATTGAGGCAAACAGATGTTAAGTGACTTGCCCAGCTGTTTACACAGCTAGTAAGTGTCTGAATTCTTGTCTTCCTGACTCCAGTCCTACCGCTATATTCACTGTGTCACTTAGCTGTGTTAGAGCCTCAGGGCAGTAAATTGTCATTTCCTTCAAAGAGACAGTGATAATGCTGATTTGAATTTTAACCCATTTGCAAAAAATGGAGAAAGAACAGGAAGTACATGTTTGTTTACTAAGCAGTTGACAAGTCCCTGGTCCTGAGTGGGCAAGACAGGTCTGTGGAATCCTTTTCTATCCTTACTTATGTCAGTTCCACTCCAAGGTTTTCTTCAGTGTTCAATGTATTATCTCCCCCACTTTGAGGAAGCATTTACTGAGTATATAAAAGCATATTATTGTATAAATCACAATGATATTTTAAGGGTACTTCTTCTAGATATCTCTCATCCAAATGCTAAAATCATACAAGATTACTTGAATGCCACAACATGTTAAAAAAAATCTTCTAAGTATAAAAAATAAGCAAGGCATACTGGTACTTATTCTATGAGCCTTGTGTAGAATATCCCAATTTTCTGTCTTGGAACCAACTATCTAATAAGCCAATGAAGGGAGTATATGTATTGGCCCTTCCTTTTGTCTTTGAATGAAGAGATATTAGATATTGAATGAAGAAACCTATTTAGACTTTGCTTTGAGAAAGCATGCTTCAGAGAATACAGAATTATTACTTTATTAGTTTTTTGACCTTGCAAATGTATGTTCATCTCTCTTTTTCCTTATCCTAACCCAACAGATAATATTGAACAACAGTCTTTACTCTTCCAAGAATAAAATAACTGGAGTCCTGATGATGGGAGAATTTAAAATTTAGAAGAATGATGTTTAGTTACCTTGATGGGTATCTGTAAAATGTCCATTTCCCCACCCCCATCCTTCTAGGGCAGAATTTCTTCAGGGACTAAAGCTCTGCAGGGTCCTCCTGGCTTTCCCAGCAGAACAGTACAAAGACCACATTGAGAATAGCTGCTGGGGAAGCCCTCTTTACCCCCTCTGCCCTATAAATGCTGTTCTGTCTCCATGAAAAGCCCTGACATCAGCTCTTGGAAAAATCCAAACACTTGTGTCATGGAACAGAGCTCAAACACTTGCCTGGGCAGGGACTAAATGGTTGAACTACAGTTGTGTGTTTACTAAATGATTTCCCTCACTCCCATGCCTTAGCCATGCAGTGGTAAAAGATTTAATCTAGTGGATCAGTTAAAGTGAGCTAACATTTAAGTGCCTGCTGTATGCAGAGAATTAAGACTACCAAGATGAAAAAAATACGCTTCCATTGTCATCTAATTTATTAATTATTAATGAGGGGATATGACATGTACACAAATATATGAAACAAGGTATAGTATATTCGTGGCAAAGGAGAATTCAAACAGGAAACATATAAAATTTTAGGAAGTCGATTTCACCTTCAGGGGACCAGGGGGTTTCATGAAAAAAGTTAACACCTATACTGAGCTTTGAAGAGTAAGTAGGATTTCAACATATAGAGATGAGAGAATTTAAAGGCATAGTGGTTAGCCTTTGAGATTGCATGGAGGCTGGAGAGTATAGGTCAGGAACTGGGAAAAGCTAGTTTTCTAGTTTAGCTGTAATGTATAGTTTGTGAAGGGGTGTTGTGTAAAATGAGATTGGAAAGGAAGCCAGAGTGTGGAGATGCCTCATATGCCAAACTAAGAAGTTTATATTTTCTCTTTGGGTGGCATGGAATCACTGATGACTTTAACATTAACTAGTGTTATGAGAATAAAGATAACTTCTCAAGTCCCCCCATTTTCAACTGTCCTCTGCCATCCTTCTTTCTCCTCAAAAACTGCATTCTCTTTGTTTTTATAATACTCTTTATTTCATTTTTTCCTAGTTACATTGAAAATTTTTAACATTCTTTTTTTTTTTTTAAATTGAGTTCCAAATTCTCTCCCTCCCTTCTTCCCTTTCCCTCCTCCCTGAGATGGTAAGCAATCTGATACAGGTTATGCCATGTGCAGTCATGTGAAACATATTTCCATATTAGTCATTTTGTGGAAGAAGACGAACCAAAAAAATAAAAAGAAAGAAAAAGTGAAAAATAGTATGTTTTGATCTGCATTCAGACCCCATTAGTTCTTTCTCTGGAGGCAGATAAGACAATCTTTTTCATCATGAGTCCTTTGGGACTGTCTTAGATCACTGGATTGCTGAGAATAGCTAAGCCATTCACAGTTGTTCATTGTACAGTATTGCTATTATTGTGTATAATGTTTTCCTGGTTCTGCTTACTTCACTCTGCATTCGTTCTTATAAGGTTTTCCAGATTTTTCTGAAATCATCCTGCTTGTCATTATAGTGCAATTGTATTCCATTACAATCATATACTACATTTCCCATTTGATGGGCATTCCCTCAATTTCCAGTTCTTTGCTACCACAAAAAAAGCTGCTATAAATACTCTTTTACAAATTGATCCTTTATCCTTTTTTTTTAAACCTCTTTGGGATACAGACCTATTAGTGGTATAATTGGATCAAAGGGTATGCAGTGTGTTGGGTTTTTTGTTGTTGTTGTTTTTAATAATACTCTTAAGAAGGATTCCATATTTCAAGGTCAAAGAAGATTAACTTCATTAAACTTTCTGTAGTGCCTTACACATAGTTGCTCAGTTAATGCTTGTAGAGTTTTGCTATATGTATTATAACTATGTATTAAAACTGAAAAAAGAAAAAGTATTTCTGAAGAAACTGGCCAATATATCACCTAAGTCCAACAGTATACACAGTGTCCTCAAACTATAGGCTACAAAGACAAGTAGGAAGTGCATTTACATATATCTTCCTAGAGGCTTGATTTGGTCATTATAATTTTTTTTCTAGTCCTTTCCATGTATATTTTATAGTCATTTTATATTGCTTTTCTAATTCTACTTTACTTCATTTTTCATCTGTTCATATAAGTCTACCTAGTCTTCTCTGTGTTCTTCATAATTATAATCATAATTTCTTAATGATTTAGTAACATTTCATTATAACCAAGTACCACAATTTATTTAGCTATTCCCCAATCAGTGAACATCTACTTTGTTTCTGGTTTTTGCTATCACAAAAAGTGATGCTTTTGGTATACACGGGATCTTTGTTTCCATCTTAAACCTCCTTGGGGCATATGCCGAATCTAGGTCAGTAAGCATAGGCATTTTAGTAATTTAGCATAATTTCAAACTACTTTCCAGAATGGTTGGAATAATTCATAGCTTGGGAAGCCTGAGGAATTTTTATTTTATCCTGGAAACAATAGATAGTGACTTGAGGTTTTTGAAAAGGAGTAATCTGTTGTCTTCAATTTTTTCTATACCATTGGAATATAGTTTATCAGTGACTTGAGGTTTTTGAAAAGGAGTAATCTATAGTCTTCAATTCTTTCAATACCATTGGGATATAGTTTATCACACTCAGCCTGAATTTAAGTGCTCTATTACCATTTCTTCATTTACTTTAGGTTTAAGTTCCCTTCTATATATATTTGCCTGTCTCAATTCCTGTTTTCTGAATCTTCAGTCTGACCACCACTGGAATGTACTTCTTCCTCTTCCTGCAAGAGTAAGTTCAAATGCAACCATTTATATAGAACTTTGCCTGAAACACACACATACACACACACACACACACACACACACTCTCTCTCTCTCTCTCTCTCTCTCTCTCTCTCTCTCTCTCTCTCTCTCTCTCTCTCTCTCTCTCTCTCTCTCTCTCCCCCCCCTCCTTCTCCCTCTCCTTCTCTCTCTCTCTGTCTCTCTCTGTCTCTCTCTCTCTCTGTCTCTCTGTCTCTCTCTGTCTGTCTGTCTCTCTCTCTGTCTGTCTGTCTCTCTCTCTCTCTCTCTCTCTCTCTCTCTCTCTGTCTCTCTGTTGCTTTAGGGGACTGTAAGCTTCTTGAAGGTTGAAACATTTTGTATTCCTAGCACTTCAGTACAGTACCTTATACCTAGAGACTCATTGATTTCATAGGGAACTTCTGAATGAGGAAACTTCTCTAGTGCAGGTTGGCACCTTCTCTGCAACTTAGAGTTTTAGAGAGTCACATAGAACAGTGAGAAGTTAAGTAATTTGTCCAGGATCACAAAGGCCTCTTACATGGTCTAATTAATAAAGGGTAGGGATTTTTATTGTTAAGGGCAAGTCAGGAATTTATCAGTTTCCCTGCTCTTCACAAATCAAGGACTTCAGTAGATACCTTGTGATAGTCAAAGCCCTTCAATAAGTGAAATTTTTTTTTTTGCTGTTTGGGGGGGGGGGGGGAGTCAGGGCAGTTGGGGTTAAGTAACTTGCCCAAGGTCACAGGACTAGTAAATGTTAAGTGCGGTCAGATTTGAACTCAGCTCCTTCTGACTCCAGGGATAGTGCTCTATTCACTGTGCCACCTAGCCACCCCAATAAATGAATTTTTGAAACAAATTTATTAATCACTTCCTATATCCAAACATTGATGCTATAATATTAAACCAAAGACAATCTGTGCTCTCAAGGGTCTTAGTAATAACTTTTTAAAAAATTCAGTATTTTATTTTTCCCCACTTACATGTAAAAACAATTTTTAACATTCATTTTTAAAATTTTGAGTTCCAAATTCTCTCTTTCCCTCCCCCCCACCCTCATTAAGAAGAATTTGATAAAGGTTATACCTGTATAATCATGTAAAACATTTCCATATTAGTCATGTTGTAAAAGAAGACTTAGACCCCACCCTCTACCCCCTGGGGGGGGGAAACAAGAAAAATAAAGTTAAAAAAGTAATTTGATCTGTATTCAGACTCCATCAGTTCTTTCTCTGGGGATGGATAGCATTTTTCATTATCAGTTCTTCAGCGTTATCTTGGATCATTGTATTGCTGAGAATAGCTAAGGCGTTCACCGTTGATCATCTTACAATATTGCCGTTATTGTGTACATTGTTGTCCTGGTTCTACTCATTGCACTTTGCATCTGTTCATGTAAGTTTTTCTAGATTTTTCTGAGACCATCCTGCTCATCATTTCTTTTAGAACAGTAGTATTCCATTGAAATCATATACTACAACTTGTTTAGTCATTCCCCAATTGATGGGCATCCCCTCAATTTCCAATTCTTTGCCACCATAAAAGAGCTGCTACAATTATTTTTGTACATAGAGGTCCTTTTCCTTTTTGTTTTTTATCTCTTATCCTCAGACTTAGTAGTTAGATCAAAGAATATGTATGATTTTATAGTCCTTTGGGCATAGTTCCAAATTGAATCACTTCAGAACACCAACAGTGCATTAGTGTCTCAATTTTCCCACATCTCCCCTCCCCAACATTTGTCATTTTTCTTTTTTGTCCTGTTATTCAATTCAGTAGGTGTGAGGTAGTACCTCAGAATTGTTTTAAATTGCATTTCTTCAGTCAGTAGTGATTTAGTGCACTTTTTCGTATGGCTATATATAACTTTAATTATTTTATCCTAAAATTGCCTGTTCATATCCCTTGACCATTTATCATTTGAAGAATAGCTCTTATTTTTATAAATTTGACTCAGTTCTCTATGTATTTGGGAAATGAAGAAGTCTTTATCAGAGAAACTTGCTTCAAAATTTTTTTATAATTATGATTGCTAACTGTATTTCCCTCCCTCCTATTTCCCCCTCTGTTCAGTCTATTCTCTCTCTCCTTTCACGTTGTCCCTCCTAAGTTTTTTGCTTCTGACTGCCACCTCCCCAATTAGCCCTCCCTTCTATCACCTCCTTCACACACACACACACACACACACACACACACACACACACACACACACCCACCCCCCCCCCCCCCCCCCATCCCTGTTACTTTCATTCAGAGTATATCTAATTAAATATACCTGTTATTCCTTCTCAGCCAGTTCCAGTAAGGTTCAAGCATTCCCCAGCACTTCCCCGTTTTTCTATCCGCTGTAAAAGCTTTCTCTCCTCTTTTAGGTGAAATAATTTACCCCATTTTACCTCACCCTTTCTCCCACAGCATTTATTTTTTTCACCCCTTTATTTTTTTTAGGTATCATCCCATCATATTCAACTCTTGTCTGCCCTCTGTTTATGTATATTCCTCCTGACTGCCCTAATAATGAGAAAGTTGTTCTGAGTTACAAGTATCATCTTGCCTACTGCAGGAATGTAAACAGTTTAACCTTATTTAAGTCCCTTATCATTTCCCTTTCCTGTTTACCTTTTTATGCTTCTCTTGAGTCCTGTATTTGAAAGTCAGATTTTCTGTTCACCTCTAATCTTTTCATCAGGATGCTTTTTTCCTTGAACAATTATACTCAGTTTTGCTGAGATTGTATACAAAGGGGAGTGAGTGGTGGTCAGAGAGAGGGGGCAAGAATTCTTGGTCCAGAAAGTTAAGCCTTGGTAAGTGGGGCCATTGGAGTGTATATTGACACACCCCATCCAGGAACAATGGCAGAGTTGGGCATGATTCCTGATTCAAGGATAGGACATGGGGACCCCCAGGGTAGAAGTTCCTTCAAAGCATGGTCTCTGTTGTGTGCTGTTGACATGTCAAATAGGCTTATTGATTTGCAACAAGAACTCTTCATCCTGTTTATCTAGTCCGCCTGGTGACCTGTAGTTATACTCGACTATTTTCTGCCACTTATCTTCCCAGTTTTCTTATATGGTGGGTTAGAGCACTGAAGTTAGAGTCAGAAAGCCCTAGATTTAAATTCTTCCTCAGATATTAAATGTGTGACTAGATAAGTTGCCTAACTTCTTTGCATCTCAGTTTATTCAACATAATAATGAAAGGTTTGGATTTTATGGTTTCTAAGATTCTTTCTAAATCTATGGTGCTATGGTTGTAAAGGGCTTTCAGGGCCAGGTAAAGGAGTTTGAGCTTTACTTAGAGACAGTAGGAAGCTACTTGAGAATTTTGAGCAGAGAATTATTTTACTATATATAAGGAAGCTTATTTTGGCTTTGATACTAAGTGCAGATTGGAGAGAAGAGAATTAAGGAAACCTGAAAGAGGTTGATGCTACCATCCAAATAAAGGCCTTCATTAACACCTGTCTGGCCTAATGCAATGGGAATAGAGATAAGGAACCAGAGCCTGGATATTGTGGAATTGGAATTGACAGGATTTAGTAACTGATTAGATATGGGAAAAGAAGGAAGAGTCAAAGATAATTCTAAAGTTGTGAAAATGACACACAAGATAAATGGTGCTACCACAAAATTAAAAAGTAGAAAAATAATAAGCTCCATTTGGACATGTTATATTTGAAATGTTGGTAGGATGTCCTGGTGCAGATATCTAAAAGCAGCAGGTGATGTGCATCTGGAGCTCAGAAGAGAGGTCAGTAATAATAATAATTAATATTTATGTACAGTTTTTAAGGTTTGCAAAGGGGTATACACACACTATTCTCTCTTTTCACACTGTCCCTCCTAAGTGTTTTGCATCTAACTACCACCTCCCCCAACCTGCCCTCCTTCTTATCACCCTCCCCCCCTTACTTTCGTGTAGGGTATACCCAATTGAATTTATATGTACACATGCATGCAAACACATAATAATTTGCTTCTTAAAATAATCCTGTGAGGTTCATGGTAGTATTATATCCATTTTGCAGATGAAGAAACTAAGACTGAGAGAGGTTAGGTATCACAGGGTAGAGATTAATGCTAGAATTAGATAAAAAATCATTTGCTTACATATAAAACCAATTCAACTAAAATTAAAGATAAATGGGAAAACAAATCTTTGTAGCATTTGTAGAATCCGCTGATATAGGATTCATTTCTAAGGTGTATATATAGAGAATTGATTCAAACTTGTAAGAATAAGAGCTATTCCCCCAATTGATAAATGGTCAAAGGCCAGTAAGAGGCAGTTTTCAGAGGAAGGAATCCACTTCATCCAGCTATTGGCATATGAATAAAATGCACTAAATCGCTAATAATTAGAGAAATACAAAATAAAGCATCTCTGAGGTTCTATCTCATATCCATTTAATTAGCAAAATTGACCAAAAAAAAGGGGGGGGGATAATAACTGCAGGAGGGGCTGTGAGAAAACAAATACATTAATGCACTATTAATGAACTGTGAACTGGTACAGCCATTTTGGAAAGCTATTTGGAATTATGCCCTAAAAGTTACTAAACTCTGCATAGTCTTTGACCCAGTGGTCCCACTGCTAGTTCCATACCCCAAAGAGATCAAAGAAAGTGAAAAAGGATCTGTGTGTACAAAAATATAGCAACTTTTTTTGTGTGTGGTGGTAAAGAATTGGAAACTGAGGGAGTGCCCAGCAATTGGGGAATGACTGAACAAGTTAGTGCATATGAAAGTGACAGAATACTATATGCTATAAAAAATGTTGAAAGCACTGGTTTCAGAGAAACCTGGGAACACGTGTGAACTGATATAAAGTGAAATGAGCAAAACTAGAAGAACAATTTATACAGTAACAAATAGTGTAAGGAAAACTTTGAAAGACATAGAACCATCGATCAACACAATAAACAGTCACAATGTTATTGCTCATGATGAAGCATGGTGGCCACTTCTTGATAATGGTGTGAAGGACGGATTGGGACATGGTTTAGTTTTGGACATGAGCAATTCAGGAATTTGTTGTACTTGCTTATATATGTTTGTTAGAGGAGAGAGACAGAGAGACAGGGAGAGAGAGAAAAAAAATTTTCTTTCTCAAGAGGGAAGACATACAGTGGTTGCCAGATCTTTTTTTGAATACTTCTGGTGAGGAGAAAACTTCCTTCTGGGGCATTTCATGCCATTTTTGTTTAGCCATCACAGTTAGATGTTTTCCTTATGCTGCACATAAACCTACCCCTCTGCAGCTATGGTCCATTACTCTTCTCTCAGCCTTCTGGGGCAAAGTAGGATAAGTCTAATCAGTCTTCATCTTGATGATCCTTCAGATACTTGAAGTCAGTTATCTTGTTCTTCCCAAATCTACTCTTTTTCAGGTTGAACTTTTCTAGTCTTGGTGAAGTCAAAAAATCCTGTAGACTGACCTACTTCCAAATTCTAAATATCTCATCTCAAATAGGCTCCTAGTCTAGCACTTCACACAGAATTTTTCTTTCCCCATTGCCTCTTTATCACACTCCCAGCAGCAGGTGTTTGAAACTTTTTCCTGTCTCAAGTTTCTTATATTACCTCTCTGCCACCTCTTATACTTTACACCTCAAAAGTTCTTTCCACTTAACTAGCCATGTTGGGAAAGAATCTTTCTGAATTTGTTTTCCTAGACATCTGAAATGGGACTGCTTGCTTTACCTACTTCAGAGGTAAAGGTTTGTGAGAATCAAATGAGCTATATAAGGGCTATATAAAAAATCAGCTCTCAGTTGTCATCATTGTCATTTTTTGTATAGGCCTTCATTGCCACTAACTTAAACCATTGCATCCCCACACTTTCCCTTCCAATTAATCCTTCAGGTGAAACTTTTCAGGAACTTTCTAGTGTTGACTAAAGTACATTTTTTTCACCTGGTGTTCAGGGCCATCTATAATTGTGATGTCACTTTACCTCTGTACTGTATCTAAAAGGAACTACTTACTTCCTCCAAAACATACTCCAAAATTTCCCATTTGTACTTTTCCTCAAGGCATTTACATGCCTAAAATGTGCTCTTCTCTTAGTGAAATCATGTTTAAGCTTTAAAACTCAGATCAAGAGGCCCTTATTGAAATCTTTAATTTTTCATGTATTTCACCTCTCAGATCTTTGTACTTTTTTATGCACTTGTTTTATGTTTTATATGTTAGTTAAACACTTGTTTTATGTTCATATGTTCATATGTATTTCATGTAACTCTTATTACATCGTATGAGGTGTACAGGGAGGGCTAGCGCCTCTGCTGTGAGGGCTTGCCCAACCCTTTTCAGGGCTGCTTGTTCATCCACCTTTGGTGTCCACCTTTCACATAACTCTCACTTGTGGCTCCAAGAAGCAGTATCATGCACAGTGGCCACACCCTGATTAAACCATCTTGACAGATGGCTAAACTGAGTTGAGGGGATAACTGACAGGCCTCAAACCTATCACTGAGTTAGAGATTGTCTACCCCAAGCATGTGAAAACTTCCCCAGGTAAAATGGGTGGAAGAGAAGAATTTGTTCTAGTGGCCATAATGATGACTGAAGTGGGCACTGTGGAGCACTTAGTGCTTGGTTAGACATCAAAGAAGCTAACAGCATCCACTGTATCCTGAACCATTGCCAGTCGTCCTGAATTTTGTCCTGCCATTGGACTTTGATGACTCAGAAAGAGACAATGAGGCTGATGACTTTGTGCAACATTGCCTCATTTAAATGCAGTTCTCTCATAAGTCAAGACATCACCTCTGGTGTAATTGGTCCTCTTTGAAACGAAGGACGAACAACAACAACAAAAAAAACTACATTGTAATATTCTTAATATAATGGTAGTGTTTTAGTTAATCTAGGTTAGTATACCTAGCATAGGGTTCTGTAATTTGTAGGTGCTTAATAAATATTTATGGAAGGAATTATGAATGAATGAGGGAAAATTGTGGAAATGGTCTTTTGTGTCTATATTTTCTCCCACTCTGGGATAAATATGATGACAGATCATTTTTTGCACTTCATGTTTCTTTTATATTGTTCATTTGAAATAGTGTAGGTTTGGCAATATTTGTAAATTGGGTTATTGTATATGTACCACTGGCTACCATTACACTTCTAAGAAAAGATGCAGCACCTTTTTCACTTGGAAATATCTGAAAAATGAACTACTAGTATTTGAGAGAGGAAGTATAGGTACTGACCCTGAATCAGTAACTAGTTTTTGATAGATGATTACTTAACACTTTTTATGGCTGATGTTTACAAGTTGCTCAGTGCAAATATTAGAATTTTTGTACAAATAGATTTTGAAGCCATAAACAGATTTTCATGGCTGAAGTACTAAAGGAAAGATCAGAAGCATAAGAAAGTACAACAAGTTTTCCACTCACCATTAATTACTCTCATAGGCTAATGGATAGTGTTTTAGAAAAACGTTCTCAGGCTCAATGGTCTTAGTCAAAATACTTAGAACTGTGTAAAGGAGAGAGTAAGTTATTGTGCACACAATTCTCTTACCATTTTCCTTCTCTTTGATTTTTTTTTCCTGTGTTTGTGCTTAAATTTTGTTGATGATTAGGGAGTTAGAGTATTTAATTTTATCTGTGTAGATTTAGAAGTGGTTGAGGTTTTTGAGATTATTGGCTGGGAGTGGTGAGAGAGACAGTTGAAAGGTAATTGCTTTCCATGACAGAACCAAAAAGTTGTGCCAAGGATTTGTGTTTTCCCTTTAGTTAAAAAATAATACTAGCAAGGATCATTGTAAAAGCATTTGTTATTTGTGTGAATTTTCTATAATGGAAACACAAAACACTGTTACTAAGGCTTTGTTTATATGAAAAATTCATTCTAATATTGTTCTTTATATAATAAGATTCTACCTCTTTGTCTTTTAAGTTTATATTTATTAATAAAGCTGTTAAGCATGAAATTATATTTGTTGGCTAAAGACTAATGGTTCATATCAATTTAAGCATATGTAACTCACAGGTTTTCTTAAAATTTAATGCTTACATAACTAAAACCTTCTTTCAAATGGGATTTGATAAGCCATTGTTCTTAAGATAAAACTCTTAATGGAAATATGTATAATGCATCCTATGCCTGTGTGGTTTTGCTCAGAGAAATTAATATCCACATATTATGTGGGGACTGACTTCTTCCTGGTTCCACAGCCCTGTGTTTTCTGGGCAAATTCTTGTCTATTTAGCTTTGTGTTAAAGGTCTGACCGCAGTTATATATACTCTCTTGTATTCATGGAATGAATACATACCAAACACAGCACTATCCCACAGGTAAAGGAAACACTATGAGAAGTCTTCCATAGCTTTGGGTAGAGGATGTTTTGTTTTTCTTCTGAGATTTCTCTGAAATGGATGGAAAGCAGGTACCTAAGGAAGTCTTAAGCCCTTTAAGGAAAATTTAAGGAAACTTAGGTACTAAGACAAAGTAGTTCATTTTCATCGAGTCACTGTCCCTTTGAGGGGAATATCTGTTTTTAGCAAATAGACCAGGGCGCTAGCCTCCCCACTTTTTTTGGGGGGGAGTTTGCAGGGATATTTTTTAATTGTGGACAGTTAAATTTCCAATGGAATTTTTCTTTTGTATGTTTCTTATTTGACTTTCTTTAACTGCTGCCTTCTATGATACATACAGATGTCTAGGGGGATTTGACACCATAGTGAAGTCTCACATTTTACTACAAAAAAATTCTGTTTATATCAGGAAGAAAGTGTTGCATGCTGGAGCTTGTTTGAATGGAACCTTCAAAATATACAAAATATAAAGTCAACTGAAACTTTTCACATAGAATCTGAAGGTTAGTGTCTGTTTTTGGCCTCTTCCAATGATGTTTTTGTTTTTTTCTTTACAAATTTTATATGGCCCAAATCCCATATATACTTATCAATTGCAACATTTAGAGATCATGGGGTTTTTTTGTTGACTTTTTTTTGTTTGTTTTCAGTTCCAAATTCCTTCCTTCCCTTTATCTTGTTCCCTAGCCATTGAGAAAGCAGAAAATACGATACCCATTGTACATATGAAGTCACACAAAACATTTTCTCATTAGCCATGTTAGGGAGGAAAATGAAATAGTGAAATAGTGAGTCCATCAGGTAGTTCTCTATCTGAGATGGATAGCATTTTTCATTGAGTCCTTGGGAATTGTCTTAGATTATTGTCTTGATCATAGTAGCTAAATCTTTCACAGTTGATTATCTTTTCAATATTGTTAGTACTGTATACAATGTTCTCCTAGTTCTGTTCCCTTCACTTTATATCAGCTCATATAAGTTTCTAGGTTTTTCTGAAATTATCTTCTTTATTTCTTAAAGCACAATGATATTCCATTATAATTATATATCCAATGTGTTCAACCATTCCCCAATTGATGGGCATCCCTTTAATTTACAATCCTTTGTCGTCACAAAAAGAGCTTATATAAATATATTTGTACACACTTAACCACGTTTGCCTCAGTTTCCTCATCTGCAAAATGAGCTGGAGAAGGAAATGTCAAAAACAACTCTTATCTTTGCCAAGAAAAGCCCAAATGGAGTCATGAAGAGTCAGATATGACTGAAACAACTGAACAACATAAAGTCCTTTTCACTTTTCTTTAATCTCCTTGGGATACACACCTGGTAGCTATATTGCTGGATCCAAGGATGGATTTTCCATTTTCTGAAGGAAAGAAGACCTTAGGACAGTTTTAGGAATACTATGTTTCATACCAGTAATCTTAAAATAGAGATAGATGAAACAAAGTAATGAATTCCCATGAAATGGAAAAAAAAATCTGCTTATTTTTGTTTTGTAAAATCATAGATAGCAGGTCTAGAGAATTATATAAAGATTCTTGCTCATTAGCTTTCACTGATGGAGAGAAAAAGTTTTGCTATCTTGTCATTCATAGATAGGACTGTATTAAGTATATCCATGACCAGTTTATTTAGTACCTTAGAGGGTAACCAATGCTTTTTCAAATGTTAAATATTCTTTTTCCTTTGTTTTCTGAAATAATTTAACTACATAAAAGATAGAGGTGACAACGTTGAAAATATTCTAGGTTACAGACTGAATATACAATCTTTAAAAATAATGAGGAAATGTTAACTGTTTTAAATGGTTATAGGTGTAAAACATTTGCCCCCAGTTCTGAAATAGCCAGTATCTAAAAGTTGGGTCCTGGAGAGTGTACTCTTACAATTATTTCTAATATCTTTCCCATTATTTTTATTGTCATTGCTGACACTACTTCAGACTCTTATTATTTCTCCCTTGGACTTACAAATTGGTCTCTCTGTTCTTTCCTTATAGTACTTTCAGAGTAGTTACCTTAATATATATATATCTGGTCATACTCAGTGCTCAAAAAAATTAGTGACTCTGCACTAATTTTTGAAGCAAATGATTTATAAACAGAAAAGGTAGAGGTAAAAGCACCTACTGAACAAAATACAGATTCCATAGCCCTATCACAATCTAGCTCTAATCCACCTTTTCAGCTGCATCTCCATGAAACTTTCCTTTATGCATTCTGCTTTCCACCCAAACCAGACTGTTGTTGGTTACCTATCTTCAATTCTTGCCTTTCTTTTACCTCTCATATTTAGTCAATTACCAAATCCTGTCAGTTCTGCTGTTCATTCATTGATTAAACACCTGCTCAGATTCAAATTCTACCTCTTCTAGGTATTCTTACTAGAAAATCTTCCCTTCCTCCCTCAGAATTCCCATTGCTTGGGCTATGTGTTCTGGTCTAGATTAGTTCTCAGGCCAGTCCCCTGGTTTTAAAATTTTGATATTAGAGCACAATGAGATACTTTTAGGTCGTTCAGTAGCTAAAAAGGTTTACTCTGACATTTCAGGAAGATATTCAGAAAGAACTGGCATAGAGAACCTGTTGAGTTTGTTCTATTGAGTGAATCTTCCATCATGATCTACCAGTCATGCATCTCTAGCTCTGTTTGACTGCTTTTCACTCAGGCTATGAGGAAGTAACAACAATAGTCTGAACCACCAAGTATGGAGGAATGTCTCAGTACCTTTTAAGGAAAAAACTAGTTTAACCTGCATGAAGAGAGGGGTTAGGATTTTGTTCTTTCCATTGTGTAACTCCTGTGTTGTCCAGTTATCTGCGTTTATGTGCTAGCTGCTTTTACAATTTTATAAGCTTTGTGATGATGTAAATTTAATCTGGATTTCCTATTATTTTAATGCATAATACAGTGTCTGAAAAATATTTGTTAAATTGTTCTCCCAGTTAAATGTCTTTATTAAGTGCCTACTAAAAGGTAAAAAGTCCTTGCACCCAGAGCACTTACATTCTTAGTGAGGGTGGGTTAGATACAACATGTAAACAGATAAGTAAATATATTCCAGAAAATGTAATAGGGTTTAGGGAATGCTAATGACTAGCATGATTAAGAAAGGTCCTCATATAGGAAGTGGCCCCTGAACTGAACCTTGAAGGGAGCTAGTAATTCTAAGAGACAGAGACAAGGAAGGAGCACTTTCCATACATATGGGGAAAAGCCTGACCCAAAGATTTGGAGGCAAAAGATTGAATATTTTGTACAGAGAATACTAAGTAAGCTAATTGAGCTGGAACATAAACTCCACAAACAGGAACAATGTGAAGTAATTTTGAAGGGAAAGACTTGAACTAGATTGTGAATGGCTTCAAATGCTCTGTGTTTATATTTTTACTTTAGAGGAAACTAGGGAACCACTGAAACTTCTTGAGCAGGGGAGTAATGTGGCCAGACATGTACTTTAGGAATATTAATTTGCCAATAATGTGGAGGAAGAATTGGGTAGGAAATAGACTGGAAACAAGATGATTAATAAGGAAGCAGGAATGGTCATGTGAATCAAGATAAATAAATGAATTTGAGAGATGTTTTAAAAGTAGAATCAATAAGGCTTTGCAGCTGATGGGATAAAGCTGGCAGGGAGACAGGAAGAAGAATCAAGCATGACTTGAAGGTTGTTGAAGTACTGTAACTAGAAGTATGATGAAATCCCCTTTAGATGAGTGAAGAAGAAAAAGAATGGAAATGGTCCATTTTAGAGTTGTCTATAAGAAGAAAACTCTCTCTTAATATATACTGTTGATAAAGGTATGAATTGATCCCACTTGTCTGGACAAGTTTTTTAATTATGTAAGAAAAGTCACTAAAATGTTTATAAGTTATTGATGCAATACTCTCACTTTTGGGCATATATCCCTTAAGGTCAAGGATAGAGAGAAATGTCCTATAACAAGATGTTTATATAATATTCTTTATGGTAACAGAAAAACAACACCAGGAAATAAAGTAGGTGCCTATTAATTGAGGAATAGCTGAATAGATTGTGATATATGAATTTTCCCCTAAGTAATGATAAATATGAAGAATTGAGTGAAACTCAGGAAGACCTGTATTAAACAGATACAGAGCAAAATATGAAGAACCCAAAGAATAACATACATAATGACCACAATAAAATGATGGAAAACAACACTGAAAAGACATCAGAATGTAGCTTAATTCAATGACCAGTCTTAACTTCAAAGGACTGATGGTGAAAAATGTCTCCCTCGGGGCGGCCAGGTAGCACAGTGAGTAAGAGCACCCACCCCAGTGTCCGGATGACCTGGGGGATTGGGCACAGACACTTAACACCCACCCAGAAACACCTGGCCATGTAACCTTGAGCAAGTTACTTAACCCCAATTGCTTAGGGGCTGCCAGGTGGCTCAGTGAGTAAGATCACCCGCCCCAGTGTTGGGATGACTTGGAGATTGAATCCCAGAATCCCGGGCTCAGATACTTAGCACCACACCCAGAAATAACTGGCCGTGTAACCTTGAGCAAATTACTTAACCCCAATTGCTTTTTTTTTTTTTTTTAAAGCAATCTTCTGGGTGTGGTGCTGAGTATCTGAGCCTGGATTTGATTCAGGTCATACCGACACTGGAGCCGGTGCTCTTTCTCGCTGAGCCACCTGGCCGCCTCATTTTTTAAAAAAAAATTTTTTTTTTTTTTTTTGCCTTTTGGAGGGGCAATTGGGGTTAAGTAACTTGCCCAAGGTTACACGGCTAGTATTTTTTGTGTGGGTGTTAAGTGTCTCAGGCCCGAACCGAACTCAGGTCCTCCCGATTCCAGGGCCAGCGCTTTACTCACTGCGCCACCTAGCCCAATTGCTTTATAAAAAAAGAAAAATGTCTCCCCCCCTCCTGGTAGAAAAGTTGACAATGGACTGCAGACGTGGAATGAGGCATATGCTGTTAGATATCATCAATGTTTCAGTTTGTTTTGCTTAATCATTCCTTTTTGTTACAAGTTTGAGTCTAAAATGGTAGCATTTTTTAATGAATCAGGAAGATTTTTTTTTTAATTAAAGAGAAGTAGTGTCATCAAAAGAAATAGTGAAATTAGGGGGAGAGATAGATAACCAATCAATAAACAGGTATTTATTAAGCTCTTATAATGTGCCAGTCACTGGGAATTCAAAGAAAAATACAAGATATTACCTCCCCTCAAGGTTCTTAGATTCTAAAGGAGGAGGCAAAATGAACATAAATATATAGGAAACATAAGAATAGTACAAAGACAGAGTGAATGGTACAATGGAATGAACACTGACTCTGGAGTCAGAAGACATCAGTTTCTACCCCAACTCTGACTTTACGTACATGACCTTGGGCAAGTCACTTAACCTCCCTGGGCCTTATCTGTAAAATATATGGGTTGAACGATATGACTTCCAAGGTCCCATATAATTCTTTAGTTCTGTTTGGAATATATTGAATTGATGAGATGACACATATAGATAGAGATATCCAGAAGGGGAAGATAGGGGAAGAACCAGGAGAGTAATATCAGGAAAATCCTTGGAGCATCACTGATGGAGGGGAAGGGGAAAGGAGCCCAAAACCTGCATTGTCAAGCTGTGAAGAAGAAAGTATCAAGAAAAGGCCACTGGATTTAATTATTAAAAGATCCCGGGATCCCTAGTTTCCATTAGACTGGTAGGATAGGAAGCCAGTCAAGAAGTATATTGGAGATAAGGATGATAAGGAAATGAATACATAGGGCTTTTTTCCCCCTAGGAGTTTGGGTATATGAGAGAAAAGAAAGGAGTAAGATTATAGCCTGATGGTTTAGTAGGGTCAAGTTATGGTTTTTAAAGGCTGGAGCTGCTCTACACATGTTTATAAGCAATAAGAAAGGAGTTGGATATACAAATATACATTGGATATACAGAGACTGAAATCTTCCTCTTCCCTTGAGCCTAACTGTTCTACCACCTCTGTGTATGAAGTTTTTCCTATTTTGAAAACCTAGTTGGCAAAGTTTTTGTCTATTTTTCATATCCCTTGCATCAGAGGGTGCAAAAATATACTCCTTTAAGTCAAGGGTTGTTTTATTTTTTTCTCCATTCCCCCACTTGCCCTCCCCCCATAAAGTCATGGATTTAGAACTGGAGCAGATGTTAAAGGACTTTTAATCCAGTCCCCTCATTTTTCAAATAAGGAAATTGAGGCCCATAAAGGTTTAGTAACTTGGTCAAGTTTACACAAGTGTTAGGTTTTAGAGGCAGGATTCAGACCCAGGTTTTCTAACCCCAAATTTAGCATTCTTTCTCTCCAATTGTTCTAAGCATAGGTGACTAATAAATGTTTGAATTGGATTGAATTTGTTACTTTTGAAAAGAGTACCATAGAAATAACAACAAAATAGTTTGTAATTTATAATTTGATTCTGTAAAACATAACTATTTTAGTGGTTTAATAAAGTAGCAGTTGAATAAACTTCTGTTTATTTAAATAGGAAATCATATCTTTTTGGTGAATCAACTTTTTATTCTGCACTAGAGAGAAGATTTCAATAGGATTTCTGATTTCCTTGTATGTTAGTCTTTTGCATTGTTAGAATGATGATAAGATCCCATCACTCAACTACAAGAAATTTAAAACTAATAACACCATGAAAAATTCTCCCATGAGTCATTCTGTCAGCTGTGGCTCCTGCCTTGTACGCCTACTGAAATAACAAGGATGCTTTTATCACTAGCTCAGCTCTGTCCTGCATACATTTGATCTATATGGTAGTTTGTTCATCAAAATGTATTGGTTACTTCATTGTAGCCAAATGTTTATATTTTGTTTATCAGTGCTGGTTATTTTCATTTCTAAAAATGCATGCCATAGTTTGTATAATTCAGAACCCTTCTTCATAGTGATAACTCCCTAAAAATAGATTTTGTATGTGGGATTAAGCTAGAGACATTTATTTCTTCTTTTTTTTTTTAAATAGCTTTTCTTCTCATTTTCTTATTGGTTCTCTATACCCTAACTGTCCAGAGGCTTAACCACCTTTAGCTCTATATTGATCGAATTAGATGTAGGAGATATCTGCTGATAAATCCTTGTACTTAAGAGATATACTTAAGAGCTCTTATATATTGCAGAAAAATTGCCTCCTGTTTTGATTATTTTATGAAAAATTGTATACCACTAGGCCAAGACTAAAAATCATTATATAGGAATAAAAACTGAAATTTGACTCATATATCTAGTCCACAAAATGCCCTAATCATTTTTGGCACATAATAGGAGATAGCAAATCTTTTTAACAAACCAAATTTTCTATCATGTAGTATGTGTAGTAAACTAAAGTACTATGAACTTTTAAAAATCTTAGGAGGTGAACTTCTGGTGCTAAGATGGCAGAGTGAGGAAGGACCATATCCCCAGTCCCCTACCCTAACCCCCAGCAACCAGAAAACTGCCTTAGAATTGATCCAGGAGCAGGGAAACAGCTTACCAGCACTGGAGGAAAGATCTCTCTCACTGGAGGGGGAGAGGAGCAAGGTCCAAGAGTAGCAACAGTCAGCCTCACAGCAGGGGGCCTGCACCAAGGCTCCAAGCCTGGGGCAATCCACCAGTGAGGCCCCACTTTCTTGCAGGCCAGTATTCCCCTAGACAAGTGAGCAGTTTGTGTAGCATAGCAATTCCCTGCCCTATCAACACCACCCCCAGCACAAACCACCAGGGAGGCTTTGACCCCATTACTGACCAGTGGTGAAGCCCTGCCCTGGGGCTGGCCAACAGCAAGACCCTACCCCTCAGTCCTGCCAGAGGGAGACTGCAGCAACAAAATTACTTCTCTTGGGCCTGCTAGCAGAGAGGGCCTGTTTCTGTAGTAATCTAGCAGCACAGCCCCAACAAGATCCCTCCTCTAGGGCCACCCACCAGAAAGACTGTTACCATAGCAACCCAGCAGCAAAGTCCCCCATCACTGGAGTAGGCCAGCAGCTAAATTCCTTATCTAGGGGAAGCCAACGGGGAGGGCAGCCCTAATCCCACCCCCAGTACAAACCAGAAAGGAACCTACCCTCCAGTGAAAGCAAGCAGCTAAACCCTGAAGCCCAGTGAAAACCAGCAATAAGACCCTAGCACTCCAGCACAAAAAGTCTGGAAAAGTGCAGCACCAGAGCCCAACTCTCACATAAAAACACCAAGGCAAGAAGAAACTTGAAAAAAGGGCAGAAGAAAATGAGCAAAAAACATGAAAAGAACTTGACTATAGAATATGGTGATAGGGAGGATCAAGGCTTGAAATTGGAAGAGGACAATAGTGTCAAAATGGCTACATGTGAAGCCTCAAAGAAAAATATAATTTGGTCTCAGGCCCCAAAAGAATTCCTGGAAGAACTTAAAAAGGATTTAAAAAAGTAAATTAGAGAAGTATAAGAAAATTTTGGAAATGAAATGAGAGTAATGCAAGAGAGTCATGAAAAAGATCCAATAACATGGGGGAAAAAATTATACAAAAATTTAAAAAGGAAATAACTCCCTCAAAATAGAATTGGCCAAATGGAAAAAGCTCACTGAACAAAATAATTCCTTAAAAATTAGAATTATACAAGGGTAAACTAATGACTTATGAGACATCAAAATATGATAAAACAAACTTAAAAAAAGAAAAAAAGAGGAAAATGTGAAATTTTTTGTTGGAAAAACAGCTGACCTAGAAAATAGATTCAAGAGCGATAGTATAAAAATTATTAGACTACCTGCCAAAACATGATAAAAAAAAAAAACTCCCTGGACAACATCTTTCAAGACATTTTCAAAGAAAACTGCTCTGATATATTAGAACCAGAGGGCAAAATAGAAATTGGACAAGTCCACTGATCACCACCTGAAAGAGATCCCAAAATGAAAACTCCCAGGAACATCTTAGCCAAATTCCAGAGCTTGTAGATCAACAGAAAGTATTGCAGGCAGCCAAAAAGAAACAGTTCAGATATTATGGAGGTACAGTCAGCATTACACAGGATTTGGCAGCTTTCACATTAAAGAAGGTCTTTGAATATGATATGCTGAAAGGCAAAGGAGTTGGGATTACAACCAAGAATCATCTACCCAACAAAACTGAATATAATCTTTCAGGGGGAAAAAATGAACATTTAATGAAATAGAGGACTTTCAAGCATTTCTAATTAAAATACCAGAGCTGAATAAAAATTTGACCTCTAAATACAAGAGTCAAGGGAAACAAAAAGATAAAAAGGAAACAGGAAAGAGAAAACATAATTCAATAAAGTTAAACTTTATATTTCTATATGGCAAGATATTTGTAACTTAATTTTATTACTGTAACAGCAATTAGAATGAGTATATGTAGACAGAAAGTGTGGATATAAGGTTGTTTTGATGGGATGATGCCCAAAAAAAACAAGATAAAGGGGTGAGAAAGAAAATTGCACTGGAAGGAGGGGAGAGATTGAATGAATGGGGTAAATCATCCCATGTAAGAGAGGCATGAAAGAAGTATTATAATGGAGGGGAAGATGAAAGGGAGGGTTGGGCAAAGCTTAAAACTTACTGTCATCAAAATTGGCTCAAAAGGGAAGTAACATCCACATTCAGTTGAATATAGAAATCTATCTTACCCTATAAGGAAGTAAAAAAGGGGTGAGGATGATAGACTGGGAGAGGGGACTGATAAAAGGGAGGGTGTATTGGGGAAGGCGGTGATTAGAAGTTAGAAGTAAAAACATTTGGGAATGGTAGGGTCAGTGTGAGAGAGAGGGGGAGAGATAAACAAGTGCAAAATAGCATGGAGGGAAATACAGAGTTAGTTGTCTTTAGGAGTACCTCTCTGCTGGATTCTGAGGATCATTATTCTTCTAGAGTTCATAGTCTGTTCTGAAGAATTAACACCTTTCTTCCATCAATGGTTTTTCTTAAGATTGTAGGTTAGTAAAGTGTTAGCTATTCCTACAAATAGTTTTGGTTTTTTGGTTCCTTCAGAATGACTACAAAAGTTTTTTTTCTGTCAATAGTATGCATTCTAAATGATGTAGTAGATAAAAATCGATTACTATGTAAATTACTCATGGTCTCAGTTGTGTTTAAGCTTTGGCTCCACAAAAGACAAAAAAAAAAGAAAAAGAAAATGTCTGCCATGAAGAATATATTCTGCTGTGTGCTTTCTACACAGGAGACTACTTGTAAAAAGACATGGAAGCAGGAAATAGATATCTGACAGGTTGGTCCAATTTGGAAATGGAGGAGGTTAAAAGTACTGTGTCCATCAGTTGTGGGATTGAGTCTGTGAGCATTCTGAACCTCGGTGAGAGAGGGAGACCTAGTCTTTAAAAAACAAAAAGATCCAGTTGGTATATGTTGGATGAGTGAATAAATGAATGAATTTCCTTTACTGTTGAAATGTCCTAAGGGGTGGAAAAATAAGAGGTGACAGTGATGTAACAGAAGTGACGTCAGCCACCATTTAATTAACTCCCTTCTGTGAGCCGGGTACTGTGGGTAAAAAGAGAGGCAAAAGCAGCCTCCAAGGAGCCCGAGTCCGTGGAGAAGAAAGATTAAAAGCGTGTCCCAGAATCTTCAGGCAGTAAAGTGGCTGTACCTGGGATCAGGAAGAATCGTCTTTGTGAGTTCAGATCTGGCCTCAGTTTCCTCATCTATAAAACGAGCTGGAGAAGGAAATGGCGAACTAGTGTTGTTGCCAAGGAAACCCCAAATGGGGTCATTGAAGAGTTGGACAAGACTAAAAACAACTGAACAACTCAAAAGTCTTATTGCATCTTAGTTCTTTAATAGCTTAAAACTTCACTGAGACTTTTGGGATACACTATGTATAGAACAAATTGGAGATAATCTCAGAGGGAATGCAGTAGCATTCAGGGGAACAAGGAAAGATTTCTTGTAGAAGCTGGGATTTTAGATTAATTCGCTTCACATCATTCTGTTGAGTGATCCATTTAATATTTATAAAATGCCTGGTTCATCCTTTCCTCCAAGGAGTTTGGGAGTCAAAGACCTGAATTAGACTCTAGACTCCAGCCATTACCAGCTATCTATTGGTGACTTTGGACAAATGACAGCTTCTCATATAGCCTTCCAATCTGACAGTCTTTTAATCTGACCTATGACCTTTTAGTTCCATTTATCTCCTTTTTTCAGAGCAGGGGTTCTCAATATGTGGTCCATAAACTTGTTTTTAAGAAATATTTTGATGAATGTATTTCAATATAATTACTTTCCTTTCGAATACTAGGTCTTTTAAAAATATTATTCTGAGAAGTCCATACCATAGAGTTCACCAACCTGTCAAAGGGCTGGTGACACAAAAAAAGTTAACCACTTATTTAGAAGAATGATCTTCAGGCAGGAAATTGTAGCACAGAAATCTTTAGTTAGGATAGATTTGAAGGTAGTATTTAAGACTAAAAAGTAGGATCACTTAATTACTCTAAATTCTTCTTACTAGGAATTTTACCCCATATATTTTTGAAATATTAGAGACCTCTGAGGAATTACTAGAAAAGAGAGTTGCAAAAAGATCAGAGAATGACAAATGCTCCAGTTTAAAAAAAATAAAAAAGATAAAGTGAATTTTGGAAACTCTGCTTTATCACATTTTCTAAATTTCTGAGTTTAGAAATATTACCTAAGAACCCTTTTTATATACACAGTAGGGAAAAAATGTGTGTGGGGGGGAATTGTTCATGGAACTTAAAGTATTTATTATATGAAACCTGGTTTTCTTTTTCAGTATGTAATAAAATAAGTATATAAAAATAATAAAAAAAACCAAAACCTTTATACATAGTCAAGTAAAACACATTCCCCCATTGGCTGCTGGGGAATGAACATTTTACTCTTTAACTTGAATCACTCTTTAGTTATCAGCAGGTGAATATACTTTGTCATTGACCTTCTTGAATAATGGTTGGTTATTGCATTAAATAGAGTTCTTAAACTTTCCAAAGTTACTTGTTTTTGCACCATTGTTATTAATGTTTAAATTGTTTGTCTGGTTCTGTTCTTTTAACACTGTATCAGTTAATACAAGTCTTTTCATATTTCTTTGAAACCCTTTCTTTCCATCATTTTTTACAGTGCAGCAATATACTACTAATACTCCATTCCATTATAATAACAATAATATTTCAGTACATTAATACATCACAATTTGTTTGACTAGTCCTCAGTAGATGGGTACCCCCTTAGCTTTCAGTTCTTTGATATAAAAACTAATGCTGCCTTAAATATTTTTGTGCATGTGGGTCTTTTTCCTTTTTCTTTGATTTCACTGGGGTTAGGCCTAGTAATGGTATTCCCTGAGTCAAAGGAATGAGCAATTTACTGACTTTTAGGACATAGTTCCAAATTGCTTTCAGAATGGCAAGACCAATTCATATGCATTAATGTGCTTGTTTTCCTTAGACCTTCCAGCAATTTATTATCATTTTTGCCAATCTGATGGGTGTGAGGTGAAACCTCAGAATTGTTTTAATTTGTATTTAATAATTAGTGATTTAGAGCCCTTTTTCATATGGTTGTTCATTAGTTTGGATTTCTTTCTTTGAAAACTGCCTGTTTTGTATCCTTTGACTATATATTTGGAATTGACTTATTAAAAATTTGAATAAGTTTCTTAGATGTCTTGAATATGAGACCTTTACCAGAGAAAAGGTTAAGGTTAATTCCTTTGATGCGTTTCTATTAGATTGATGATTTGATTATATAAAGTAAATTTTGAATGTATGATACATTTGCAAATAACATTTTTTTCATAACAGTGAATGTTGTGCAAACCATTTGTTTTGGGGAATCCAGTATATATTTGCATATAGAGCTGATCAAGAAAAAGCCACCATCTGTTGCCTATGAATCCTGATTCAAATTTTCTCATGTCCACTCTGTTCCAGGTCATCAAAAACTGGAATAGACCATTACCTTATCAAAATGATTTGATTTCTTGCTGCTACTACCCCTTTACCTTCTTTTCCTCTGCTTGTTAGAGGTCACTTCTCAGTAGCCAGGAGTCATACTTAGTATATTTTTTTTTAACCTCTAAGTCACTGACATGGTATTTGAGGGGGGACAAACCCCTAAATTTTATCAAACTCATTTAACATTGTGCCAATTATATACAATCAAATACCCAAAAATCATAACAAAAGGACAGCTTTATAAAATTGTGCTTAGCATATCCCAAGAACTCAATATGTGTTATGAATAGATGAATAAAAGTATGATTAATAGCTTGACCTTCCAGTGGTATTGGGCCTTAACAGATCTGTAATACATATTTTCTGTTTCAAAAGAATTTATTGCATCATTAAAGGAATATTGCATGTCAGCTGTCAGCTGTGATGTAGTAGGAAGAGCACTGGATTTGGAGTCAAGACCTACATTCAAATTCTGCCCTTTAAAAAAATTTTTTTTTAATTTAATAGTATTTTTTTCCAGTTTCATGTAAAGACAATTTTCAACATTCTTTTTTGAAAGATTTTGAGTTCCAAATTTTTCTCTCTCCCTTCCTTTCCTGCTTCCCAAGATGGCCAGTAATCTGATATAGGTTATACATGTGTAATTCTGTAAAACATATTTCTTTATTAGACATGTGAAAGAAGAAACAGAACAAAAGAAAAACCCCAAAAGTAAAATAGTATGTTTTGATCTACATTCAGACTCCATCAGTTCTTTCTCTGAATGTGTATATCATTTTCCTTCATGAGTCTTTTGGAATTGTCTTGGATCATTGTATTGCTGAGAAGAGCTAAGTCAATCATAGTTGATCATCTCAGTGTTTTTGTTACTATGTACAGTGTTCTCCTGGTTCTGCTCACTTCATTCAGCAACAGTTCATATAAGTTTTTTCTGAAATCCACCTGCTCATCATTTCTTATAGCAAAATAGTATTCCATTACATTCATATACTACAACTTGTGCAGCCATTCTGCAGTTGATGGTAATCACCTCCATTTCCAAATGCTGACTTTTATAATCTCGATATGTGACCATGAGCAAATGTTAACTTCTTTAAAGTCTCAGTTTAACCATTTGTAAAATAGAAATGATAGTAATATTTGCTCTATATGCTTTCAAAGAGTTGTCGCAAGAATCAAGTAAGGCCATGTATATGAAGTACTTTTTAATTATTTGAAATTCAGCTGTCATATTTATGGATAGGTAGGAAGCCCTGGCTTCAAGTTCTGTCTGCTTGTAGTATGCTCTTGTACAAGTCATTTAACCTCTTATTACCACAAGCAGTTCTCTATTTCTCTGTACCAGCAACCACCAGTCTGTAATTGAAGAGTAAGTTCCATGATAAAAGTTCCCATTACTGGTAAATCACAGTTACAAACCAAATAGACAGACATATGTTTGTTAATTGAATGATGGAAATGATCTCCTTTTTTAGACCTGGTATTACTTGAAATGAGAGGCAGTGTGCTGTAGTAGATAGAAAACTGGCTTTGAAACCAGGAGCATCTGGGTTCAAGTTCTGCCTCTGACACATACCTACTGTGTGACACTAAGCATGTAACTTAATGTCTTTGCACTCTAGGCAGCTGTAAAATACAGAGAAGGTGCTGACTTATATTGGTAGTTCCTTATAACAACAAAATCACAGATCCACTCCTTATCCTCTATCATTTGAAATATGATTTGATCTGTAATAAGGCTTTACATGGGCTGTGCACTCACATCGACTAATGATATGCCCAAGAAAATAATGCTAATGGGGTCTGGCAATGATTTTAGAATTTATTGTCTTCACCCATTGTTCTCATTACCTCTTAAAAGAAAAAGTAACTTGAATTAACTGGCTCTCTGCCTTAAGGGCTTCCTGGAAACTTTCCCCAGTAGCTCCTTAAACATTGTAGTGCCTTTGGCAAGCAGTATTGTTTTAGGGCTTGATCTCCTGGTATTCCCCTGAGAAGTTTTGGTTAGAAGTGATGGGGTTAAAGGTGATATTTGCCTAAGAATGACCCAATCTGCACTAATCTTGAATGGCCTCCTTGAAACACTCTTTGTTTGAAGACTGGTCTGTAGAGATTTGGTTGTCTTCTTGATATTTACTTCTTCCTTCCACAGACTGATTTTTTAGCCAATACCAAATTGCTTTGATGATTACAGCTTTGTAATACAGTTTGAGATCTGGTACTACTAGGCTAACTTTCTTCACATTTTTTTTTTTTTTTCACTGATTCCCTTGAATCAATTCCCTTTGGTTCTTCCAGATAAATTTTATTATTTTTTTTAGCTCTATAAAATAATTTTTTGGTAGCTTGATTGATATGATACTGAATAAGTAAGTTAATTTAGGTACAGTTGTCATTTTCATTATCTTGGTTCAGGCTACCCATGAGCAGTTAATATTTCTCCAGTTTGTATGGATCTGACTTTATTTGTGTAAAAAGTGTATTGTAATTGTGTTCATATTGTGTCATAATTGACACAATTGTATGTGACATAATTGTGTCTTGGAAGGTAGACTTCTAAGTCTTTTATATTATCTGCAGTTATTTTAAATGGAATTTCTTTCTCTCTTGCTGCGGGACTTTGTTTCTAATATATAGAAACATTGATGTTTTGTGTGGGTTTATTTTATAATTGCCAACTTTGCTGAAGTTGTTAATAATTTCAACTAATTTTTTAGTTGACTTTCTAGAATTCTTTAAGCATATCATTGGCAAGAAGTGATAGTTTTGTTTCCTTATTGCCTATTCTAATTCCTTTAATTTCTTTTTTTCTCTTATTGCTATAGCTAGCATTTCTAGTACGATATTGAACAATAGTGGTGATAATGGGCATCCTTGCTTCACTCTGGATCTTATTAGGAAAGTTTCTAGCTTATCCTCATTATAGATGCTTGTTGATGGTTTTAGACATATGGTTCTTATCATTTTAAGGAACGCTCCATTTATTCCTATGCTTTCCAGTGTTTTTACTAGGAATGAGTGTTGTATTTTGTCAAAAGCTTTTTCTGCATCTATTGAGATAATCTTATGATTTTTGTTGTTGATGTGTTCAGTTATATTGATACTTTTTCCCATATTGAACCAACCCTGCATTCCTACAACAATTTCAGTCTGGTCATAGTATATGATCTTTTTGATATATTGCTGTAATCTCCTTACTAGTTCTTTATTAAATACTAGTATTTTATTAAATATTTTTTCATCAATATTCATTAGGGAAATTGTTCTATAGTTTTCTTTTTGTTTTTGCTCTTTGTGTTTTAGGTATCATCACCATATTTGTGTTGTAAAAGGAATTTGATAGGATTCCTTCATTGCTGTTTTTCCAAATAATGTATACAGTATTGGAATTAATTATTCTTTAAATGTTTGATAGAATTCATATGTGAATCCATCTAGTCTTGGGTTTTTTTCTTAGGGAACCCACTTATGATTTGTTCAATTTTTTTTCTAATATGGGGTTATTTAAGCATTTTATTTCTTCGTCTATTCTGGCAACTTCAATTTTTGTAAATATTCAATCCATTTCACTTAGAATATCAAACTTAGTAGCATATAATTGGGCAAAATAGCTCCTAATAATTGGTTTAACAACTTCTTCATTGGTGGTGAATTTATTCTTTAATTTTTGATACTTTTTATTTGATTTTCTTTCTTTTTAAAAAAAATCAAATTAACTAATGGTTTATCCAGTTTAGTTGTTTTTTTTTTTTAACCATCTAGTTTTATTTATTAGTTAAGTGGTTTTCTTTCAGTTTTATTAATGTGTTCCTTGATTTTCAGGATTTCCAATTTGGTGTTTAATTGGAGATGTTTAATTTATTCTTTTTCTTTTAGTTCTTTTTAATTGCATGCCCAATTCATTGATCTGTTCTTTCTCTAATTTATTGTTTAAGCTTTTAGAGATATAAATTTTCCCCTAAGTACTGTTTTGGCAGCATCCCGTAAATGTTCATATTGGTTGTCATTGTCATTCTCTTTAAGGAAATTATTGTTTCTATGATTTTTTTACTCATTTTTTCCCCACTTAAAGTATTTTATTTTGTCCAATTACATGTAAAGACAGTTTTCAACATTCACTTTTATAAGATTTTCAGTTCTATATGTTTTTCTTCTTCCCTTCCTCCTCTCCCCCTCCCCACAATGGCAAACAATTTGATGTAGGTTATACATGTACAATCATATTAAATGTATTTCCACATTTGTCATGTTGTGAAAGAAGAAACAGAACAAAAGGAAAAAGCCACCCAAAAAAAAGTGAAAATTGTATGCTTTAATCGTCATTCAGACCCTATCAGTTCGTTCTCTGGATGTGAATAGCTTTTTCAAAGCATCATGAGTCTTTTGGAATTGTCTTAGATCATTGTATTGCTGAGAAGAGTTAAGGCAATTATAGCTGATCATTGCACAAATGTTGCTATTACTGTGTATAAGTTTCTCCTGGTTCTGCTCACTTCACTTTGCATCAGTTAATGTAACTCTTTACAAAAGCTACTTGCTAATCATTTCATATAGCACATTAGTATTCCATTACATTCATATAACACAACTTTTTTTTTTGCTTTTCTTATTTTTGGAAGCCAATTGGGGTTAAGTGACTTGCCCAAAGTCACACAACTAGTAAGTATGTTAAGTGTCTGAGGCCGGATTTGAACTCAGGTCCTCCTGACTTCAGGGCCAGTGCTCTATTCACTGCGCCACCTAGCCACCCCCATATACCACAACTTGATCAGTCATTCTACAATTGATGGGCATGCCCTCAATTTCCAATTCTTTGCCACCATAGAAAGAGCTCCTATAAATATTTTTGTACATGTAGGCCCTTTTCATTTTTTTTTTTTTTAGGATCTCTTCAGGATACAGATCTAGTAGTGGTATTGCTGTATCAGAGAACATACACAGTTTGGTTACCCTTTGAATATAGTTCCAAATTGCTCTCCAGAATGGTTGAGTCAGTTTACAACTCCACCAACAGTACATTAGTGTCCCAATTTTCCCCACATCCTCTCCGACATTTATTATTTTCCTTTTCTGTCATATTAACCCATCTACTGTGTTTCCCTGATAATAAGACCTATCCCGAAAATAAGCCCTCCCCTTACTGTGTAAGATTCCTCTAAAATAAGCCCTCCCCCGAAAATAAGCCCTATTGAGATTGCTACTGTAGTGAAGGTGATCCCCTGCGCTACACACTACATTACGGTACCCTCTGTATGCACTGTCCCCCCCTGCCCCGGGTGAAACGCACACCGCGCTCCGAGCTGCATCCAATCAGAGCTGCAGCAGTGAGCGCGTCATCCTGTTCTTCCCCAGTGATTATTGAATAAAGGTACATTTTTTTGTTCACATTTACCTGTTTATTAAAATTGCTGTCAATGTTCATTAAAATAAGCCCTCCCCTGAAAATAAGCCCTCTGGTGTTTTTCTGTCCCCAAAAATAATAAGACAGTGTCTTATTATCGGGGAAACACGGTAATAGGTGTGGGGTGGTACCTCAGAGTTGTTTTGATTTGCATTTCTGTAATCAGTAGTGATTTAGAGCATTTTTTCAGAAGACTATAGACAGTTTTAATTTCTTCATCTGAAAATTGCCTGTTCATATCCTTTGACCATTTATCAATTGGGGAATGACTTATATTCTTATAAATTTGACTCAGTTTTCTATTTGTTTGAGAAATGAGGCCTATATCAGAGACACTTGCTGTAAAAATTTGTTTCCCTGCTTTCCTTTTAATTTTGGTTGCATGGGTTTTGTTTGTGTGAAGCCTTTTTAGTTCACTGTAATCAGAATTGTCCATTTTGAATTTTATAATGTTCTCTATTTCTTGTTTGATCATAAATTCTTCCCTTCTCCATAGATCTCACAGGTAAACTATTCCTTGCTCTCCTTATTTGCTTATGGTATTACTTTTTATGTCTAACTCATGTACCCATTCTGACCTTATCTTGGTATATAGTATGAGATGTTGGCCCATGCCTAGTTTTTGCCATATTATTTTCCAGTTTTCCCAGCAATTTTTGTCAGATAGTGAGTTCTTATCCCAGAACCTGGAGTCTTTGGGTTTATCAAACAGTAGATCACTATAATCATTTACTACTATGTCTTGTGTACCTAACCTATTTCACTGATCTGCCCTCTGTTTCTTAGCCAGTATCAAATAAGTTTTGATGACTGCTGCTTTATAATATAGTTTTAGATCTGGTATGGCTAGGCCACCTTTCTTTGCATTTTTTTTTTCATCAATTCCTTTGATATTTTTTACCTTGTAGCCTTCCAGAAGAATTTCTTATTAATTTTTTAGCTTTATAAAATAATTTTTGGTAGTTTGGCATGGCACTAAGTAAATTAATTTAGGTAGAATTATCTTTTTTATTATTTTAGTTTGGCCTACCCTTGAGCAATTGATATTTTTCCAGTTGTTTACATCTAACATTATTTGTTACTCATTCTTTTGGTTTAGATTATTTAGTTTCCAATTAATTTTAAATTTATGTTTCCATAGTACTTTATTGGTTTTTTGACATTATGCTCTGAAAAGGATGTATTTAATATTTTTGCTTTTCTGCTCTTGGTTGTGAGGTTTTTATGCTGTAATAAATGATCATATGTGTAGGTGCCATGTAGTGCTGAAAAAAAAGATATATTCCAGTTTCTAAAATTTTATTAATCTCCTTATCTTCTAGTTTATTTTTTTGGTTAGAATGATCTAGTTCTGAGAGGGGAAAGTTGAAGTCCCTTCTAGCGTAGTTTTATTGTTTATTTTGCCCTGTAATTCATTTAACTTTTCCTTTAAACATTTGGATGCTACACTATTTGGTACATTTATGTTTAGCATTGATGTTAATTCACTGTCTGTGTTACCTTTTAGCAAAATATAGTTTCCCTGATTATCTCTTTTAATTAGATCTATATTTGCTTTTGCTCTGTCTGAGATCATGATTACTACCCCTGCTTTTTTTACATCAGGTAAAGCATAATAGATTCTACCCCACCCCCTTACCTTTATTCTATGTATGTCTCTCAGCTTCAGGTGTGTTTCTTGTAAACAACATATTGTCAGATTCTGATTTTTAATCCACACTGCCATCTGCTTCTCTTTTATGGTTGAGTTCATTCCATTCATATTCACAGTTATGATTACTTTATATTTCCCCTCTATCCTACTTCCCCCGCTGTTTATCCATCTCTCTTTTTCCTTTTACCTCAAAAATATGTTTTGCTTCTGACCACTTCCTCTCCTATTCTGTTTTCTCTTCTGTCACCCTCTCTTCTTAAGGCTCTCCCCTCCTACTTCCTTGTAGGGTAAGAGAGATTTCTGTACTCAATCTGAATCTGTTATTTGGTCTTTTAGTCTCTTTGGTTGGGAATAAGGTTCAAGCATTACCTGCCAACCACCCATCTTCCCTGCCACTGTAAAAGCTCTCCCTTTTGTGTCTCCTTTGTGAGATAATTCACATTATGTTGTTCTCTTCCACTTTCTCCCGGTGTATCCCTCTTTCTTACCCTTTATAATTTAATTTTTTTTAAATCATCCTATCATACTTAACTCACCCCTGTGCCTCCTATGTATGTATACTTTTTCTAACTGTCCTAATAATGATAAAGTCCTTAAGAGTTAAAAGTATCATCTCCCAATATAAGAATATATGCAGTTTAGCCTTATTGAGTCCGTTATGATTTCTCTTACCTATTTACATTTTTATGCTTCTCTTGAGTCTTAGATTTGAAAGTGAGATTTTCTGTTCAACTCTGGTCTTTTCATCAGGAATGCTTGAAAGTCCTCAGTTTCATTGAATATCTGTTTTTTTCCATGAAAGATTTTGCTAATTTTTGCTGGGTAGGTGATTCTTGGTTGTAATCCTTGCTCCCTTGCCCTCCAAATTATCACATTCCAGCCCCTCCCCTCATCTTTCAATATAGGAGCTACCAAATCTTATGTTATCCTGACTGAGATTCTGCATTATTTCTATTGTTTCTTTCTGTCTGGTTGCAATATTTTCTCCTTGACCTGGGAGCTCTGGAATTAGACTATAATATTCCTGGGAGTTTTCACTTGGGTATCTCTTTGATCAGTAGATTCTTTCCATTTCTATTTTGCTGTCTGGTTCCAGGAAATCAAGGCAGTTTTCCTTGATAGTATCTTGAAAGATGATGTCTAGCCCCTTTTTTTTTAAAATTTGGATCATATCTTTCAGGTAGTCCAGTAATTCTTAAATTATCTCTTCTCTATTTATTTTCCAGGTCCATTGTTTTCCCAATGAGATATTTCACATTTTCTCCTATTTTTTCATTCTTTTGACTTTGTTTGATTGTTTCTTGATGTCTCATAAAGTCATAGCTCTGCTTACCCAATTCTAATTTTTAAGGAATGGTTTTCTTCATTCAGCCTTTGTACCTCCTTTTTCATTTGGTCAATTTTACTTTTTAAGAAGTAGTCATTTTCTTCAATGAGTTTTTGTATTTCTTTTTCAATTTGGCCAGTTCTGCCTTTTAAGTCATTCTTCAGTGGATTTTTGTTACTCTTTTACCATCTGGCTATATTTTTTTGTTGTTGTTAAGGTGTTCATATATATTCATTTATTTTTTTAGTATTTTTTTTTTTTTGTGCCTGCTTTATCAAGCTGTTGTCTTTGTTTTCATGATTTTCTTGCATCACTGTGATTTCTTCTCCCAGTTTTTCCTCTACCTTTCTTGATTTTTAAAATCCTTTTGAGTTCTTCCAGGAATTCTTTTTGGGTCTGTGACCAATTCACATTTTTTCTTTGAGGCTTTGGATATAGCAGTTTTGACTTTGTTGCTTTCTTTTGTGTTTGTATCTTGATCTTCTCTGTCACCATAGTAACTTCTAGGGCCAGATTCTTTTGTTGTTTGTTCATTTTTCCAGCCTATTTCTTAACTTTTATAACATTTCGTTAAAGTTCAGCTTTCATTTGGGGTGGAGAGAACACTGTCCCAAGCTCCAGACCTTTCTTGCTGCTATTTTTAGAACTATTTCTAGGGGGGTCTCTGGTTTTTCAGTTCTTCCAAGGTACTGTAACCATAGAAGAGGTGTGGTCACTGCCCTCTTGGCCTGTCTTTTGGTCTATGAGTGACCACTGGCACTCTTCTCTGTCATGAATCTGTGATCAGGGCCCCTAGCCCCCCTGTGGCTGAAAGCCCTACTGTGCTGATGCTTCTGGGACTGCGACCTAGAACTGAGTATGGGCAATGTGATAGGGTCCTATACTTAGTGCTGGCAACGTTCATTGCAGTTTCCTTCCAACTAGTTGTCTGACTCCACTTAAGATCTGTGCATTGAGAGGGTCTGAAGTTGCTGTTGCCATTGAAGGATTGCTTCCATAGAGATTGCTGCTATCAGTTTCAACAGCCCCCCTCCTTTCTCCTCACCCCCAACTGCCTTCTACCTTTAGTGTGGCTAAACACCAGGTCCAACTATCACCCTATTGAGACAGATCTTTCCCTCTGACTACCTGAGTTTTCCTACTCTGGAATATTGTTTCACCCCATCCCTTATTGGTTCCGCTACTCTCAAATTTGATTTGAAAAGTTATTTTACGGTTATTAGTGAGAAATTTGGGAGAGCTCAGGTGAGTCCCTGGTTTTACTACACCATTTTGACTTCATCAATATATTCTCTTTTTACCTCAAGAAAATCATCTCTTCAAAGAAAGAAGTTGAGTTTTATCCTAAAAGGACAATCTTTATAGAGTAGCATTTATATGACTGAGTTTGTAGAACCAAAGGAAATAATAATAAATTCTTATTTTATCCGTTTCTTACCAGTAACTAGATTTGTTTGTTATAGCTGTCTACCAATAATAGAAGATTATGAGGTTGATCAAAATATAACAGAAACTTGCCAAGGTGAATCATAACTAACAGCCAGATTTGGGGGTTGTGGTGGTTTTTTTCTAATCAGATTTATTTGGTTACCTAGGTTTTTTAGAGAATAACTACAGTTATTGGAGAACTCATATTACGTGTTTCAGCATTTTTTGATTCAGCAAATAGGTTAAAAGTTGATTGAGTCAAATTTACCAAGGATCCAGTAGTGGCTAGAAACAACATGTAAGGGAATTGTAGTGAACTTGGAAGATCAGTATGAATATGATGTAGCAGAAAAAGTGAGCTAATTGAATATTAGTTTGCATTTATAGAAGCAATAGTGTTCACTATGAGGGTAGTGATAGTCTTTGTGGCAGTGTGGTATGTTGAACAAAATGCTGCCAGGGAATCAAGAGACCTAGGTTATTATACAGGTTTTTATACTTAATAGCAATGTAATCCCAGTCAGTCAACCAGAGAAGTTATATATCCATATCTCATAGGATAGTTTGAGGATCAAATGGAGAATATGTGTGTGTATACGCACAGAGATGTGTCTATATGTGTTTATGTATATAGATAGATAAAATTTTAAACAAAAGACAGTAGCATTAATATTTATTATTATTATTACTCTAAATAAACTCTAGAACAGGGGTGAGGAACCTGTGGCCTTGAAGCCACATGTGGCCCTCTAGATCCTCAGGTGCCATCCTCTGACTGAATCCTAGTGAGGCGCTTTGACTAAATCTAAGTCCTTTGACTGAATCCAAGTTTGGATTGCCCTAAGCAATTCACCAAGTCTCCCTTGGGGAGGAGCTATTCATCTGTTTTGGTGGAGGTATTTTCCATAGGTGGAGTTCCCTTATATCAATTAAAATATAGGTCTGGATGAAAACAAACTCCCAGGTTAGGCTGTTTGATGTGGTGTTAGAAGACAGCTATTTCACTGTTAACTTTTTTTTTTTTGTTTCAGGTTTCCCCTCAAAAAACCTATAAGGTAAGTTGTTCAGTACAGTAAACTTAAAAGTTTCTCAGTCATTACATTATAAGAGTTAGGCATACATTTTGAATTTAGTTTAAAATATCACAGGTTGCATTTTTATTTAATTATATTAGGATTGAAAAAGGGAATTTCAGAAAAGGATTCTTTTTTTTTAAAACAATAACAGAATATTTTACAATTGTAAAAGGTACCTAATCTTCCTTGTTTTTATAAAATAGCATTGCTTTAATAACATTTTCAGTAGAGTTTAAAATATTTGTCATTGTCTGGTTAAACTGGTGTTAAATGCTATTTGAGGTTGTAATCTATGAATATTTCATTTTGCAATCTTTCTAACTATTTTAAGAAATGAACTTGGGGGGCAGCCAGGTAGCACAGCGAGTAAGAGGACCGGCTCCAGTGTTGAGAAGACCTGGAGATCGAATCCCAGGCTCAGACACTTAGCACCCATCCAGAAACACCTGGCCGTGTGTGTAACCTTGAGCAAGTTACTTAACCCCAATTGCTTAGGGGCGGCCAGGTGGCTCAGCGAGTAAGAGAGGTTGTAGTGGAAGTATATTGTCAGTTCAGAATTTTTTTTTTTTTTTTTAGCATGTGTGTGACTGCAGTTGGCCTTAATTTAAGAAATGTTTTCTGGCATGTTGGTATATCACAAAAATCTTAATTAACTTTTAAATGTTTAAGGAATTTTAACTTTACACAAAATTAAAATTTAAAGTCAAATATGAAATATATACATGTAAAATGCATCCAGGGATAAACGAACTAGCTCTTTCTTTCCTCAATACTTTTACTTCAGCATTTTTCTCTCATGTTAACATAATTATCTAAAAATATTACCACTTCACAGACAATATAATAGCTTTTTTTAAAATCTAAAATAAACTGTTTAAAGAACAATTTAGCTCCAATATTGAGTCTTCTAATGATTAAATAACCATTATATATTATTGCTAGAGTGTAATAGACTGGTTTGATCAAGATTTTGACCTCACTATACTTTAAAATAAATAATAGTTCTAGTTCTATCAAGACTTAATAGTGAGGGGCGACCAGGTGGCTCAGCGAGTAAGAGCACCAGCTCCAGTGTCAGGATGACCTGGGGATCAAATCTGGGCTCAGATACTTAGCACCACACCCAGAAATAACTGGCCGTGTAACCTTGAGCAAGTTACTTAACCCCGATTGCTTAAAAAAAAAAGACTTAATAGTGGTTAGCTGAGATTTCTTTGGCCAGAACTTTAGACAAGCTTTTATTATTTTAGACAAGCTATTATTACCTTGGCTCCCTGACGGGCTATCTATCTTTTTGAATAGGTGATAAAGATTGCAGTGATGACAGAGAATTTGAACCTGGCTATTAATATGTGTAGGTTTTATAACCCCAGATTTTGGCACAGTTAGAGACCTAGAGTAGGTGCTTAATTGATGCTTATTGAATAGAGAAATTAATAAAAATTGATATGTAGAAAGAACTTTTACAATTTATAAAATACTTTCCAGATAACACTACTGCATAGATGTTGCAAATGTTTTTATCTCCATTTTACAATTGAAGAAGCTGAGGGTTAGGGAGGCTAAGTGATTTGCCTATAGTAATATAGCTGTTATCAGAGATGGAACTTGAATCTAGGTCTTTCGTTCTTAAATCCAGTGGTTTTTTGTTTTGTTTTTGTTTTTTAAATTTGTGTCAGCTGCCTCTCCTAATACCTGGGTTCCTATCTGTCAAGTGAAAATAATAATGGTCAATCATTTATGAACCTACTAAAATTTTTTAATAAACCTTTGTGTAGATTCAAGTGTGAACTATAAAGAGTAAATAGTATTTTAAATGTTTACGAATATATCTAATCATTGAAGAAGCATACTGTATTGCCTGTTGGAGAGACTAAAGCTTTAAGCCCCTTGAGAACAGAGTAAGGAAAAAAAGTAGAACAGACAAATTAGATGTAGGACAAAAGAGAATTGCTTTCTTCTTCCTTGTTCTTATTTTAAAGCTCACCTTTTAGGTTTTTGCAAAATTTCTATCCTAGTGATTCGGAAATTGACATTGTTATTTTATTTGTATATCTATCTATCTATCTATCTATCTATCTATCTATCTATCTATCTATCTATCTATCTATCTATCTATCTATCTATCTATATCTGTCTATCTATCTATCCATTTATTTTCTTATATACTTACCTAGTTATTTATTATTTATTTTAAATTTAGGCATGCAAGTATTTTGACCCGAGAGTCTCCGACAGACAAGAAGCAGAAAGTTGAACGCAGTACATCACATGACTTTGACCCCACAGGTAACAGCCATCCATCTTCATTGTAGGAGTAGATGATGTAGAAGAGTTTGACATAAAACTGCTTAAATAACCTGTGGCATTTAGGAAGTTGCTGAACATATAATGGCTTTTAGCAGTGGAATAAAACCTTTGTTTTGAAAGAATACAGATAGCCCTTGCTTCTGACCATAGTCCATTTATATAGAATTTAGAAAACGTTTTTTTCCACAGTAACCATAAAAGTAGGTGTTGTGTTTCTTGTTGTGGACTCAGCATAAAAAACAACATATATATGTCCAAAATATGTCATAAATGCAAAGATATAAACAATTGGAAATTTATGTAATTTTTCAAAATATAGGAATAGATTAATTAGCATTTGAGGTGAAATCAAAATAAAAAATTGACCTCATTTTATAAAAAGCAAGTGTATAAATGGGTACTCTTTCTTGCTTCCATTGTGATAAGTTTAAAAACTGTCTTATATACAGAAATATCTGACCCTAAATGTTAGTAATTTTGGGTACCTTCTTGAAACATTCATTATGCATGTGGGTTTTTGAGTTTGAATGCATTTGATTTCATGTAAATAGTGTTGCTTGAACCTCTTTTGTTTCGGGGCATTCAGAATCTACTTTCTAAAGGTAAACTCATTGTTTAATACATACATATACCTACCCATACATACACCTTTAGAGCCTCCCTTCCTTCTTTTTAACCCCCACAACATATAAATCCATTTGGTTTATAAAACTGTTTGAATGATTCTTTTATGACCTTTGAGATGTGTGTGTGTGTGCATGCGAGTGTGCCCCCATGGTATAATGTTCAGTTGTGTATCTCTCAGTGGGATTATGTGATAAGTTGAGTCAAAGAAAGGATATTGCTTGTCCAGGACACGTGAATAGGAATCTGTTTTTAAAGGAAACTAAACAAAGTTCATGTTTCTATGTAAGATGGGTCACAGCAACTTTTTTTTAAACAAGCTACTCTTCCCTTTTTGGGGAAAAAAAGTGTTTAAAGTGAGCTTATAGCTAACAAATTTTATCCAGCAAAGGAATGCTAATCTATGAGAAGTTAATAACAATGTTCATAGTTCCCTACCTTCTTGGATAGGAAAAGTAGAAATATTTGTTGTGATCAACTTAGGAGATTTGAATGGAAGGATTATATAATGTGTTACCAAGCTGAATCTCAGTTTGAGAGGGAACATTCTCTGTGTTTCTCATACAATTTTGAGATCAGGGAACCCTGTGGCTTTTCTTTCAGTAACAGTAGTTACTGTTTAGGGGCCACAAGTTTCTATCTCATTCCAATAAAAAAAAATACTGATGGTTTTTTTTACATTGATTTGTTGTGTATTGCTGATCTGTTGAATTCTTCTCTCCAAAGACAGATTTAGGGAAGTTGTGTTCAGTGGTCTACATTAAGGATATTATCCTGTTTAGTATCTGTATCTGTATAGTCATTAGAGCTCTATTCTAAAGAATTTCTCTATCCCATGTGTCATTGTATAAATAAATGTGTTTTTAATTGTCTTTTCTATGATGAATCTTTAGAATGTGTTGTTCATGGCTTGTTCTAAATGCTGTCACTTGTGGTATTCACACCTTGTTTGTGTTTTGCACGATTTAACCTGATCATGATTCATTCTTTTTTCATGAAGTTTTTTCTCCTTACGTCAGTCTCCATATTTTCTATATCTTTCTCCTTTTCTCCCGCTTTTGTGCAGACAGCTCCTCCAAGAAGACAAAGTCTAGTTCAGAGGAGAGTAGATCGGAGACGTATGGTAAGCTAATGCAGCACCTTTAGCCTTGTACTTTTCAGCCTAATTTGTGCCATTTTGTTTCTGTGCACCTGCAGCCTCTTTCTTTTGTCTGCCCTGCATGGCAAGGGAGAAGGGAGTCTGGGGCTTTCGTGTGGCAGTGATTTGGCAGCTTGTAGTTACTAGAGACTAACAGCCTAGGTTCAGGGATAGGCAATGTTCTCCATTCTCTCGTCTTCTTGTTTCTGAAAGAAAGTACAATATATCCATTTTGTTGCTTCCCACATGATGTGGGCAGGTTTTGTCTCCTTTTTATACCATGTCCCATCACTGTGATAAGCTGCTTTAGTTTGGAATAGTAGTTCCTAAGTGGTTAAAATTTCATATTGCATCAGCTACTTTTTTCCTTTCATGATCTTGAAAAGCTGTTTCTGTAGAATGACAGAGGCTCCCTTTACAGCCTTTTTCATTTCCTTGGATTAAACAATTTGTCCTAACGTTTCATAAAAATCTTTAAAAATTTCCCCTCAATTTGAAAATTTCAAAATAGTACCTTTTAAAGATACTAATCTTTAGAAGAAGCTATTTTATTTTAGTCCAGGTGAGTCTGCTACCTTGGTGAATGATTGATTGCCCCAGTTACCTTTAGTCTATGTCCTGTCTTCCAAAGATAGCCCCAGGTGTGTGATATACAAATTTGAATGCTGAGATAAGTATCTTCCTATATCCTAATATCTGACTGTTCTGTGTTTCAGGAATTATAGACATCTGAAAGACAAATTCAGATCAAATTTATTTAAATAGTTTGGAAACTGGGCTGGTTAATCATCCCCTTTCAGGAAGATTTCACACTTTTTCTAAGGTTAGGAGATTGATAGTAAATAGGGAAATTTGGCCTTTTCTATTTGAAAATGAAAATCTGCTATGTGGTAGCTTCCCTGCTTATACCTGTTTCCTAACTGCTTTATACAAGTGGGAAAATCAAGGAAATTTTGGATGTATTTATAATATCAATCATGCATACACATGTATAGGCATTTTATAATTTTTATCTACTATCACGCAGTATTAAACTGCTTCATATCTATAAGACCTCAGAATTTAGCTAAAATTATGAAGGAATCCATATTAGTTAAATATTAACACCAGGGCCCTTTCTCTCCTTTTTCTTGGGTAAAAGCGCCCTACATCTATTCCTTTTCGAGAATTGGCTTTTTATACATTGTTCAATAGAAAATGTGTACCATGCCTGGGGGAATATTCTTTTTCCTCCTATTGTATAGTGTCCTGGTTTTTTATAGGAGTGAGATGACTTATTAACTTAAACTGGTTTTTCAATCCAACATTTTGCTTCCACAAATAATTTCTTTTAGTTTATTCTCAGCATAGAAGTTCAGAATTCAATTTCTTTACAGAATTTCTTTATAATCTTAATCATTTCCTTCCAGTGGCTTTGACTTTTCATTTTTTTATGTCCGTGCCACGTGAAGAGATACTTGCTATTTGCTTTGGACAAGGCTTAACAATTTAAGATCTGTGACAAGAAATATTTTGCTAATATTTTTCTTACCATTGGTGAGGATTTTAACACTGGTTCAGACATGCCATTGGCTGTGTAGTAATAGAAACATCTTAAGTGGTCATGGGGAACTAAGGTGTGGCTTTTTCTGCCTGTTTGTGTTCTTGAAATAAAGCATTATGAGTGAGCCCAGATTAATCAAAAGCACTTAGCAGAGGTACTAGAGGGAGAGGCAGAGTTCCTGGACCATGTCCTAGGTCTAGATGCTACAGAGTTAGTTTACATTGGATAATACAAATGTTTCAAAGCTACCAAAGTTTATTACTTAATGAGAAGGCTGTTTTCTGGCCATTTGAAGACAGTTTGCCAGACAGTTGCATGAAAAAGGATCTCTTAGAAAGTCATTCATCCAACAATTGCCCCCCCTACTCCTGTACTACTAGTTTTATGCTAGGCATTGAAGACATAGGTAAAGTGACTTAACTCTTGTTCCCAAGGAGCTTGCTCTCTAGGGGAAAACCAACATGTAAGTATAATGATTACAAAATTATGCAGAGTCACTACAAGATAATTTTAGGGGCATCAGGAAAGGCCTTATTAGGAGATGTGGTACCTGAGTGAAGCTTTAAAGGAATCTAGAGATTTTGAAAGGTGGAAATGAAAGGGGGAATTTTTGGAATGGGAGAATAGCCTGTGTAAAGGGGAATACAGATGGGAGATGGGAGGAACACTTAGGAGATCAGTTTGACTAGACCAGAAGTTTTATGAAAGACAGTAACATATAAGAAGCCTGGAAAGGTAGGCTGGAGCCACATTTTGAAGTTAAATAAGCATAGACTAGAATTTGAATGAGTAATAGCTATTGGTGAAATTTAGCTTTATACAGGGCATCTTGAAATGTCAATTTTTTAGATTTTTCTTTTGAAGTTATGTTTACCTTTCTTTTCTTGGAATAAAGTTTGAAAACCAGATACTTATTACATGTCAACTATTAATTTACAAGTTCTTTTTTTTTTTTTAATTGAGTCACTTTTTTGTTGTTGTTTTTTTTAAGCAATTGAGGTTAAATAGCTTGCCCAAGGTTTCACAGGCAGTTTTTTTTGTGTGGGTGTTAAGTCTCTGAGGCCAGAACTGATCTCGGGTCCTCCTGACTCTGGGGCCGGCACTCTTACTCACTGCACCACCTACCCGCCCCAACTGAGTTGCTTTTAAAGTTAATTTGTGAGAAAGACAGTAGTTTGGGGTTCTTTCCCTTAGTTAATTTCTAATAGAAACTGGTTTGGTTTTTTGCTTATAAAAATGCATTTCCCAGTTAACTGTTCATTGTAATTGACAAATTTTATTCTCTTCTCTGCTTTTGGGGATATATTTAGAAGAAAAACTTCATATCTCTAGTCCCAACTATATATTTCTCCTTTCTTTACACTCTCTCCCTTAGTAATGTTATTATTTCTAAGGCGTAATTATTCTCTCTATATAGAATACTCTAGAGCTAAGCACAGTTTGTGGGACAGAGTAGATATTTAATAAATGTAGAATTGTTGAATTGCTCTCTGTAAAGGATCTGATTGGGATTCAGGTGTTGCTGAACTGTACCAGTTTCTTGGGGAATAGCTCCTTCTTGAAAACCAGTCCTTTTGATTTTGTCCTTGACCCTAGGGCTTCTTCCCTCAGTAATTTCTGAATGTCACTTCTGGTCCAAGACCTTCTTGCCCTTAGGTCTGCAGGACCTTCTGGGTTTCAAGTTCTATTGCATTTGATCCCTAGTTCCTTTCCCCTTTTTTCTATGAATTGGTTATCTGATTTTAGTACCTACTGTCTCTTTTCCATGCTAGATCAGGGTTGTCTAGGATTTAATCAAAGATATTTATATTGTATAGGAAAAGAGAGTATCAATTAAAAATATCTCCAGATAAACTAATTAGAGGTTTATATAAGCCTAAACTTGTTAGTTAATACTTAATTGAAGTTTCCCTTGACTTAGCTTGGTCCACATATTCCTCTCTATGTTGGGAGCCTATGCCATGATATTTGACTGCCTTTTAGCCCTCAAATCACAGTGGCATCTCATGTGCCTCAGAAAACCCTCTTCCAATCTGGAATTCATCTACCTGAGCATCCTAAGCTCATTCTACCTATTTTACTATCTCAGATTTGTTCAGGAAGCCATATCAGTGGCACAATGTTGGTGATCCTACCACATTCCTATGTAATCATTTTGCAATCCAGATACTCTTCTTCCTCTGTCCAGAAAGGGGATATTTTATTTCATTGGAAATAAACATATCTATTACATACCATTAAAGTATTTCCTCATCACCCTGAAAACAATGATTTAACATAATGCTAGGTTCCCCAAGTTTCTTCCATTACATTCCCAAAGCCATATCTCTAGCATTTCTGTCTCTCTCATACTCCAGTCTATTATTTCCAGCTAGGGAAATAACATACTCACTTTCCTTTGCTTTGATCAGGTTATATTTGTAGTATTTTATTATGGGTCCTTTTTTTTTAGAAAGGAGAGACATCCAGAAGAAGACAGCCAAGATGGTTAAGAGCCTTGAGAACATGCCTTAGATGGTCAGTTGGAGGAAAAAAAAAAACATTTCAAGTCTATAGGATACATTACTCCTCTTCACTTACTCTAAACCAGGGGTGGGGAACCCGTGGCCTCAAGGCCACATGTGGCCCTCTAGGTCCTCAAGTGCAGCCCTTTGACTGAATCCCAACTTCACAGAAGGAATCCCCTTAATAAAAGGATTTGTTCTGTAAAACTTGGACTCAGAATCTAAACTCTAGCCAGACTGCTTTATTTGCTTTTCTCAAGTCATCATGTTATTTAACTCTTCTGTGCCTTTTTATAGCCTGTCTTATTATTCCTAGAATCCTCTCTGTCTTCTCTTCTGCCACTTGGAACCTTAGCTCCCTTTAGGCACTGTTCAAGTCCTGTCTTTTAATAGAGGCTTTTGTTAAATCCTGTATTTGTTAGTGCCCCCTCCCATAACTTTGTATTTATTTTGTATAGATAATGTGTTTACTTATCTGAACTTACTGTACAGTAAGATGTCAGCTCCCTGAGAGCAGTGATAATTTTACTTTTTGACTTTATATTCCTGACTTATACATCTCTTATTTATGTATCTGTTAGCCTATTTAATTCCCCCAGTAGAATGTAAACTACTTGAGGGTAGGTATTGTTTCACTTTTGTCTTTGTATTCCTGTACCTAGCACAGTGCCAGGGACATAGTAGTTAACTTAATAAATGTTTGATTGCTTGATTTGAATTGTCCCCTCCTGTTTTAGGCTTTCATCATCTCTTGAACTTTTACAAACTCATGTCCCTGTTTATTGATTCTTCTTCAGTCCAAACTTCAATCTAAACTGATTCTAGGTGGTTTTCCTGAATCATATTCCTGGTCATATAATTTCCTTCTTTAAAACATTGAGTGTTTCATCATTGCCTACCACATGAATTCCAAATAATCAGACTTTGAAGGTTCTCCATAATTTGGCCCCACTCTAACTTTCTACCCTTTTACCCCAAATATATAGCCCTGCCTTTTCTTCTTATCTCTTCCTTCTAAATCCTTCCTGTACTTCAAGGTTCACATGAAACACTACCTTCTCCATAAAGTTTTCCCTGACCCTCCCATTCAGAAATTAAACCATTCACCTCTGAACTCTTAAAACATTTTGCAGTAGTACTTATTCCAGATCACTTTGTATTTTGGTTGTGAGCAGATTACATGATAGGTTCTATTGTTTACACTTAACCTTGGTTTCCTCATCTATAAAATGGTGATAATAATACTTGCACAGATTGATGGTGAGAAATGGACTGTTAACTGTAAATTACCATGTAAATAAGAGCTATTATTGCATGTCTTGCTTCCCCCATTTAAGATCTAACGATCCTTGAGGACAGGAAAAATTTTAAGTCTTTGTGTATGTATCCATAGTGCCTTGTACATAGTTGATGCTTGTGTTTATATTCATTAATTTGAAGAAATAACTTTTGGCATTTGGCAAAATGTTTGGTAAGAAGACATTAATAGAAGTAAAAAATGGAACATTGATTTTACTTTAATTGAACTCATCCATTCCTTTTTCTTCTTTTTCTCTTGAGAGTTATTTCTGATTATATTCAATCAGGAACAAAAATATAATCAGTATATTTGTAAATTTAGACCCCTAAAATTGGCAGCATTTATAACACATTTAACCGAGAGGTTTCTTAATCAAGGGATCATCTGAGGTCTTACTCATAAAACATGTATGTCTGGCAACAGAGTTTTAAAATGAGCTGTTTTTATGAAGTAGCACATGGTCTTTCCCCACACCCTTCCCTCAAGCTTAATTCTTTAGACATGAGGCTTAGAGAAGTTTGATCATGTAACGAAATCAGAGTTGAGGAAAGACTAAGACAACACTTTCACCAAAATACATGTTTTATGGGAGGTTTAGCATGTGTTTCTTTTCCCTTCCATTTAAACATTCTCCATTTCCACTGTATTTTACTACCCAGCACTCTACACTTTGCCTTTTTACTGGAATTACAGTGTAATGAAATTAAATAACTTTCTAGTCTCTCCAGAGGGGGAGAATCTTTCTTTCCTCCCACCTCCATCCCAAGATTTTAATAATACACTCTAGCTTACTAGTTCACTAGTAAGGGAGAAACTTCTCATTTTTTTTTTTTAAAGACATTTTAATCATTCTAAAGAAAGGTTTTTTTTGTTTTTGTTTTTTCTTTTTTTGCTTGTTATCAAGAGATAGGAAGTCACTGGAAATTGAGATAAATCTAGTCTTGACAAATATTTAATTCAGCACTTTTTCAAGAAAAATTTTATAATTTTTGCCCCAGGATCATTTTATATCACTGTTGATAATGAAATAAAATCAATGTTTAACATTTTCCTAATGAAATAATGGTAGTGCTGGAAGGATCAAATATAATAGACTTCATTGGGAAGAAAAAATTGTATTGGTAATTGGAATATCGTTATTGGGACTAGAATTCAGTTAAAACAAAAAAGTGTTAATATCTGGCCTCTTTTGTAAGCATTTCCCCACATTAACTGGTAAGTGGATGTGTCAGGTCTTTGATTTCATTTTTTATCAGAAAAATTCCAAAAAAATTTTAAACTGCCTTTCACGGAACTTTTAATACATACGAACAAAAAAATATTAAGACTAAATTTTAGGATTTGAGAATCACCATCAGTGATTATTGAGCACCTTTTATTTATTGAAGGATACTATGTTTTTAAATACACATGTTAGTCAAAGTGATGCACTGATTTCATGATGCTTACATTTAAATGGGAAAGTTGGCAAACATGCACACAGAAGAGAATGTCAACAAGAGATTAAATAAGAGATACTTCTTTTATTTGTGTCCTCATCAGTGTGCACATTCCCTTCAGTGGAACAGATCACAACTCATAGATACCTTCTCATTCTTGTTAATATTTTCCTATAAATCCTATAAGAAGTCTTTGCCATGTGTTGAGAATTCTTTCATTAGATCTCTTTACATTATAGAGGGACTGATGAGGTACAGAGGTTATACTTCAGTTATCCCTCATTCTTGCTATATAATTTTCCCTATTCCCTTTTTTGTTATATATCTGAGAATATTTTTAATACTACTTCTTACGTATAATTCTTTGTTAGTCATATTCTATAGCCTATTTACACATTGTACATCCTTTTCTGTTGCCCTCTGGGTGATGTATATAATTGTTCACTATAATTGTTAAGATACTGCTATTACCTGATTCTTAGCCACATAATGCCACTGGCATAATATTTTTAATTCATTCAGAGAACATTTATTTTGAACCTAGTATATGCAATAAGCTATGCTTGTGTGTTGGGAATACAAAGACAAAATAGAACATCTTTCCCCAAGGGCTTAAGTTCAATTGAAGCAAAAAGGTTAGTATTAAAAAAGGAGATTCGTGAATTGGAGTATGGCTAAACAATTTGTGATATATGTGAATATATTACACTATTATTATATCACAACAGAGCAGTCATGAAGTACATTAAGTACTTTTCATATGACAGACACTGTGCTAGACATTCTAGAATTTAATATAAAGAATGAGACAATTTCTGCTTATAAGGAGCTTCTAATGGGGAGACCACAAATACATAAAACGAAACATATAACATAAATATAAAATTAATAATTACAAACATATAAAAAAGTAGTTTGCCTTTGAAAGGAGAAAGGTCACCTCATGAGAGATGAGTGAAGGAGGAAATAGTGGGGGATGTCAGATGAGGAAAAAGAAAAAAAAACACTGGGGAATGGTCTCAGTGTTTTCAGTGAATTAGGAGGATAGGTCTTCACCTAATAGGATGGGGGATGGATCTGCTGTATTGGACTTGAGACCAAATGAAATTGTTTGCATTAGCCATAATGGTGAGTGGGATAATGAATGATTAAGAAATATGGCCATGTTGCATTTAGGGCTCAGTTGAGAATATGTAACATAATTTGTAGTGAGTTTTGTGACTTTTTCTATCTCCATTTGTATAGTCAAGTTAATAAGTCAAGAAGCATTAATGTATTAAGCAACCTCCTGTGTACCAAGCATTGTGCTAAGTGCTGGGGATACAAAAAAAAAAAGACAAAAACAATCCATGCTCTTCAAGGAGTTTGCAATCTAATGGTAAAAATAATTTGCAAACAAGTATTATTCAAATAAGATGTATATGGGATACATTGGAGGTAATCTCAGAGGGAAGACACTAACATTAAGGGTAATTGGGAAAGGCTTTCTTGCAGAAGATGGGATTTTAGCTGAACATTAAAGGAGGCTAGGGAAGCATGGATAACATTGTGAAAAGGCGAGTGGTCAAGAGATGAAGTGTATTCTGGGAGGAACAGCAAGGAGAATAGTGATTACTGTGTCCTAGGATACTAAGGTGTAAGACGTCTGGAAAGGCAGGAAGAGGCAAAGATATGAAGGGCTTTACAGGCCAAACCAAAGACTATGTATTTGATCCTGGAGGTAGTATGGAACCACTGATATTTATTAAATAGGGTGGTGACATAGATCTGCATTACATCTAGGTGGAGGATGGACTAATGTGGGGAGAAACTTGAGGTGGAGACCAACCAGAAGGCTATTGCAATAGTTCAGGCATCAGATATTGAAAGACTATACCAGAGTGGTAATAGTATCAAAGGAAAGAAGGAGGAGTATTTGAGAGAAGTTATGAATGTAGAAATATCGGGCCTAGCAACAAGTTGGTTTTCGTGTGGTTGAGAAGTTGAAACACATAGGTTGCCTAATTGCTTAGTCACTTAGGAGGATGGTGTATCCTTAATAGTAATAATAGGAAATTTAGGAAAAGGGAAGGTTTTGGAGGAAAAGAAAATGAGCTCAGTTTTTGACGTGTTAGTTTAAGAAGTCTACAAAACATCCAGTTCTAGATGGCTAATAGGCAGATGATTTGAGACCCAAGGTCAGAAAAGAGATTGGATAAGGACTGGATAAGTAGATTTGAGAACCCATCTGCATAGAAGATAATAATTGAATCCATGGGAACTGATGAGATTGCCAAGTGCAGTAGTATAAAGGGAGAAGAGAAGAAGACTTGAGACAGAGCCTTATGGGATACCCACAGGTTGACGGGTGTGACATGAAGGAAGATTCAACCACTGAGACAGAGAAGTAGTCAGACAAGTAAGAGAAGCAGGAGAGAACATTGTTTCAGAAACTTTTAGAAATAGGAGTATCCAGGAGAACAAGGTGATCAGCAGTGTCAGGCTGTGGAGAAATGAAAAACAATGAGAACTAAGAGAAGCCCATTTGATTTAGAGGCATCGGTTTCAGTTGAATGATACAATTAGAAGCTGGGAAATAGATGAAAGGAGGTGGAGGCACCAAGTATAGATGACCTTTTCAAAGAGGTTAGCTAAGTGATATGAGAGATAGAGGCTGATAGCTAGCAGGGAAATTTGTGCATGATTGTAAGTAGAAGAGAAACATTCACTAAATAGGAAGAGATTGAAGATTAGTGTTAAGAGTCAGAGTGGGGAAGGTAGAGGTTCTTTTAGAGGAGATGGGATAGAATCACTGAGTAGAAGTGAATTGTGACCCATCTAAGGTTGGGGTTTGTTAGGGGCATTATATGTGATAAGACAAGGGGGCAAAGGAATCATTTGTTAGAGGATAATGTAGAGTTGAATTTATTCACCAAGGGTTGAAGATAAGGAGAGGAGAAGAATGTATCCATTGCAGGGGTGATATATGACCTGGGATTTAAGGATAGAGATATTAGAGGTCAAATAAATGAAAGTCTTCTAAAAATAAGAGAGGTCAGTATTTTTTCCTTAAGCGAACCTTTGTCTCAAGAAGAAACTGGGAAATTTAAAACACTAAGCAATTTCCCAATTAAAATTTAGTTTGTCCTTTTCATCTCAATTCATTATCTGTTTGCAGGGTTTGTCCTTGTTAGACTCTACTGATGGATCAGTCCTATGGGCTTTCCTTTTAGCTGCATTCCATAGTCTGGTCAGTAGGTAATTCTATATTCAGTTGATTTTTCCAGCATAGATAGTTAAACTGAATCCTTTTGAGTTTATAGGTCTCATTTAGGAAATTCTACAGTGTTCCAGGTCTTGGTACAGTTGGTACAACTACAAATGGGAATATCTAACCTATCATCTTTTTGAATCCTGATTCTGTTATCCAGTATGTTAACTGTCCATTTTAGCTTTGTGTCATCTGCAGATTTCATAAACATTTTATCTATATCTTTATTCAAGTGTTTTATAAAAAAAGCTAAAACACTGTTGGACTTATGACAAATTCCTAGGGTATATCACTGAAGACCTCCTTCTGAGTTGACATGGAATCATGACTGCCAAGTACCTTGGACAGCCTTTGTCAGTGACATACACCTTTGACTAGCATAAGTCATACTATGCTGCATTATGTATCACTTGATATTAAGTATCTGAGGGTCATAAACACTTTTTTTTTGTTTCTTTATATTTTAAACATGTGGTGATTGATTTAATTACTTGGTCTTGGTAACTACTTATTTACCTTTTTCCTATGTGTTTGGAATGTGTGTGTGTGTGTGTATATGAATGTATGATTTTCAGAAATACCCCAGATATCTCTACTTTGTTAAATGCCTATATTTTTTTTCATTGATGAGTAGATTCAGACTTGTAAGCTGTGGCATTTTGGGATGCTTATTTAGCTCCTTTGCTTTTTGGACTAGAGCAATTAGCTGAAAGCTGAAATAAGACTTTTGGAATACCTCGTATTCCATTCCACTTTGTGGCTTTAAGTGGTTTGCAAGATAATCTTGTATTACTTGATTGCCCTTTCCTTTATATTGGAAGGTCTCTTGGTCACTTGGAGATTTTGTTTGTCATTGAAATTGTTCAATATAACCACTATGGAAGCAATCCATGTATTCTTTCAGTTGGTGCTTTCTTTTCTATATTAAATTCTGGATAGTTTTCTTTTAAGTGGCTTGCCCAAGGTCACACGACTAGTTTGTGTGTGTGTGTGTGTGTGTGTGTGTGTGTGTGTGTGTGTGTGTGT
>NW_027187348.1:1680910-1781138 GCF_028583685.1 Petaurus breviceps papuanus
GTGTGTGTGTGTGTGTGTGTGTGTGTGTGTGTGTGTGTGTGTGTGTGAAGTGTCTGAGGCTGCATTTGAACTTAGGTCCTCCTGACTCCAGGGCTGGTGCTCTATTCACTGCGCAACCTAGCCACCCCCGGTTAGTTTTCTTATGTCACTTCTTGCATTATGATATTCAGGTTTTTTGATTTGTCATGTTGTTTTAAGAGCAGTATGATCTATAAGTTGTTTCTGTCTAGCCTGTCGTTGAAGCTGTGGCTTATACAGAGATAAGTTCTTTTAAAAAACAACTTTTTTGCTTGTTTTCTTCCAGTTTTAATTCTACTTTGACATTTTGCATTGTAAATCAGTTCATCTCTGTTTTGCTTCTTAGGAAAACTTTTCCAATCTGCTTATAGAATTTTTTTAAAATTACTGCATTTAGATCTTTATCTTATGACATTTTCTTTCCATTTTTTTTAGTGGATTTCATTTTCCTTTTGAACTATTCTAGAATTTCTTGTTCTGTGGTCTCTTGGCATTCTACAAAATCATTCCCCAGACATTGGTTTGCTTTCCTATGTCTTATAGTTTTCCTAAAACCTTGAGAGTTTTGTCATCTCTTTGATAGTTTAGTGCTCATCCTTCTAATTTTATTAGCATCTTCTTTGTCAATTAATCTGCTGGTTTTTACTGAGTTTTACTAATCTCTGCATTTTTACTGAGTTTTTTTTCCTTGTAAATTGTAGTGTTTCAGTGTTTTTACCTTATATAGCTCACTCATTTCTTTTTTTTTTTTTAAGCAATTGGGGTTAAGTAACTTGCTCGAGGTTACATGGCCAGGTGTTTCTGGGTGGGTGCTAAGTGTGTGAGCCCGGGATTCGATCTCCAGGTCATCCCGACACTGGAGCCGGTGCTCTTACTCTCTGTGCTACCTGGCCGCCCCTTCACTCATTTCTTATATCCTCTCTTTCCTCATGGACAGACCCCCATGGATAGAGGTGAATAAAGGGTGGGGTCAAAAAGGTATATTTAACCTCCTGCCATTTTGTGGGATTTAAATTTCACTAGTTCTTAGTCCTTAGTAAACTGGGGAAAGAGGTAATATTACTGCCATTGAGTTTGCATTTCTTAAATGCTTTTGTAGCTGTTCACACTAGGCCCCTCTACCAGTTCCTTTCCTGATTCACATCTTTTCTTTCAGAGGATGTTTCAGACCTCTGCAGGCTTAAGAGTCTCTAGCCTAGGGACTGCCCTAGGCAGAGGCTGCATGCTTCCCCATTTTCCTTCTCCCTCATTCTTAGAATCTGTCTTTTTTTTTTTTTTTTTTGGTGAGGGTGAGGAAATCAGTAATTGAAGAGATATGTCTGCAGAGTGTCCACCTGGAAAATATGGGCCCCAGATATTAGCCCTGAGGTTGTTTTGTGCACCCCTTATGGGAGTGTGGTGGGAGAGAGGTACTGAGCGAACTCTTTAAAGATTAGTGGTCTTAAGTGTTCATTCATAAGGACTTTCTCATATCTGGACTCTATCTTTTGTCCATTATATTCAGTTGTAATTGTTCCTTATAAAACTTCTGGTGGTAGGAGGGGGGCAAGAGTTTGGTATTGAGAGTTAATGATGATTGGGGAAAATGTCTAGTCCATTAGCATAGTGGGTGACCTGAAAGTCTCAAACAATGTTATCTCAACATTTTATTTATTTGGAAAAGATTTATAAAATTTTCACATGTGCATGGAGGACGAAAATATGTGTATATAAAGTATTGAAATGAGAAACAAAAAATATCTAACAAGAAAATATTTTTATTAATTGAAAAAGCTGACAGTTGAATTTTAGGGATGTAAGGTTGGTTAGCCTTTGGAGACCACTTCTTATTTCTTCCCTGTTACTTTCATAGCTACTTTTTGACTACTATTTATTTTACTACTTAATTTTTTATTTTTATATTACTTAATTTTTTCTCATGTGATTGCTTTTTGTAACACTTTATGTTGATCACAGAATTGAAAAATCAGAATTTTAGGGTCAGAAAAGACCTCAGCATTCCTGCTGATACCTGTCAAGTCAACAAGCATGTATTCAGCATTTACTGTGTGCCAGATACTGTGCTAAAGAATCTCCAGTGTAACATGCCCATTAAGTGATCATCCAGCTTCTGTTTGAATACCTCCAACGATGAGAAACCTACCACCTTGCTACGTAGTTAGCTTCATTCTTGTACAACTCTAATCATGAAGAAGTTCTTTCTGACATTACACCTAAATTTGTCTTTGTAGCTGGTTCTGCCCTCTGGGGTCAGACAGATACTTGAAGACAGAAATCATGTCTCCATCTTCATTACCCCCTCCCACACCTCCCTGATTTCTTCATTCCTTCTCTTTCCTAGGCTTTTAATATTTCTAGTTCCTTCAACCAATTTGTATGACATATTCAAGGCCCTTTACCATCCTGATTGCCTTCCTTTGGACATTATCTTGCTTTTAAATATCTTTTTTTTAACCCAAGATACAAAAACTAGAATATGGTACTCCTCCTGTGGTGTGGCAAAGGTAGCATCTATTGGGACTAGTTACCTCCCTATTCCTAATGGCTTTGCCTTTCTTAATACATCCTAAGATTGTATAAGCTTCTCTGGCTGCAGCAGCATACTTCTAAGTCATTGAGCTTGTAGTCCACCTTTGATATCACATCACTAATAACTGCATTGTATCTGGTCATCCAACTAGTTCTAAGTCCATATTATTTTGTTTTTGTCTAGTTATATCTGTCTATCTTATTCTTAAGAATAGTGTGATATAATTTAAAATTTATAAAAAGTTTTGCTAAAATGTAGGTTACCTATATCCATAATAATGCCATTATCTACTAATTTTAAAATCCTGTCAAAAAAGAAAATATGTTAGTCTGGCGTGGCCTATTTTTGATGAAGCCATTGTAACACTGTTTCTTTTTCTAGATGTTCATCAGCCATCTCTTCAGTGATGCATTTTAAACTTCTCACAGGTTTTAGAGTCAAGTTCACTTGCCTATAGTTTACAGATTGTGATAAATTCTTTAACAGTAATATCACATTAAACATTGCTTTTTCTGTGTCATGCAGCATCTAGCATGCTGAGTTTGATTTTTGTTTTTTTGGCTCAAACTCATGTTTACATTGGTATTGGGAACTCCTGGTGAGGGAACACCCTTTACCAATGTAAATCAGTATCTGCTCTGCAATCTGAGGACATTGAAAAATTTAGAATTTGCTCAGGGATATGTAACCAGTATATGTCATAGGCAAAACTTAAACCCACATCTTTTTCAGTAAGAGACAAATTCTTTATCCTACCACACTGCTTCTTAGTGTAGTATTAGGCACATAAGTCAGTAGAAAGAAACTTTTTGAAATAAAATGATATTTGACTGATTTGACTTGAATTGGTACACTGGATTAGGAATCAAATTACCTTAATTCTGATCCATATTCTACCAGTTATTAACTGGGTAGCCTAGGACCCCAGAAATTAATCCTCCCATGTCTCATTTTTTATGTCTGTGAAATAAGTAGGCTAAATTAGATGATCTCATCAATTCCTTTCACCTCTAATATCCTGAATTTTTAGAAAGATTCCAAAGAGAGCTTATACGTCTTAGGGCACAGGATTGGGATATGAGAGAGGCAAGGTTATCAAAAGTAAATTTTTATTATCTGTTATATATTGAAGAAGTAAAGAACAATAATAGCTTAATAGTTTATTTCCTAATGTGAAAATAAAAAGTTGCTTTTGAATGAAGAGAAGTTTTATACATTTTGAATGTTAAAGAGCATAAGATTTCTGAGTCTGTGAGATTTGTTTTCAGTTGCAAGAATGTGTTTTCAGGTAAAGTGTAATATAAAACAATAAAAATCAGAAAAAGGTATAAATAATTCTAACAGATACATTTTGTATATGGGACTTTATAGACTTATTGTCCTGCTAGATGTAATTTAAGTTCCTTGAGGGCAAGGACTATTTAACTTTTGTCTTTGTATCCTGAGTACCTAACCCATTTCCTGGCGTACATCAGATGTTTAATATGTACTTGGTTTGGGTGGGGGGGGGTTGTTTTTTTTTGGAGGGCAATTGGGGTTAAGTGACTTGCCCAAAGTCACACAGCTAGTAAGTGTGTCAAGTGTCTGAGGTCGCATTTGAACTCAGATCCTCCTGACTCCAGGGCTGGTGCTCTATTCACTGCATCACCTACCCACTCCAATATGTACTTATTAATTGATGACATCCTAATTAAATTTGAATCCCATAGATTCAGTATTTGCTCTCACTTAGCATTAAAATGTTTTAAGTGCTTAAAATATACCTCTCTACTAGCTCTAGCAATTCTTTTTTGTTTGTTTGTTTGTTTTGCCTTTTGGAGGGCAATTGGGGTTAAGTAACTTGCCCAAGGTTACATCGCTAGTTTTTTTGTGTGTCTGTGTGTGTGTTAAGTGTCTGAGGTGGGATCCAAATTCAGGTCCTACTGACTCTGGGGCCGGGGCTTTACTCACTGTGCCACCTAGCCGCCCCTAGGCCTAGCAATTCTTGAATGGTAAAATGTAGCTCACTGATTGGAGCATGGGACTACTAAAGAAATAATAAAAGGAAGATGGACTTGAATTAGGGAAAGGAGAGGTTTAGAGCAATCAAAAGTAGTCTTGATGTCTTAACTTAGATGTACTAGGGCCCTAGAACTATTGTTAAGAACATTGAATAAAAATTTATATTCATCATAATCTTATCTCAATAATTTGAGGTTTACAAAACACATTTTATTTAACTCTTTAGGGTAGTATTCCTATGTTATAGATAAGGTGAGTACTAAGCCTGATTAATAATGGGACTTGCCCAAGGGCATATAGGTAGTTATCCCAGCCGGAATTCAAACCTAGGCTTCCAGTTCCATATCTGAAACTCACTGCTTCACAGTTCCAATTTTTTTACTTTAATTTTTCCTCTTATTTTTTCATCCTATTTTAATACTTTATTATGTGTGAACTTATTTTGATTTTTTTTGTTCCCTAATTTGACTTACTGACACTTATCCTATCTTTATTTTTGTATATACTAAACCATTAGAGCTGAAAGGGACCTTAGGGATCATTTTGCCCTAATTCCCTCATTTTATATACAAAAGGACATTGAGATCTGAAGGGGGGGGAGTGATATGGCGGTGATTTTATCAGTATCATACAGTGAAATAGTGGCAAAAGCAAACTGGAACCCAAGTTTCCTAATTTGTAGTCCAGTACCTTTTCTAGTACGCTGCAAACCTAGAGCCAATGTTTGTCATCTTTGCTTGGATTTAGAAAATTTTAATGTAGAAAAAGATAATTTCAGCTCCCCTCCCCTTTCCCCCTGCCATGTGCTCTGTTTTGATGACGTTCTTATACAGATGCTCCAAGGGTGAAAGAGGGTGCATGATGATAAGTACATATGATGATTGCTCTACTCATCTTTGCAGACTAAATACTGTGGTTCCTGGGTGCTATCTAGGTGTGGGATTTACTCCAAGGGTTGTCTTTATGTATCACTTACTTTATATATCACTCCTTGTCAGCTTTCCTTTGTTACTTAAAGGACCTGAACTGTCTCCCAAAATTCAGATAAGTCTTGAGTGAATGAGGGTGAATGTGGTCCCATCTTGGCTTTTCTCCTCTTTCTTTTTCTTCTATTAGGCCTTTCTGTTTACCTTCTTGAATGTGCTGTGGAGACTGGGTCTGAAAATGGCTTCTCTCTCTGTACTGCCCAATCCCCCTCTCCCTACCTCATTTATGTGTGTGCCTGTGTGTGCAAATGCATACATGTATGTACACTTATTCACACAAGTACTTTATTCCAATATTGAGTTTCTCTCTAAAAAGTACTTCCTCTCCCTGGGGTTTGGTTTCCTCATCAGTAAATAAAGGAGTAAGATTCAATCTTCTCTGAGGTCCTTTTTCACTCTAGATCTGTTATCTTAGGATTTTTCTTTTTGGCAGGACAGGAAGAGTTTAACAATCTGTCTATCCTAAAATGCTTGATTTTGTCATTTAAAAAAAGGACTTAAAATTATAAGAATATAGAATAACAACTATTGGTATATTTTGCTTATAAGACTGTCATACTTAATACCTGTCTCTGTCAGGTTCCCTGATTCTTACAATCAGTTCTGCTCTAACACTTTATTGAGAAATGACTCTAGTTTGGGTGTGATCTTACTGATGTCTCTCTTCTGTTTGTTTTGGTTCCTAGCTCCTTATTTTTTTTTCTATCTACATAGATTTCATTTGTTATTTTATAATTCTTCCAAGATGTGGTTTGTTACTGATATTTAATAACCATTTCTGTATTTTTCTTTTTTCTTATTTTATGTCTTCCTTTCCTCATCCCATATTTTGTATAGGTCTTGTTCAACGCTGTGTGATTATCCAGAAGGATGACAATGGATTTGGGCTGACGGTCAGTGGAGACAATCCAGTCTTCGTACAGTCTGTTAAAGAAGGCAAGCAATTCTTTATGAGCATGTTGGTAATAGTGTTTTGTTTCTTAGGAAGTAAAGGGATAAGATTAGAAAACTGGATTCATGTCCCATACTTCCCTTTTTTTTGGGGGGGGGGGAGATAGACTAGCTTGTATCCATTCTTCACCTAAGAGTGAAATTATCTCAATGTTTGTTTAATTTTTTTAGAAGAAGTAAGGAATTTTTGTTTAATGCTTTAAAAAGGTATATATGTGTGCATATACATATAAATATACACATAAATATATACTTCTGTTTGCATCTATGCTTATATATCTATCTGTCTCAGATCTCAGATCAGACCTGTGATTTAATTATTATAGGCAGCTTATAATGAGAAAACTCTCTGTACCAGTACAGATTAGCATCTCTTCTGCAACTTGTGGTTGTTTAAGGGGAATGAAAGGTTAAGTCACTTGTTTGGTGTTGCATAGCTAATATATGCGAGAGACTTAACTTAAGCTTTAAGTCTTCCTGGCACTGAGATCTGCTTTTTATCCACTAGATCACACTACCTGAGTGTGTGTGCACATGCGTGCATGTTTGAATGTTACGGTATGACCATAATATAGTATGATGTTTTACCTGCGGTAAAAAACCTGGATTCCTGACATTTCATTCATTTGTGACACTAGTGAATTGTTTTTTACAAAGACATCTTGAATAAAGCACAGACTCAAGAATAGTTAAGACCATTTTAATATTCACTTTAAAGAAATGAATTCAATTTTACATAACCAAATCCTTTTTTTTTTTTTTAGATGGAGCAGCCATGCGGGCTGGAGTACAAACAGGTGATCGAATCATCAAAGTAAGATGATTTTTTTTTTGGTTGACATTTTGCTGAATGATATTGATGTACTTCTTGACTAATGCTTATTTAAATAGCAACCTAGTTGCATGCATACATTATAACTAAAAAAAGATTGGTTTGTTGTATTTGAGTTCAGTTCAATGAACATTTGTTAAGTTTTTGCTATGAATAAGATGTGCTAGGAGCTAGTAAAAAAAAAGATTAAACAATTTCCTGCCCTCAAATAGTTTATATGACCTAGTTAGAGATTTGTTGAAAAATGTTCTGTTTAACAAAATGTGAGAAAACACTTAAGTTTTAGAGCCTTTGGGTAACACATAAATTCAAAATGTTTGAAAATGAACTTGACTTTTGGGGGGCAAATGTATTATTTTTATGGAAACATTATTTATCTTTATCTTTTTATTTGCTTATTCTACACCTTGGCTGTGAAGTTTTGTTCACATGAAAAAACAAAAATGTCTCATATTGCAAGTACTCTTCATTCTGAAGGATTTGAAATTGTGTGATATCTCATCTCATTTGAATAGAATCTAATGTGCTTCACAGCAAGAGATCATATCTTATGTTCAGATTGATAATAGTGTTGAATGCACATTAGTTGCTAATATTAATGAATGAGAAGGAAAATGGGGTCAAATATATAAAAATCTCTTTATATCTCCATTATATTATGGAGATATTTTGTATTGTGCATGCAAGTTTGTAGATGAATATTTATATACTTTACACCATTATAATGAATCAGATATACCCACTATCCCACTCCCTCTTTTTTTTTTTCTTATAGGTAAATGGAACGCTAGTGACTCATTCAAACCATTTGGAAGTGGTGAAGCTTATCAAATGTAAGTAAATGTTTATGACATTTTTAATTTGACATTTCCTAAAACACTTAAGAAAGGTCTGTGTCTGAGCAAAACTACTAATTTGCTGATAGCTTTTTGTGCTGTGGGCCCAACGTATAGTGTTCTCCATGATGTACTACTTGACATAGTATTGGAAATATATCTGAAAGTAATTCAGTGTGCTTTAGGTAATTTTTTGGGGGTGGGGAAAGGGAAGATGAAGGGAAATGGAAGATTATATTGAGTGATAAACTAAACTAGAAGGGATCTTCAGGTGTAGACACTTTTTTACTCAAATTAATGTCTAAACCATATAGATCTAAGAATCATCAATATAAAGATGACGATTAAAGCAATGGAAACTGATGAGGTTACAAGGAAAGTATAGGACAGGGGTTCTTAACCTGGGGCTGTGGACCCCCAAAGAGTCTGTGGATAGATCTTAGGGGTTCTGTGAACTTGGAACTTTTAATATTTTGATAACTCTCTTTCATCATAATTGACTTCCTTTGTAATTTTATGTACGTACTTTGTTAACTTATAAACATTATTCTTAAAAAGGGATCCATTATGGTCACCAGACTGCCAAAGGGATTGATAACCTCCCAAAAGTTAACCCCATGTATAGAGGGAGAAGAGAAGGGCCTTGGAAGAACCTGGGGGAACATTTACAGTTAGGGGGCATGATGCTTGTATAATGAACTAGCCGAAGAGATTAATGCTAGAGGAGACTAGCAGAGGAGAGTAATGTCATGAAAATTTAGAGAGGAAAAAGTATCCAGGAGGGAGAGAATGGTCGGTAGTATCATATACATAAGTCACGAAGGATTAGGTATGAGAAAAGATTAAATTTAACAGATAAGAAATCCTTGGGGCAGCTAGGTTGTATAAGGGATAGAGTTCTGGGTCTGGAGTCAGACTTCTCTTTGTGAGTTCAAATCTGACTTCAGACACTAACTGTATGACCCGGGTCAAGTGACTTAACCTCGTTTGCCTCAGTTTCCTGATCTGTAAAGTTACCTGGAGAAGAAAATGGCAAACCACTTTAGTATCTCTGCCAAGAAAACTTCACATAAGGTTATGGAAAGTTGAACATGACTGAAAAACAGTAGATGATTGATAGCTTTAGAGAGAGCTCTTTTAGTTGCACAAAAAGCTTAAAAGCCAGGTTGAAAAGAGTTGAGTAGTGAATGAGTGGAGAGGAAATAGAAGGAGCAAATATAGACAGTTTTTTCAAGGATTTTGACTGAGAAAAGGAAGAGGGATATAGGATGATAGTTTGAGGGAATGATGGGGTGTAGTGAAGATTTTTGTTTAGGAAGGGGAGAGATTTGGAAATGTTTGAAGACAGTAGGAAATGAATCAGCTGATAGAAAGAGGTTGAAGAATCAAGAAGGAGAAGGTATAATTGAGGATGCAGTCTGCTAGATAAGGTGAGAAATGTGATCAAGAGTGCATTTAAAGAAGTTGGCTTAGCAAGGAGAAAGGCTACCTCGTTTTCAAAGGTGGGAAAAGGAGGTGATTCCATTAAGGTACAGAGAATGGCAAAAGAGGAAACTCAAGTTGAATGGCCTCCACTAAAGTAAGCTGCAAGGTTCTCACCTAAAGGAGGGATTACGTTATTAGGGAATTGCATGAAGGAAAAGAAAGTTTAGAATAGCTTCTAAGAGGAGTGAGATAGGAATTCAAGAAGCACTAGCTTGTTTCTTTTTTCTTTTTTTTAATCAAATGCTTTATTAACTTCTAGTTTACATCATTCATTTCTGCAAGATTTTGAGTTATAAAATTTTTCCCTGTTTTTTCCCCTACCCACCACCCCAAAATATCCCCTCCTCCAATCTGCTTTCTCCAATATCTTCTCCCATAACCCCTCTGACATTCCAGTAGGGCATGGTGGATCTCTATACCCCAGTGCCTATATGTCTCATTTCCCATTTACATGTAAAATAATATTAATAATAGTATATATGTATGTGTATATATATATATATTTTTTTTTAACATTTCATTTTAAAACTTTGAATTCCAGATTCATTCCCTTCCTCCCTTGTCACCTATGATTACTGGGAAGATATGCAATTCAGTATAGGTTGTACATGTATTGCTATGCAAAACATTTCCATGGTGGATATATTGGAAAAGACTGGCTATATCCCTCCCACTTGTTCTATTCTCGACTTTGATCCCGTCCCTTTTCAAAAGTGGGTGCTTCCGACTTCCCTCCCCCTCAGCCTACCCTCCTTTCCATCATCCCCCCTCTCATCCCCTTCCCCCCTTACTCTCCTTTAGGGTGAGATACCCTATTTAGTGTGTATATCATTCCCTCCCTAAGCCATCCTGTTAAATTGGTCCTGTGCCCTCTATCTATGGATACCTGTACACATATATACACACATTCATATATGTATTCATACACCCATATACCCTCCTATACAGATATATATATATAAATAGTTCAACTTTAATAAGTTCCTTTTGATTTCTTTTCCATGTTTACCTTCTCATGCTTCTCTTGCTTCTTGTACATGAATGTCAGATTTTCTATTCAACTCTGGTTTTTTCATGAAGAATGCTTGAAAGTCCTCTATTCCACTGAATGACCTTATTTTCCCCTGAAACGTGATACTCAGTTTTTCTGGGTAGGTGTTTTTTGGTTTTAATCCCAGCTCCTTTGCCCTCCGGAATATCATATTCCAAGTCCTTCGATCCCTCAGTGTGAATGCTGCCAGATCCTGTGTTATCCTGATTGTGTTTCTACAATATTCAAAGTGTTTCTTCCTGGCTGCTTGTAATATTTTCTTGATCTGGGAATTTCAGAACCTGGCTATAATATTCCTAGGAGTTCCAGGTTGGGGGGACGGAGTCAAGATGATGGAGTAGAAGCAGGACTTCAGCATGGCTCCGGCTTCCATCTTCCCCAATTCATGTAAAAGGGGACTCTGAACAAACTTTGGAGCTACAGAACACACAAAATGACACAAAGAAGCTAATGTCCTGCTTCAGGCCAACAGGAATCAGTCAGCGCAGCACTCTGGGAGGTGAGCCCAGGCCTGTGTGAACCAGAGGTTTTAGCCCCAGGACGGGACTGACCAGCCACTGGCCAGAGGGACTCCAAATCACCAGTAGCTGTGGCCATCTCCAGAATTATCAACACATGATACTAAGGACAAAGTGAGAGGTCAGTGCAGTGCGGACTTTGGGACCCAGTAGTTGGGAGTGTGTTGTGTGTCAGCTTTTGCCCTGGGGCAAGAAGCCACTGTCTTGCCTATGCAGCTGCCCCATGTGGAAGCTTCAGCTCCTGGCCTGCAGAGTGTAGGGGGACCAAGCGACCAGTCTAAGGGGTAATTGCTCTTGCTTTAACCTGCTTGGATCTGGATTGTGGTCTAGGGTGGCGGTCCTGGGGTGTGTGTCCAGCTTGCCGTGGCATGTGGAGGCTTCAGCAAGGGCACCCAACTAATACCTCTGGCAGCTGAGAAAACCCCAGTGTTTGGTACAAAGCTCCCCTGTCTGGTAAACAGAAGAATCCAAAATTAGACTCCAGTTTTAGGGACAAAAAGGAGCAAAGCATGGAACAGGAGGAAGACAGTGAAGTCAGAACTCCTGCAGCAAAAGCCTCCAAGAAAAATACGAGCTGGTTACAGGCCATAGAGGACCTTAAGAAGCAGATAAGGGAAGTGGAGGAAAAATTGGGAGGAGAAATGAGAACGATGCAAGAAAATTATGAAATGAGAGTCAATAGCCTGACTGAGGAAAATAATACCTTAAAAAACAGAATAACTCAAATGGCAAAAGAGACTCAAAAAGGCAATGAGAAGAATGCCTTAAAAAGGCGAATTTGCCAGATGGAAGAAGAATCTCAAAAGCTCCCTGAGGAGAATCATTCCTTCAGAATTAGATTGGAGGAAATGGAAGCAATGACTTTATGAGAAATCAAGATGCTGTTAAACAGATCCAAACAAATGAAAGAATAGAAGGCAATGTGAAATATCTCGTGGGAAAAACCACTGACCTGGAAAATAGATCTAGGAAAGATAATTTTAAAATTATTGGACTACTTGAAAGCCATGATCAAAGTAAGAACCTAGAAATTGTCTTCCAAGAAATTATCAAGGAAAACTATCTTGATGTTTTAGAACCAGAGGGCAAAATAGAAGTTGAAAGCATCCACCGATCACCTCCTGTAAAAGATCCCTAAAAGAAAACTCCTAGGAATATTATAGCCAGGTTCTGAAATTCCCAGATCAAGAAGAGAATATGACAAGCATCCAGGAAGAAACAATTTGAATATTGTGGAAACACAATCAGGATAACTCAGGATCTGGCAGCTTTTACACTGAAGGATGGAAGGTCTTGGAATGTGATATTCTGGAGGTCAAAGGAGCTGGGATTAAAACCAAGAATCACCTACCCAGCAAAACTGAGTATCATGTTTCAGGGGAAAATATGGTCATTCAGTGGAATAAAGGACTTTCAAGCATTTTTGATGAAAAAAAGAGTTGAATAGAAAATTTGATATTCAGATACAAGGAGCAAGAGAAGCATGAGAAGGTAAACAGGGAAAAGAATCATAAGGAACTTATCAAAGTTGAATTATTAACATTCCTACATGGAAAAACAATAATTGTAACTGATGAAACTTTTATCAGTATGAAAATAGTTGAAGGGAATAGAAATATATTATGTATGCATATATATATATATACACATACATATATATGTCTATATAGGAGGGTATATGGGCATATGAATACATATATGAATATGTGTGTTTATATGTAAAAGTATGCATAGATAGAGGGTAGAGGGCCAATAATAGGAAGGGATGATACTTAAATGGTGAAATTAAGAGGTGAGAAAGGAATATAATGAGAGGAGATGGGGAGATACAGAATAGGGTAAACTATCTCATATAGAAGAGGCAAGGGAAAATGGTTACAATGGAGGGGAAGAATAGGAAAGGAAAAGGGAATGGGTCAACCTTATTCTCCTTGAATTTGGCTCGGGGAGGGAATGACATACACACTAAATAGGGTATCTCACCCTACAGGAGAGTAGGGGGGAAGGGGATGAGAGGGCAGATGATGGAAGGTAGGGCAGGCAGGCTGCGGGGGGAGGGAAGTTGGAAGCACCCACTTGTAAAAAAGGACGGGATCAAATTAGAGAATAGAACAACTGGGAGGTGGGAGAGGAGGGAGGGAAATATAGTCAGTCTTTTATAGTATATCTACTCTGGTAATGTTTTGCATTAGCCACACATGTATAGCCTATACTTATTGAACTGCTTATCTTCCTAGTAAGGGTGGGTGACAGGGGAGGAAGGGAATGAATCTGTAATTCAAAGTTTTAACATCAGATGTTTGTTTCATATATATATATGCTATTATCAATATTATTTTACATGTAGTTTGGAAATAAATATACCGGTACTGGGGCATAGAGATCCACCATGCTCTACTGGAAAAGTTGAAGGGGGTATGGGAGAAAATATGGGAGAGAGGAGATTGGAGGAGGGGATATCCTGTGGGACTGCTATTTGGGGGGGGTAGGGGAAAAAGGGGAGAAAATTTGCAACTCAAAATCTGGCGGAAATGAATGATGTAAATCAGAAGTTAATAAAGCATTTGAAAAATGAAAAAAAATATTCCTAGGAATTTTCTTTTGGGGATCTATTTCAGGAGGTGATCAGTGGATTCCTTCAACCTGTATTTCGCTCTCTGGTTCTAAAATATCAGGGCACTTTTCCTTGAGAAATTCTTGAAGGATGATTTCTAGGTTCTTTCTTTGATCATGGTTTTCAGGTAGTCCAATAATTTTTAAAGTATCTCTCCTGGATCTATTTTCCAGGTCAGTGGTTTTTCCAATGAGATATTTCACATTACCTTCTATTTTTTCATTTGTTTGGATCTGTTTAACAGCGTCTTGATTTCTCACAAAGTCACTAGCTTCCATTTGCTCCAATCTAATTCTGAAGGAATGATTCTCTTCAGTGAGCTTTTGAGATTATTTTTCCATCTGGCAAATTTGGCTTTTTAAGGTATTCTCCTAATTGCCTTTTTGAGCCTCTTTTGCTGTTTGAGTTAGTCTAATTTTTAAGGTTTTGTTTTCTTCAGTCAGGTTGTTGACTCTCATTTCATAATTTTCTTGCATCATTCTCATTTCTCTTCCCAATTTTTCCTCCAGTTCTCTTATTTGATTTTCAAAATCCTTCTTAAGGTCCTCTGTGGCCTGTAACCAGCTTGTATTTTTCCTGGAGGCTTTTGCTGCAGGAATTCTGACTTCACTGTCTTCCTCCTGTTCTGTGCTTTGATCCTTTTTGACCCCAAAGTAGGAGTGTAAAGTTGGGTTGCTCTGTTTACTTTGCTTCCACTCATGTTGCCACTCAATTACTTGACTTTTGGGCTGTTTGCCACAGTAGGACTCTGCTACCAGACAGGGAAGCTGTACCAAACGCTGGGGTTTTTTTTTCAGCTGCTGAAGGTATTTAGTTGGGTGCCCTCTTTGAAGCCTACACATGCTCTGGCAAGCTGGTGGCACACCCCAGGACCTCCACCCTAGACCACAATCCAGATCCAAGCAGGTTAAAGCAAGAGTGGTTACCCCTCAGACTGGTCACTTGGTCCCCCTACACTCTGCAGGCCAGGAGCTGAAGCTGCCATGTGGCGGTGGCCACAGCTCCTCAGTAGTTCCCCTCCCCGGGGGCAGAGGCCCACCATATTCCCAAACTACTGGATCCAAAGTCCACACTGCACTGACCTCTTACTTTGTGCTTAGCATATATAGGTTGAAAATTCTGGAAACTGCCATAGCCGCTGGTGATCTGAAGTCCCTCCAACCAGTGGCTTGTCAGGCAACCCTGGGGCTAAAACCTCAGGTGGGTGGGGTCAGGGTCGGCTCCTAAAGCACTGTGCTGGCTGCTTGCTCCTGGCCAATCAGGCTGTCCTCAATGGGAGGTTAGCTTCTCTGTGTCATTTTGTGGGTTCTGTAGCTCCAAAGTTTCTTCAGAGTCACTTTTTATATGAATTGAAGGAGGTGAGAGCCGGAGCCCTGCAGAAGTCCTGTTTCTACTCTGCCATGTTAACTCTGCTCCTCCCTCCCCCCATTAGCTTTTTTCAAGGAGAGCCCAGTTGAGGTTGGAGAACGGTGATTGTAATGTATCTAGTTAGCACAATTGTAGGATTTCTTCCAGGTTCATTCAGCGTCTTGTGAGTGGTAGGAGCAGAAGAGGGTGGTAGGAGTAATCCCAGGGTGATGTTTTGCAAAAGAACGATGACAGGACAAAGGAGGCAGGAGATTCAAGAGAAGAGGACATTGTAGAGCTGAAATGACCAACTCTTGGTTTGAGTTTGGAGAGGGAGACAAGTAAAGATAGATCAAGGTTAATGGCTTGTAGGTACTGAGGAGTAGGGAGAATGGAGGCCTTCAGGGGGGCTGCAGAATAGATATAGTCAGATAGTTGAATGTCATTTTCTAATTTGGGAGGTGGAACACTTGCAAGTAATAACAATACCTAGTGTGTGACCATCTCTATATGTGATTGAGATGAAGTGAAGAAATAGTTCATGGAATTTTTAAGGAAGTTGAAGAAATGGGAGGTCAGAGAGTTTGAGGAAGCATCTACATCAGTAGTAAAAGTCACCTACTGTAAGGGAGGGAAGGAGTTAAGGAGTAGAGGAAGGTGGAGATTGAAGTGCTTAATTCCTTAAGAAAAGAAGAAGAATGTGCTGGAAGCCATTATTTTATAGCTACCATAATTTTGACTGGGTAGAAAACTTTAATTATGTCAGTTTATTTTATGTGTTTTTTGGGTTTTTTTGCTTTTTGGAGGGGGGGAGGTAGGGCAATTGGGGTTAAGTGACTTGCCCAAAGTTGTGACGGCTAGTTTTTGTGTGTGTTAAGTGCCTGAGGCCGGACTGGAACTCAATTCTTCCTGACTCCAGGGCCAGTGCTCTATTCACTGCACCACCTAGCCGCCCCAATTATGTCAGTTTCAAAAGAGGAAAGAGGCAGAGGGAGAGTCTAGAAGAAATAAAGAGGAGCAAAAAGTATTCCAAGTCCTATTTTCTCCCATCTCTCTCACTCTGGACCAAAGTAAGGGGTTAAGGTAGGAATAAGAGAAGACACAGGCTCCATTGGAGAAAATAGCCTTGGATCTGGTGTTATTATGTAGGAGAGGGCATTGTGAGATCTAATTCATGGGCAAAGAATAAAAAAGAAGTCCAGAGTAAAGGGGAGTTTGTTTGCTATGGAACAGGAATTCCAGAATACACAATGGCAGGAGTAGACCAGGTTAGGTTAGGACATGGATGAAGTTTGGTTGAAGAGGATGAGGTAAAAGAACATGAAGAGGGGACAGGGGACAGTGTTTTCCTAAATGAGAAACAGGAGAGGCCATGTTAGTAATAGTGGCTGTCATATGGGGAGTGAAGCTCACAGTCTCCAAGGGGTGTTGCACAGAGATCCGGGGCAGTCTGGGAGACTGGAAGAGTAGAGAGGCCAATTGTTAAGGGTTGGGGAAGGGTTTGGTGGGGTCTCAGGACTGGCAGAAGGTGCTTGTTAGTAGTCAAGCCTGGATCTTGGTTTGGCCCAAGCCTGCCAGGTGGTCTTGCTCTCCTTCTCAGTGACTGGTGGAGGGAAATGGAGCATGTCATTGGTGGGTAATAGGCCATGGTACCCTGCCAGGCAATCAGAATTACTTTCAATTTAATCCCATTTTCTCTTAGTAGTAGGCATTTATAACACTAGTCAGCATCTGGCATGGGACTAAATAACTTGTTAAATACTTCCCACTTCTAGATCCTATGATTTTATGAATCTTGCTTATATAAAATGTTCTTTATATATTGAAGGCAATAGTTCAGTCATAGAATCATAGACTGTTAAACCTTAAAGTGTTCTTAGTCTGATGCCCTTATTTTATAGATGAGAAAATTGAGGCTAAGAGAGTTGAAGTCATTTGTCTAAGCCAGTGGTCTCAAACTCAAAAAGAAACAGATCCCTGCTAGCCATATATTGACTTAGAAAAGCACAAAAATACAATCTGTATTGTATTTTTAAATTTTATTTTGTTAAACATTTCTGAATTACATTTTAATATGGTTCCCAAACTTGGAATTTTCAGACTGAGTTTGACACCCTGATCTAAGATGATACAAGTAGTAGAGCTAGTATTGGGTCTCCTGGCTTCTAGATCTGGACTCTTGGCACTACAAAATACTCTTACTGAGTACCTCTGTAGTTGCCTTTTCTTAAAGCCAAACAAGTCTAATTCCCTTTCATTTTTTTCTTACAGTACCTGTTTTCCATCCCTTTTATCACTTTTTTCCTGATCTTCATATCATTTTATAAATATGTTAACTAAAACTAGACACTACCACCACTTTTTCATAGTAGAACTTTAGGTAGTGCCTCTCTTGACTTAAAGAATCATTTTTCCAAAAGCCATCTTAGAATGAGGAGTTGAGCAAAAGTGGTCTCTGAGTAACTAAAATATATTCCGTAAAGTAACTTATACATTTTAATTATAGTATAGCTCTTCACTCAGATCCTGCTTGCTTTGATGTAATTCTAGCAGAACAGATTGCTTTCCAGCCCTTAGCAGATCAAAAGCATCAAATTAGAAAGTTAAGAGGAGAAAGGGATGGCTAAGGGTTGGGAATCCCCTTCTTTTGAGATGAGTTTTAGGTGCCCATACTTTTTGTATAACTTAGTCCTGTCAAAATTGTAAACAAAAGAGTTTGGCACACTGAGAGGAGTATGTAGTGACAGGTAGAGAAGGAGCAAGGATATAAAACAAAATCCCAAAACTATAAGAAGGCAGAGATAAGGAGAAAGTGCATTCTTAGCTTGTGGAACTCCCTGTACAGAACTGTGAAGATGGGGAATGGAATGTGGTATGTATTGGGCAACAGCTGGTTTGGATGGATTCCCAAAGTATATGAAGGAGAATAATGTGCAGTAAGCTTGGGCAGGAAGGTGTGAACCAGATTGTGAGGGGCTTTGAAAACCAAACAAAATAAGTTGTCTTGTGTCTGAGAAGTGAGAAGGAGCCAGTGAAGCTTCTTGAGCAGGGAAGTGACTTGTCAGATGCTGAATCATGAAGAAAAGTTTAAATAATGTGTTGCACACAAAAAGAAATAGAGAAATATAGAGTATTTAAGAAATATTCCCATAAAATGGTAATTTTAGAAATTACGATTGAGTAACTATTGATTACCTCTAAGATACATTTTACATTTATGTGGAAATACTACAGATAAATGCCAGATAAATGAGTCATTGATTTATTTAGCTAACTCACTCAGATCATATCTTTTCTCCCAAGATCCTTTTGTCCTCTACTGATGCCTAACTAGTATTTTCACATGCTTTATTTTCTTTATAGTCATAAGTCTACCACACTGTATTTCTCTGTTGTGTTTCTCACGAGTTTTGTGAGACCATTTCCCCAGTTTAGTAAAATCATTTAAAATTGGATCACTGTCTTCCAGAATTTTAGCACTCCTACCTAATTTGGTACTTGGATATGTGCTATTATCTGTGTGGGTACTCCCTCCACAGCTATTGATTGTCATCTATTCATGTCTTCTTTTTCAGTGTGATTCTTTTCCATATCTTTCCACAAATTCTCAATAAAGAATCAGTTCATAATTCTGGATAGACAGAAGCCTGTGTTGTGTTTTTAATATTTCATGGACATCAGTAGAACACTTGCATTACTTATCTCTTATTTATGTGTTGCTATGTAAGCTGACCACCTCCTTTCCCAGTTATATATGTAATAGCAGCTGTCTTTATATCACTTTTTGCACATGTCTTTGTTGGTGATATACTCTATACTCCTTATACCCAACATATGTCTTCCGCTTGATCTTTGACTCACCTTAAAATTTGACTCTCCTGAGATTTCACAATGATAGCATTTAATGTCATTGAGAGTAAATTGGTGTTAAATGAATGTATTTGATGACAGAGCTACTTGGGGTCATTGTTATTCAACTTTCCAGATGTGTTTTTTGCCTATTTGCTTCTTCCTTTTCATTTCTGGGCCTAGCTCAGTGACCAGCTGTGTCCATGTGTGTCTGTATCTGTGTCTGTGTGTATATACATAAGCATGTCTGTACATAGACATGTATTTGTGTGGTGTGTAATTACACACCATGCTAAAAAAAATAACTAACTATAATGCATAAACTGAAAATGTGCATTCTTCATCTGCTTGTTTTTTTCCTGTGTGGAATGCTAAGCTAATCTCATAAGGGGCCATGGATCTCATTCTGGAGGCTCTAAATAATGGTCCATAGCTTGATATAATTAACACAATCGTGAATGGGCCTCCATGTGGAACAGTGAATAGGGTGCTGGGCACAGAGTCAGAAAGACCTGAGTTCAAATGTGCTCTCATATACTCATTAGCTTTGTGATCTTGGGCAAATTGCATAACTCTGTTTGCTTCAGTTTCTTCATTTGTAAAATGATCTGGACAAGGAAATGGCAAACCTCTTCAGTATCTTTGCCAAGAAAATCCCAAATGGGGTTAGGAAGAGTCAGACACAACTGAACAACAAATACCATCTGTGAAAAGCAATATCTGGAGGATGCTGTTATACAGAGAGATGCTCTTGCATTTGGACTTTATGTAGGACATACTCCGTGACAGTAGTAACAGTATTCATTGGCGTAGGTGCTCATATGTTAAGCATTATTGGGTATTGATAAACAGAATCATTAATAAAGATTAGCTGTGTGTTCTCATTCATCAGGGAATCATGTATGATCTGTCATATGCAAAAGAGACATTCTTTTGTAAGAAAGCTTTCAGGCTGAATTTTATTTTACCAAGACAAATGCTTTTTGACAATCAAATCTTGTATTCTGTATATCTCTCAGTCATTTGAGAGACAGTGTTGATAGTGAAAAGAGTTCTGGCATTGGAATTAGAAGAAACCTGGCTTCAAATTTCACCTCCAACATTTAGTAGTGTGACCATGGATAAGTCCCTTAACCTCTCTGAGCCTGAAGTTCTAGAATTGAAGAAGGAATTGAAAAACAGAGTGATAGTAGAAATAATACTTGCTTTGGAGTCAGAAGAACTGGATTTGAATCCTAACTCTGCTTTTTACTACCTTTATGACATTGGGCAAGCCATTTAATCTCTCTGGTTCTCAGTTTCCTCCTCTGCAAAATGGCAAGGTCCTTTCCAGCTCTAAATCTGTTCTCCACTGATCTATTTCCCCTTTTTCAAAGTTAACAGCTGAAGATGTAATTGCAAAGACATACAGTATATTTATTTTTTCTTCTAATTTGACCATACCTCTAATCAGTTGATCTGATTGTATACATAGTTGATTCTTAAACGACCCTATTTTTCTTTTTTTTTTTTTTGGAGGAGTTAAGGCTAGGTTTTTGGGGTTAAGTGATGGCCCAAGGTCACACGGCTAGTAAGTGTCAAGTGTTTGAGGCTGGATTTGAACTCAGGTCTTCCTGACTCCAAGGCCGGCACTCTATTCACTAAGCCACCCTTAAATGACATTTACAGTGGTGGCCAGGCACTTTTAACTGGACAGTTATAAGATAGAAGTTCTAAGAAATAGTTGGTTTCATTTTTTTTTGGCAATATTTTTAAAGTGTCAAACATCTAGACCTAGAAGGAACCTCAGAGTGTCTAATCCAACCTCCTCTTTGTCAAGAGGAAATTGAAGCCCAAAGAGGTTAAAAGAATCACTCAAAATGCCATAGTTAATGTCAAAAGTTTGATTTGAACACAAATTCTCCGATTGCATAGTCAGTGTTCTTTCTGCCATCTCTGCTGCCTCCCTCCTTTAGCATTTATTCTAGCTTTCTTCATGAAGTAGACATTTGTGATACATGGTTCTGAGGTTTCTAATTAACATACAGACCTTAAGCCTCTTTTATTTCTTAATCAGAAACCATTTTTTCCAATATATTTTTCTCTTTTATTCTCTGCCCACGTTTACATTTAATTATATTAACTTGATTAGTAGGACCAGGTCACATTTTCTTTAGAATTCTCTCTTCCTCCACAATGAATGTTGACACAAGTTGCAAATGGTTTCATGGTTGGACCTTTTGCTAAACTCATTAGTTCCCTAGAGAAAAATGACAAGTATTCCATGAAATATTTTTTGTTGCCTTTAGGTATATGATGAAACTAATCCTATCAGTTCTTTTATTCATCCTCAGAAGAGAATCTGTAAACCATCTTTCCATATAGCTGCAACTTCTTTTGTCTTTCCACTTCATTTCTTATGATAATGTCAGTATGAATGTGGTTCAGTTCTTAGCTTGTTGATAATTTTTATATCCCTAACACCTAGCACAATGCCTAGCTCTAGGTTCTTAATAAATGCCCAGTGACTGATTGGTTAGATGAGGATCTCACGCTTAAAATACCAACAATTAATTTCATATTAGTAGAAGGTAAAAAAAAACAAACAGATCCTTGATCTCCTATTCACCTTTTCTTCTCTCTCTTTTATCTTTGCTGTAGAAACAGAAAGGGAAAGCACAAGACAGAACTATTTTGTATTGATAACTGCTTTATGCATTTCCATGGTCAAATAATTTATCAGCTTCTTGTCATCCTCCCAGTGAAAGGTCCTTTTATACTTAGCTGGGATGGTCCTCAGCACATGTAGTCCTTTTCTGGGACTGTAATTAGCTTAGCTTGATTGAACCTTCTGAAGCTTCTACTGATGACAGACCAGGGAAACTTCTGCAGTATAAGACATTAGCGTATGACTTGTGAAAACTGAAATTTTGATAGCTTACTCTTTGAACAGAAACAATAATGTGTTTGAAATCCCCTAACTCTTCTGTGTATGATTTTAAGTCTCTTTTGATTTCAGCTGTTCTCGGAGTTTAATTTATTAACTAGAACATATTTTTGGGGTTTTGGTTTTTTTTTGGAAGGGGAATGAATGCAGTTGGGGTTAAGTGACTTGCCCAAGGTCACACAGCTAGTAAGTGTTAAGTGCCTGAGGCTGGATTTGAACTTAGGTCCTCCTGACTTCAGGGCCAATGCTCTATTCACTGCACCACCTAGCTGCCCCCACCACTAGAACATATAAGAGTTAAGAGATTACAGAGCCCCCCCCCCTTTTTAGAGATGATTAATAGATGACATCTTCTGCTGTAGCAAGTCCTTTCAGACCTGAGAAATATAGATTTTCGTTTTTCATTTGCCTGTATGTATGAAGAAATGTGGTAAAATAGAGCCCTGGACTGGGAGGCAAGAGATCTGAGTTTTAATGTCTGCTTTGCCACTATATAATTGTGTGATGTTGGACCATTCACTTAATGTGAATGAGCTTCTTTAGTGTTCTTCCCTAGAAAATGAGAGATTTAGATTAGATGACTTAAGAAGTTCTTTCTAGCTCTTAATTATTTGATTGTTAATTATTTGATTGCAAAACTTCTGTTATTATCAAACATTCCATATCAATATTATTTTCTTTTTTTTTCCTAATTCTTTTTCCTACTTCTATTTCCTCCACTTTCCTCCTTAGCGGGTTCCTATGTAGCTCTCACTGTTCAGGGACGCCCACCTGGGTCGCCCCAGATTCCATTAGCTGATTCTGAAGTAGAGCCAACAGCCTTTGGACATATGTCTCCCATCATGACATCCCCCCATTCACCTGGAACATCTGGAAATACGGAAAGAATCACCAGCCCAGTGCTGATGGGGGTAAGAATTGGAAAAAGTCTTGGAAAGAGCCTAGTCATATAATATCTGATGTTTTATCTTAAAATTTCCAGGTTGAAGTAGAGAGCATATGGGTGTATTAAAATTTTGGATTTTAGAAAATTACCACATAATTTAATTTGTTTGATAGTTCAGGAAATGAGAAATCAGTGGGATAACAAATGATAGAAATGTACCAACCAAATTGAGTAAGGGAATCTTTTGCATTATTTGCCTAGACAGCTTCCTTTTTCCAGTCAGTGCTATTAATACCTAATATTTCTTTTTTTTTATTTGTTTACTTTTATTTTACAACATTCAGTTCCACAATTCCTTGAGTTCCAAATTTTCTCCCCTTTCCTCTTCTCTCCCTTCCCTTCCCCCCCAGTAGTTAATATTTCTAAGAACCAAAGACAGTATAAGATGTGGAAAGTCAGAAATACCTTTCTGATCATTCATCTTTGAAAAGTGACACAGGTGTGGTTCTGTGCAAATGTAAATCCCTAAAACAACCTAGAATAGAGGAATTTCTGTTATTATTGATAAATTGAACAGAGCCACAGAGTGGTCTGTCATTTAAAATTCGTATTTTTAGTTTGATTTTTTTCTTGTTTTGTTTCTTGTTTTTCAGGAAGAAAACAATGTGGTTCACAACCAGAAAGTAGAGATTCTGAGGAAGATGCTGCAGAAAGAGCAAGAACGGCTACAGGTATTAAATTAGAAATGGGAACAGGGAAGAGGTCAGGAAAGATTATAAACAGAGTTGAGAGCTGAAATGTCATAGTCACAGTGAGTAGGATGTTAATGTTAGCTAGTACACTCACAAGAGCAGTAAGTAGCCTTTGCTGTGCTGTTCTAGGCTTTGATGATCAACAAAATATTTTTTATAATTTGTCAGTTGTTGCAAGAAGATTACAGCCGCACACCTGCTCAGCGATTGCTTAAGGAGATCCAGGAGGCCAAGAAACACATCCCTCAGTTGCAGGAGCAGTTATCCAAAGCAACAGGCTCTGCTCAGGTAATACCACTATTTGAATGCTCTTCAACATTTCAGGTTTCCCTTCAAGAAATACTTAAAGGGAGCTGAGAAATGACTCAAAAGAAAGTCATGTATTCTTGTGAACTTATCTTCTTGCCCAAACCACTGTGTAGGAAATTACAGAAATGTTGATGAACTAGGTCTCTGAATTCTGAAGTGTTTGGGATTTCCCAATTGTGTTCATTTTTTTAAAAAATGCTTTATTAACCTTTGATTTACATCATTCATTTCAGCCAGATTTTGAGTTACAAATCTTCTCCCTGTTTTTCCTCTACCCACCGCCCCAAAATAGCAGTCCCACAGGATATCCCCTCCTCCAATCTGCTCTCTTCCATATCTTCTCCCATACCCCCTTCAACTTTTCCAGTAGGGCATGGTGGAACTCAATGCCCAAGTGCCTATATATCTTATTTCCCCATTACATGTAAAATAGTATTAATATAAATAATAGTATAAATTATATATATATATGTAATTTTTTTTTAAACCTTTGATTTTAAAACTTTGAATTCCAGATTCATTCCCTTCCTCCCTTATTACCCACCCTTACTGGGAAGATAAGCAGTTCGGTATAGGTTGTACATTTGTAGCTAATGCAAAACATTACCATAGTAGATATATTGTAAAAGACTGACTATATTTTCTTCCCTCCTATTCCACCTCTCACTTGTTTTATTCTCCACTTTGATCCTGTCCCTTTTCAAAAGTGGGTACTTCCATCATCCCCCCTCTCATCCCCTTCCCCCCTACTCTTCTGTAGGGTGAGATACCTTATTTAGTGTGTATGTCATTCCCTCCCCGAGCCAAATTCAAGGAGAATAAGATTGACCTATTTCCTTTTGCCTTCCTATTCTTCCCCTCCATTGTGACCATTTTCCCTTGCCTCTTCTTTTTTTTTTTTTAAGCAATCAGGGTTAAGTAACTTGCTCAAGGTTACACGGCCAGTTATTTCTGGGTGTGGTGCTGAGTATCTGAGCCCAGATTTGATCCAGGTCATCCCAACACTGGAGCTGGTGCTCTTACTCGCTGAGCCACCTGGCCGCCCCTAAGCAATTGGGGTTAAGTAACTTGCTCAAGGTTACACGGCCAGGTGTTTCTGGGTGGGTGCCAAGTGTCTGAGCCCAGGATTCGATCTCCAGGTGTTCTCAACACTGGAGCCGGTGCTCTTACTCGCTGTGCTACCTGGCCGCCCCTCCCTTGCCTCTTCTACATGAGATAGTTTACCCCATTCTGTCTCTCCTCATCTCCTCTCATTATATTCCTTTCTCACCTCTTAATTTCACCTTTTTAGTATCATCCCTTCCTATTAAATTGGTCCGGTGCCCTCTATCTATGTATATCTGTACACATATATACATACATTCACATATGTATTCAGATGCCCATATACTGTTTGATATAGACACACTCACACACACACACATATTCCCTTCAACTATTTTCATACTGAGAAAAGTTTCATCAGCTACAATTATCATTTTTCGATGTAGGAATGTTAATAGTTCAACTTTGATAAGTTCCTTATGATTTCTTTTCCCTGTTTAGCTTCTCATGCTTCTCTTGCTTCTTGTATCTGAATGTCAGATTTTATATTCAACTCTGTTTTTTTTTTTTTAAAGCAATCGGGGTTAAGTAACTTGCTCAAGGTTACACGGCCAGTTATTATTTCTGGGTGTGGTGCTGAGTATCTGAGCCCGGATTTTATCCAGGTCATCCCGGCACTGGAGCCAGTGCTCTTACTCGCTGAGCCACCTGGCCGCCCCTAAGCAATTAGGGTTAAGTAACTTGCTCAAGGTTACACGGCCAGGTGTTTCTGGGTGGGTGCTAAGTGTCTGAGCCCGGGATTCGATCTCCAGGTCTTCTCAACACTGGAGCCGGTGCTCTTACTCGCTGTGCTACCTGGCTGCCCAAAACTTTTTACTTTTTGGAGGGGGAAAGGTAGGGCAATTGGGGTTAAGTGACTTGCCCAAGGTCACAGGCTAGTTTTTGTGTTAAGTGTCTGAGGCTGGATTTGAACTCAGGTCCTCCTGACTCCAGGGCCAGCGCTCTATTCACTGTGCCACCTAGCTCTGGTTTTTTCATCAAGAATGCTTGAAAGTCCTCTATTCCACTGAATGACCATATTTTCCCCTGAAACATGATACTCAGTTTTGCTGGGTAGGTGATTCTTGGTTTTATTCCCAGCTCCTTTGACTTCTTGAGTATCATATTCCAGGCCCTTTGATCCCTCAGTATAGAAGCTGCCAGATCCTGTGTTATCCTGATTGTGTTTCCACAATATTCAAATTGTTTCTTCCTGGATGCTTGTCATATTCTCTTCTTGATCTGGGAATTTCAGAACCTGGCTATAATATTCCTAGGAGTTTTCTTTTGGGGATTTTTTTTCAGGAGGTGATCGGTAGATGCTTTCAACTTCTATTTTGCCCTCTGGTTCTAAAACATCAGGATAGTATTGCCCTTGATTTTTCCTTGATAATTTCTTGGAAGATGATTTCTAGGTTCTTTCTTTGATCATGGCTTTCAGGTAGTCCAGTAATTTTAAAATTATCTCTCCTGAATCTACTTTCCAGGTCAGTGGTTTTTCCCATGAGATATTTCACATTACCTTCTATTCTTTCATTTGTTTGGATCTGTTTAACAGCATCTTGATTTCTCATAAAGTCATTAGCTTCCATTTGCTTCAGTCTAATTTTGAAGGAATGATTCTCCTCAGGGAGCTTTTGAGATTCTTTTTCCATCTGGCAAATTCACCTTTTTAAGGCATTCTTCTCATTGCCTTTTTGAGCCTCTTTTGCCATTTGAGTTATTCTGTTTTTTAAAGTATTATTTTCCTCAGTCAGGCTGTTGACTCTCATTTCATAATTTTCTTTCATCGTTCTCATTTCTCTTCCCAATTTTTCCTCCACTTCCCTTATCTGCTTCTTAAGGTCCTCTATGGCCTGTAACCAACTCGTATTTTCCTTTGAAGCTTTTGGTGCAGGAGTTCTGATTTTACTGTCTTCCTCCTGTTCCATGCTTTGCTCCTTTTTGTCCCCAAAATCGCAGTCTAATATTGGATTCTTCTGTTTGCTTTTTTTCCTTTGCCTGGTCTTGAAACCACTCAGTTACTTGATCCCTGGGCTTTTTGCCACAGTGGGACTCTGCCACCAGACAGGGGAGCTTTGTACCAAACACTGGGGTTTTCTCAGCTGCTGAAGGTATTACTTGGGTGCCCTCTCTGAAGCCTACTGACAAACTGGTCATGCACCCCAGGATCTGCACTGTAGACTGCAATCCAGATCCAAGCAGGTTAAAGCAAGAGTGATTACTCCTTAGACTGGTTGCTTGGTCCCCCTACGCTCTACAGGCCAGGAGCTGAAGCTGCCATGTGGCTGCACTGCAGCCCTCAGCAGCTTCTTGCCCTGGGGGAAGAGGCCAACACACTCCCAACTACTGGATCCCGAAGTCCATGCTGCACTGATCTCTCACTTTGTCTTTGGCATGTATGTGTTGATAATTCTGGACCTCCGTAGCTGCTGGTGATCTGGAGTCCCTTCAGCCAGTGGTTGGTCAATCCCGCCCTGGGGCTAAAGCCTTCCACTCCCCTGGGGCTGGGGTCAGCTGCCAGAGCACTGTGCTGGCTGCTTGCTGCCGGCCTGCTGGGCTGTCCTCAGTGGGAGGTTAGCTTCTCTGTGTCATTTTGTGGGTTTTGTAGCTCCAAAGTTTGTTCAGAGTCCCCTTTCACATGAATTGGAGGCAGTGGGAGCCAGAGTTGCCATTTTGACTCTGCCCTTTCAATTGTGTGCATTTTTAAAGATAATAATTTTCAAAGAAGTTAACTGAGTTTTATCTTATTTGATATACTACTAAGGAGTATTTAGGTATGCCACTGTATGGTTCAGTATGTCACCTCAAAACAAGATAATTATATCTTGTGTTGTTTTTAAGTGGATATTTTTGGTAGATGTGATTGAGATGATGTCTTACTAGAAAACATGGCCAAGCATTTGTGGTGGCAAATATTTTTAAGCTGCTTCTATAGTATTCAAATCTAAACATTAATAATTATAGCTAATATTTATATAGCACTTATGGTGTACCAGGGATTTGATCTTCATAACAACTCTGAGAGATAGATGCTATTATTATCCCCATTTTAGAGGTGGGGAAACTTAGTTAGACAGGAGTTAAGTGACTTGCCCAAGGTCACATAGCTAAATCTTTGTCTGAGGCCAGTTTAAATTCAGTCCTTTCTGACTCAAAGCCTGGCACTCTCTCCACTGAACCACCTTGCTGCCTCTTCCCAGTCTTCCATCTTAAAACAAAAGGTTGTACAGAATATTTCCATGAGGTTGGGGGGAAATACTGTCCCTATACCCACATTGGTTTATTTGTGATGGTTGTCATTTTACTCAGTGGTGGCTTCCATTACACACCGAACATCTCTATGTAGGCATCTCTGTCAGAGAGATGAGATAGATCATTTACTCTAGCACCCTTATTTTACAGATAGATAAACTGAGACTTGAAGGAGGTGTTACTAACCCAAGGTCACATAGCTGGTTGATAAAGATTTAGGTCCTCTGATAGTGTGAATAGATCTATTTTCAGAGCTTCACCTTCTGGCATGTAATGTGACTCTTTACTTTTGGTTAGTACCTGTTACTTTTGGCTTATCTTTGTGCCTTTGTCTTCTCATTAATGACTTTTTAAACACATAAGTGCATACACATATACATACATATATTTTAAAATCTCTTCTAGGATGGAGCTGTAGTTGTATCCAGCAAGACTTCTGGTGACTCCCTTCTGCTCAGTGAAGTAGAAGCAGACAGTGGTGATGGGTTGGGCAAAATTGATTGTAGCAGTGGAGACAGTTCTCGACCCAATAGTGACATTGCAGACGTAAGTATTAAATATTTCAAACTTTAATTATTATTCTTCCCCACATCTGCCTTTTTATTTTGCTTTTAGAAATTCTTCTTTAGTTATTTGATTGGTAGTAGATCATAATAGATGCTTAGGATTTTAGATCTGAAAAGGCATTTAGATAACATCCTTGTCTTACAAGTGAAAAAAATGATACTCATAAAAGCCAAGTGACTTGCCCAAAATTATCAGAAAACTTTTAGTTTCAGAGACAGAGGATCTGGATTTCCCACTTACCTCTGAAAGTGAACTTCAGTAAGGCATTTTACCTTTATGGGCCTGGATCAATTCTTCATCTGTAAAATGTAAGCATTAAAACTATGTGACTGCTAAAATCCCTTCCATCTCTAAATCAGTAATTCTGTGACTCCAGGTTTCCTGACTCTGAGCTCAGTCTTTTTTTACACTCTTCTCTTATTATTTATGCAATTATTTCTTGCTTATCAACACCACCATTATCTTCAAACAGAGCAGTGTTATGAACAAAACTCTGAAGATCAATATTGTATTGTGACTTCCAGTTTGGGAGCTCATTTTTTCTTGTGTATACCCAACAACTAATGTTTCTTTCAATGGGATGGAATTTCCCAATAAGTATCTTGTTACTGAATAGAGAGGTCAGTAATGTCATTGCTTTCTTACTGAACCAGGAGGTCATTTGCTGATATCTTATAAAAGCATGTTAATATTTCCATTTGTGGTCAGTGACTCAGTCCTGAATCATAGTTTAGATTGCCACTGCTGAGAGGAAAAGTGCCAGTCTTACTAGATATACTTCATTTATTAGGTTGTGATTATCAATAGATGTTTCTTCATTAATCTCTTTGTTGTCAACCACACTTAAATATTTAACAGATTAACAAAAAGAAGCTGTAAATTTAATCTTAAATCTCTTCTCTCATTATATTAATAAGAAGATTCTGTTAAAGTTTTGTGACCTCATTAGGTTGGTCAAAACTGCATTCTCCTTAAGAAGAGCAGATGGAAGTAATAGACTACCCAGTCAGAAGAATAGAGATAAATTGCAAAAATACTGTAATGAATTATTCTGTATGATGAAATTATTTTCATGTCTGTGATAGTACATGCATTGTTGATCTACAACTATTAATTTATTTTAACAAACACTTTCTTCAGTGTTTGTCAAGTTACTGTATTTAGCATTCTGCCCCCTTTCTCACCCTAGTAATACATATATGTGTGTTTGTGTGTGTATGTGTATACACACATATATGTATATGTTTATATGTTTACCAATTTAGAACCAAAAGAAGCCTTAGAAGCCATCTAGTCCAACCCTCATATTTTACAAATGAGGAAAGTAGGCTAAAAGAGTAAATGACTTTCCTAGGGTGAGAGAGATAGTTAAGTATTAAAAGTAAAATTTGAATTTGGATCTTCTGGACTCCCAAGTACAGCATTCTACCTAATTCTTTGCAGTTTTTGAAGCATTTCATACTTATTAATTCATGTTCAAAGGGAAAGAAGAAGGATCTATGTTCTTTTGTTTGATTCACAATTAACTTTTTTTTTCTTCATCTTTTTCCTTGGGGAAGCTGGTGGCTCAGTGGATAGAACACTGAGCTGGGAATCAGGAAGACTCATCTTCCCAAATTCAAATATGCCCTCAGACATTTACTATTTGTGTGACCCTGGGCAAGTCACTTAACCCCATGTGCCTCTCTTTCCTCATCTGAAAAATGAGCTGGAGAAGGAAATGGCACTTCATTCCAGTATCTTTGCCAAGAAAACCCAAAATCGGTCATGAAGAGTAGGATAAGACTTGAAAAGACGCCACCATAACATTCTTCCTCTTGTCAGATAGACCAACCACTTAACTTCTTAATTTATCCACTTACCTTGAAACAGACAAAACATCAAAATACTCATAAAAGATCTCGGAAAAAATAGTGACTGAAATTGTGTGAATGACATCACCGTCTTTCCTCTTCTCTGTGTAGAACACCTTTCATATGTTAATTCATTTTGCCTTAAAGAATTATGATTTTTGAATTGTATATTATTTAAAACCATAAAGGACATTGGGGATCTTGTAGCATCATCATGTTATTTTATACATGAGGAAACTGGGACTTAAAGAGATGAAGTGACTTGTCCATAGTTATAGATCTATCTGGTGGAAAATGCTGGACTAAAACTGGACCTGCAAATTTTCCATCTAGTTCCGTCATTTTTCTGCACATTACTGTTATGGTATTGCCACACTCATAGTGACTCAGCTGTGAAAATGTGATTTATTTCATGGATTCATTAAAGTGCGATTTTACTAAGAGTAAAACATTTCTAATGATATTTGACCTATACTTCATTTTTATACTTCTTCACCCCAACAAGCAGTAGATTAGGATAAAACTAAGTATTGATAGATGGCCTTTAAAAAAATAGCTTTTAATAATTAATAGGCCTATAATATTAATCATCTTTAAAGAGACTCAGTATATCAATAAATAGTTTTCTTTCTTTTCAAACAACTTTTTCCCATCCCAAAATTCTGATTTAGATTAAGTGCTTTGGGCTAGAAGTCATTAAGTATAAACTTAGAGGTGTTTTAGGAGGCTTTATTAAGAATCATCCAAGACTTTAAATATTATGGAAATGAAATTTGAGCATTTCTTTTTGAAAGATGTTGATAAGACTCTTGAATAAGTAAACTTTAAACTTCAGTGAGACATTTAAATTTGACCAAGTAAAGAGATTAAGTTTATACTTTATTGTATGGAAGATGAATACTTCCTACATACTGAAATTTAATTGGTACTTTAGTTTGGAAAATGAAAGAACTGCAAAAGCTTTCATTGTTACTAAAAGTCTCCTGATGCTCTATCAGATTGTCTTCCTGGTACCACATCCTTTATATTTCTCATGTTCTACAACATTAGTCTTCCTCATGTCCATGTGTGTATTAGTTGTGTGTGTTGGTTGTTTCTGCACAAATTTTGCCATCTGTTTTTCTTTATAGTTATTCATTAATTTTTGAAGCAGGTAGAAGACTTGCTTTGGTTATGACTTGAGGGTTTTTTTCCCTGATTCCTTTTTGATAGGTTTACTGAAAATCAATGATTTAAAAAAATTTTTTTTGGTAGAGTCCCAGAGGTGGCTTGAAGGAAAGAATTTATCTAGAAGAAAGCCCAGAGAAGAGTGAGATGATACCAGATAATGTGAGTATGTAGTAGGCTGTATTATATAGTATGCTATATTAGTGCTTTCTGTTAATGTTTTCTATGCTTAAGTGGAATAAACTCTGAGATTTATGTATAATATACAAATGAATATTTTAAAATATTTTGTATATTTTTAAAGTTAGATTTGATTAGTTTTTTGAAATAAAGAGTTATAACCAAGAATAGTATATAAAAATGTTAACTAGCAATATGAGGATTATTCCTCTAATTAGTAGTAAAATCAAGGAAGTTATATAGCCAAAACTGCATACTAATTTCTATTCTTTCAACTGAATTTCTTTTGGAATGTTAGAGGCTAAAGTTTAAAACAGGTAGTCAAAATAGCAGCTGGGGTTAGTGCATACCATTATAGTATACATAGAGGAATAACAAATCACATCAGTTTTCCAGTTTATCTATAATGTAAATCCACTCCTGAAGCTTCAGTTATAATCTTTGTTCAGGTGACATCCAGACTTATATCTTCGGTCCTGACCTTTCTTCACTACTCTAGTCCTATGTTTTAACTATCTGCTACATATTTTCACTGGCTTATATTACCAGTACCTGAACTCATAATATATGAAACTGAATTGTTACCCATTCACCCACCCAGCACCCCCCACACAATTAGAAGCATTTATTTTCCTGACTTCCATCAATGATGCCACCTTTTTCTTAGTCACTTACTTAATCTTTTTTACTTCTGTCCCTTCAGATCAGTAGCCAATTCCTGTTAATTTGTTTTTAACACCTGTGGTTGTTTTTTTTTTTTTTTACCCTTTCTGCTACAGAACACCCTACTTCAAGCTCCTATCACCTCACTTCCATTCTGTAGGTATAATTTTATATACCCTTTTCTCTACCCGCCTCCCCCAAAGAAAAAACCTACCACTCTAGATTGTAAGTTATTTGAGGGCAGGAAATAGACCTTATTCATTTGTGTTTCTCCCAACTGAAAATGGAAATGTAAACTACAGAATATAAATATAAAGTAGTATGCCTTAAAGTAGTTAGTGTATGTGAATTCACTTTATTACATTTTTATTTCCATAAACCACATATGAAAATTATGGTTTAATGAAAACTTGAAAAAAAAGACAAATTATTTTCCCAAATTATCATTTTGAAATTTTACCTTTCACATTATACTGCGTATATTATACATTATTATACATTACTGCGTAATTATACATCATATACCTTATTTCAAACTCTTAACCTTTTTTAGCCTGAATGATTATAATAACCTCCCAAATAGTCTTCATGCCAACAAACTCTCTTTTCTCTAATCTATCTTCTTTTCTATTTTTTATTTTAGACAAATACTGAAATTTTAATATGTAATAAGAAGAGAAAAAAACATTATAAACTTAAATATGAAATAAGAAAAGAAAAAAAGGCATGTGCACAGCAGAAAGTAAGAGAGGATTCAGAATATAATAGCAATAACTTTCCATTTCAAGAAAGCCTATATATTACTCTGCATTATGTTGAAAATTGTGTTTTGTTTCTTTGAAATAAAGAAAATTGTTTCTTTGCTTCCTTGTAGGTTTTCTTTTATTCTCTGCTGTACACCTTTTACTTTGTTCTTTTTTTCCTACTTCCTTCCCACTCTAATATATTTTTTGCCAGAAGAATTGTCTTAAGACACCTGTATGATAGCACAACTTCCTTTTCAAAGACTTTCAGGCATTTCCTTTTATGTTATTAAATAAAAATATTTTAGCCTAACATTATCCTAACTGGCCTACTGCTGCATAACTACAACCTATTTTCCCAGTTTTATTTCACATTATTCCCCTTCACCTACTCTATATTTTTAAATATGTTGTCTTCTACATCCACACAGATTGTCCCCCCTTGTCTATAATGTGCCCCTTTCTCATATCTGCCTTCCAGAACATTTCATCTTCCATGACACATGGAATTAATGTTATTATTAATACCCTTAGCTTAGTAGATGTTTCATAAATGCTACATTAAGACATGTTGTTTCTCTGCTCAGAAATATTTAATGGCTCCCTATCCCCTAAATCGCCTCAGTTTAACATTTGAGAGCCCTGCTAAGGTTGTCTCCACCATACATTTCCAGCTTTCTGCTCGTGGTACAGTGGGAAGAGCTGCAAATTTGACATCAAAGGATCTAAGTTTGAATTAACCCTTGCCATCTAATTAACTGTGTGACCCTGGTCAAGTTACCTAATTCCTATGTTTCCTCATTTATAAAAAGAAGATTTGATTAGGTGACTTAAATGGAACTATAGGTAATACTCTATTGAGAAATCTCTAAATTTACTGTCCTCTGTGCCTGCCTAATCTTGATATTCCTTAAATTTGCCTTGAGCCTTCCCTCTTCCACCTCTTTGAATGTTATTTCTTCTGCCCATAATGCCCTCCACTCCCCCCCATCCTTTTCCCCCTCTTTTTCTGTCTGTAGCAGGTCTGCTTGCCTGTCAAGGCCCAGTTCAGATACGTTTGCCTTCATGGAACATTATTCAAACAGCACACCATCCTTATTATCATTAACACAACAAGCATTTATTAAATATGTGTTCTAGCTCATGTTCTAAGAAGGAAGACAAAATAACTATGTACATGCCATATACATATGTATATGCATAAAATATGTGTATATATACATACATACACACTATAAATGGGATATAATCTCAGAGGAAAGGTATGAGCAGTGGAGGTGCTGGGAAGGGAGGGGAAGAAAGAGACTTCATGTGTAAGATGGAACTTGAGCCAAGTCATGAAGGAAGCTGGGAGATAGAAATGAGGAAGGAGAGTGTATGAGGCATGAGAAAAAGGCAGTGAGTTGAGAAGTGAGGTATATGTGGAACCACATCCATGTGGATGGATTGTAGAATATGTAGAGGGGTAAGGAATAAGAGGACTGAAAAGGTAGGAGGGGGCTAGTTTGTGAAATACTTTAAAAGCCAAAAGTAAGATCAACATATTTGATCCTAGAAATAATAGTGCCACGAGAAATTATTGAATAGAGGGTGACATAGTCTTGTTCTTTAGGAAGACCATTTTGGCAGCTAAGTGGGGGATGGGTTTGATTTGAGAGAGACTGGAGGTAGGGAGCTTCATGCACTGAAGGGGGAATTAGTCTGGGCAGGAAGCAGTGAGAGCCTCCATCAGGATGGTAGCTATGTGAGTGGAGTGAAGGAGGCATAATCAAGATGTTGTAAAGAAAGAAACAATGAAATTTGACAACAGCATGAATATGTGGAGTGAGTGTGAGAGTAAGATTATACAAAGGTGGTAGACCAGGGTCACTGGAAGCATGGTAGTAGTAAATTGTAAGTAGCAAGGAAGTTTGAAAGAGTAAAAAGATTTTGGTGAAAGGTGGTAATTTCAGTTTTGGACATATCAAATTTAAATTGTCTTTTTGAGATATCCCAGAGGCAGTTGGTACTGTGAGACTGGAGTTTAGGGCTGGAACTGCCTAGAGAGCCTAATTGAGGAACTGATAAGATCAGCAAATGAAACAATATAAAAGGACAAGAGAAGACAGCCCAGAATGGAACCTTGATAGATAACCATAGTTACTGGTTGTGACTTGGATAAAAATACAGTGGAAGAGACTGAAAAGGTGTGATCAGAAAAGTAGCAGAAGAACCAAGAGAAAGCAGTGTTGCAAAATTCTGAAAAAGGAGAGAATATCCAGGAAAAATAAGTGATTGACAGTGTCAGAGCTTGCAGAATGGTTAAGAAGGTTGAGGACTGAGAAAAAACTCTTAGATTTGGCGGTTAAAAGATCATTGGTAACTTTGGAGAGTAGTTTCAGTTGAATGATAGATTGGATACTAGACTACAAAGATCAAAGAGTTTAGCCATGGAAGGGGAGGGAGGTAATAGCTAATGGGTATTCATCCATCAATTAAGGGGGAGGGGGGTGTTTGTTTTTTAAAGGATAAAGGAAGCATAGGTGTGTTCTGTAGGTAACGGGAGTAGCCAGGACAATCTTTAGGAGAAGATGGGATGAAATGGGATCACTTGTAGAGGGGTTTGCTTTGGCTAGGAGAAGGGCCACCTATTCACATGAAATGGTGTGAAAGGGGTGTGGGAGAAGACATATAAGTTATATGAAATGAGGAAAAGGGTATAAGAGAGAACTCTCAACAATTTCAATTTTTTCAGTGAAGCATGAGGCATGAAGGAAGGGGATGCCTTGAGAGGTTTCAGGAAGGGTGAAAAAGTTTTGAATAGCTACTCTGATGAGTAGCGGAGTGACTCGGTTAGGGAGTCATAAAAGGATTTCCTTTCTGAAGTTAGGGTTCAGTTGAGATTAAGTAACAATTATTTAATGGACCCAGTCAGAACTGGACTGGGGAGTGAGTGTGTGTGTGTGTGTGTGTGTGTGTGTGTGTTCCTCCAGCTCTGTTCAGCATCATGTGAATAGGACTAAAGACAGTGGATGGGGGGATTGATCCAAGATTGAGGTTTAGCAAAGTATAATCAGTAATTGGATAAAAGCTCAAATTAGGGATGGTATAACATTGAATTATTTCACTGAGGGGTGAAACAGATAGGGAAGAGGAGAATGTGGTCAGAAGTCATGGCGTTATAGAATCTTAGAGTCACAAAGGGACCAAAGAAGTCATCTAGTCCAGTGTTTCCTAAAGTGTGGATTGCAATCTCATATGGGGTCACGAAAAATTTGGCAACAGGAAAAGGTTTCTGATTGTGCAGTGACAAAAATTAATTAAAAATCAAATGAATAATAAATTCGATGTGTTTCTGACAGTGTTTACTGGTGTTCCCTCATACAGCTTCAGTGCAGCCTTGGTTCTGAACACAAAGCATGTTTGTTTACTTTGCGCTACACATGCCTAAAGGCCACAAAACACCAATGATGCAGCCAAAACTTGAAAAGGGACTATGAGTGGGAAAAGTTTAAGAAGTTCTGATTCTAGTCCAACTCCTTTCTGAAATATGAATCCCCTATAGGCTATCCAAGATAATTAATGATCCAGCCTGTTTTAGGACCTCTGAGATAGGAGTTCACTACCCTTGAGATAGGAGTACGCTATCTCTATTTCATTTTTAGGCCTCTAAGAGATAGGAATCGTTTCCTTTTCTAAGCCAAATATGCATTGCTGTAATTTATAGATTTTGGTTCTATATCTATTTTCTAGGACCAAGCAGGTAAAAGGAGATCTGTCTTCTGCTTGACAACCTTTAAGCTACTTGAGGGTTTATATCCACCATCTCTCTGTTACCCTCCCCTTCCCTACCAAGTCTTCTCTTGTCTAGGATAAACATCTCCAATTCTTTCAATCAGTCCTCACATGGAATGATTCTCTTCTTTCATTCATGACACCATGCCTTTAATTCTTCGTCCCTAGTTCCATATATGATATGACTTCAGGCTCCTCTCAAGTTTGTCTCCTTTCCTCTTGACTTACACAGCCTTGAAGTAGACATAGTTATTAAGATGTGTTCTGACTGGGTAGACTACAGTAAAAACATTAACATCCCTCTTCTGGACACTCAACTTCTTTTAATTCAACATAATATTATATTACTTTTTTGACTCCCACATCATATTGTTGACTCATTGATCTTGTACCCATTATAAACTCACTTGTTTTTTTCATATAAATAGCCTTCTACGTATGTCACCTTCCCCTCCCTCCTTCTAATCTCATACTTGGGTGGTTATTTTTTAAAATCTTAAGTGCAAAACTTCTATTTTTATTCTGTTTCTTTTTTTAATTTATGAGTAATTTCTCTAGGTTGTCAGTCTTTTTGGTTTTCTTGCACTTTTGAATTTTCAGTTCTCATCATTTATGCTACTCATGGTATTTGCCTTACATTGATAGTAAATTAAGCACTCTGATGGAGCTGTGATAGCACTGATTCTGGAGTTCCCTCCAGCCACACACACACACACACACACATATATTACAGCCTCCATAAGTTTACCACAGGGAGTGGTAAGGCCTTCATCATTCTATGCTGTTTTGCATGGATACCAGTGAAACAATCAGTCAATAAATCAGAAATCACCAAGTGCCTGCTATGTGCCAGGCACTGTGATAAGCACTAGGAATGCAAAAAAAGAGGGGAGGGGCTGCAAAAGATAGTTCCTGCACTCAAGGAGCTGGCAGTACAATGGGGGAGACAACATGCAAACAAATAAATACAAAGCAAGCCCTATATTGGATAAATAGGAAATAATTAACAGAGGGAAGACATTAAAATTAAGAGGGATCAGGGAAGGCTTCAGTAAAAGATGGGACTTTAGTTGGAACTTAAAGGAAGCCAGGGAAGTCAGTAGGCAGAGCAGAGAAAGGACAGTATTTCAGGCATGAGGGACAGCCAGAGAGAATGACTGAAGCAGAGAGAATCTTATTTGTGCAATAGCCTGGAGACCAGTGTCCCTGGACCAAAGATTATGTGCTGATATATCTTCCCTTAAAAAGACAAAGGTCTCCCACTGCATCCAGGGCCATCTCTGGTTGTCCTGTTCTATATCTTTCTACTGGACTAAAATAACTCTGGAGGAGAAAGTGAGGCTGGTGACTTTGCACAGTTCTCCCTCACTTAAATCCAATTTACTTACCTGTTATGGCATCATCTCCCCCATGTCAAGGTACTCTTCGAAGGAAGGTATAGGAACACTTGAAAGAGGGGAGAGGCTAGGTTATGAAGGTGCTTTGAATGCTAAACAGAGGATTTTGTATTTGCTCCTGGAGGCAAAAGGGAGGCATTGGAGTTTATTGAGTAGGAGAAATGACATGATCAAACCTATACTTTAAGAAAATCTTTGGGGTGGGGAGAGACTTGAAGCAGGAAGACCCACCCACAGGCTATGCAGTAGTCCAGGTGTGAGGCAATGAGGGGCTGCACCAGGGTGGGGGCAGTCTCAGAGGAGAGAAGGGGGCATATTTGAAAGATGTTGCAAAGGTGAAGTCAACAGGCCTTGGCAACAGCTTGGATTTGGAAGATGAGAGATAGTGAGGAGTGTAGAATGACTCCTGGGTTGAGAAACTGTAAGGATGGTGTTGCTCTCTGTTGTTTGTCCTTTGAAGAGTACTTTGACATCAGGGAAATGATGCCATGACATGTAAGTGAACTGGATTTAAGTGAGGGAGAGCTGTGCAAAGTCACCAGCCTCATTTTCTCCTCGAGTTATTTGAATCCAGTGGCAAGATATAGATCAGGACAACTAGAGATGGCCCTGGATGCAGTGGGAGACCTTCGTCTTTTTATTTGTTTATTTGTTTTGCTTTTTGGAGGGCAATTGGGGTTAAGTGACTTGCCCAGAGTCACACAGCTAGTAAGCGTGTCAAGTGTCTGAGGCCAGATTTGAACTCAGGTCCTCCTGACTGCAGGGCTGGTGTTCTATTCACTGCACCACCTAGCTGCCACATAAAGGATATAAACCTTGTCCTCATGGAGCCTCATTCTTAAGAGATTCCTACTCTTCTTTTTTTTTTTAACCTTTTTTTTTTTACCTTTGTATTTTTAAAAGGAAGATAAGAGTTCTTTTTTGGACGTGAGAAGTTTAAGATGTTTTGGACATCCATTGTAAGACAGTTGGAGATGTGAGATTGGAAGTCAGGGGGAGAGATTGAAGCAGGAAAGGTAGATATAAGAATGATCAGCATAGAAATGATAATTAATTACATGGGAGTTGATGATATTACCAGTGAAGTAGTATAGAGGGAGAAGGGAAGGGAGCCCAGGAGAGAACCCTGAGAAGGTACATCTATGGTTAGAGGGTATACTCTGGAGGAGGATGCCATTAAAGTAAAATGAGTGCTCAAATAGGTAGGAGGAAAACCAGGAGAGAGTGGTGCCCCAAAAACCTAGAGAGACGAGAATATCTAAGGGAAGAGATCAGCAGTGTTAGATGCTACAGAGAAGTCAATGAGGATTGAGAAGAGGCCATTGGATTTGTCAGCTAAAAGATCATTAGTGACTTTGGAAAGAACACTTAGGCTTTCTAACATTGTGCTTCTTATTCCAATTAGATACATTATCTGTGCTTTGAGTTTGCCAGTTCTTTGGAAGTTGAGGCCATATATATTTTTTAATCTTCATATGCTTTACAACACCTTTAAAAAGTGCCTTCTACACAGAAGGTGCTCAGTAAATATTTGAATGAATTGGATGCTTATCCATATAGCATATTTTTATTCCAGGAATGTGAGATACCTTCTCAAGTAATATATCTGAAGGTCAGAGTCGTCTAAATGTGTTGTGTTTGGCAAGATGTAATTAGGCAGGTGATTAATACTACAAAAGTCATACAACTGCAAAATTGTGACATTGAGGTAAATAGTTCAGTCTTTCTGAGCCTCAGCCTCTTAACCTATAAAATGAGGTGAAGATGATCTGAACTCTTTGCATCTTTTAGATTCTATAATTCTAAATTATTTGGTAATTTGGATTATTTTTGCTCCTGCTTGCCTCTCCTGTAGTGTCACATTGTTTGAAAATGTTCTTCAGGGAGCAGCTAGTTAGCACAGTGAATAGAGCACCGGCCCTGGACTTCGGAGGACCTGAGTTCAAATTCCACCTCAAACACTTAACACAAAAAATTAGCTGTGTGACCTCAGGCAAGTCACTTAACCCCAGTGGCCCTCCAAAAAGCAAAAAAAAATACTCTTCAGAAAAAAAAAGAAAATATTTCCCAGTTCATAGTTAACATCTTCCTTTAAACTGGCCTTCCCACTCAGGTAAACTTAACAGCTCCTATTATTATTCTTTTCATCTAACAAGTATCTCAGGGTTGTGTTATGAGGAGTATTGCTTACAAACTCACTATGTGGTAGCATTTCATGGTGGATGATACTGTTTAATTTTAGTAGGCTTTAGAAAATACCTAGAAGAAGCTAGATCTAAACATCTTCAGTGTAACTAGTTTTTTTTTTTCCAGCTTCATGTATGTTTAGAGTGTACTATTACTTTTAAAACCTTCTTGTTTCCTGAAATAGCCAATCATTATTTTTAATAGCAACCAAAGCTTAGGTGTACTAATGATGTTACATGTAGATGAGCTAAGAGGTCGTCACTTTTTGTCTTCTCTGGTATGGAAACATCAACCATGTTTTCTTTACTGCATTGAAGTCTCCATTGGAGTCAACAACTAAGAGGTGATTTCAGACCCAAGGTGGGGAAATAAATTATGCTTATCTTCCATAGAAAAAAGATATGGTTGTCATAATAAGTCATTATCAATCAGATTCATTCACAACTTCTTACTTTTAATTAGAAAAAAAGAATACTAGAAATTGTAATCTACAGTATAATTCAACACAGTACACATTTATTAAGCATCTACTATGTGCCAGGTACTGTGCTAAGTTCTGGGAATAACAAATGAACAGAAAGGTAGTCCCTACCCTCAAGGAGTTTACAATCTAATAAAGAAAGATAACTCTAAAAAGGAAACTGAAAAGTGAAAGGGGGTGGTGTGTGTGCATCCTGTGTGTGTATGTCTGAGGGAGGAGGGGTGTGATGTTCTGTGTACGCCAGACCTAAGACAACTGCTAAGAGAAAGTGGAGAATTACCTGGAAAAGTTAAGATCCCAGCCCTCTCTTTTCCTAAAGGAAAGCTGTGGGAGGAATTTAGTACTCTACCCTCTAGCCTTCCCATCAGTGGGGAGAGGAGCCTGAGGGAGTTAGGAAGGTGTTTAAAAGGGATTCCAAGCGGTATTAAACATGTCAGGACACAGGGATACTTCATTTATCTAAGCTTGATTAGTAATTGCTAAAAAATATTTTAGTGGTCTCTGTTAAATAATTTGCTGATAGCAAATTGGCCTCAAATGAATGGTTTACCATAGAATGGATCATTTACCAATACTAGAACCTCAGTAATTCAATTAATGAAGCAAATGATGATAGGAGACCTAGTTTTTGTAGCTCATGTGTCGACACTTTGTCAGCTGAAGTGCATATATGATTAAGTGAATATTGGCGAAATTTTCAACTGCTCAAATAACAACTCTAGATGAGAATCTCACTTATTCTGCCTCCTTTCAAGTTATCTATTGTCCTGAATATTAGACCCCTCACTATACAGGCTGTACCTGTAAAATGAGAGATCTGTAAAAGGAAGAAAAAAACATGTAGGCACCCAATGAACCATAATGACAGTTATTTCATTTAAGCCACATGTGAGTACTTTAAAACAGTATTAAAGTGTGGTAGAATTCATGGCTTAATATAAAATGTGAAGGTAGGATTTGGTGTTTGGATAGCTTTTCAACCAAAATGGGATAAAAAAGAAGAGAAAAGAGTCACTTGATGGTTTAAGACTTGCAGGTTTAGTACATTTGAAAGAATTAAGAATATGATTTCAACACATTTTGTTACCATGTCTGAGGGGAGACAGTTTGGCGTAGTGGGAAGATGACAGCAGCTGGGATTGGGATGGCTGAGGCCTAGCTCTTGTTCCTAGCAAGATCTGTGGATTTGAGAAAGCCCCTTAACCTCTCAGGACCTGTTTTTTCAACCATTTGATGAAAAATTTGAACTAAGTCCTCTCTTCAGTTTTAAATATTATGGCTTCCATGATGAATTCTATCCCACTGATAGAATGAGGCTACTTAAAGGCACAGTAAATGGATTATAAGAGTACAAAATCTTAGGTTTCATCTGATAGTGTGATCCAGTGATGTGAGCACAATGCCTTGAAAATAGTACGAGTGCAATAAAAATATATTTTCCCCTTTCTTTCTCTTCTCCATTCGTGGCCCTACCGCTTCCTCCCATTCTTCTTCCTCTGTGTTCCCTTGTCCTACAGTGTAAAATAACAAAAGTTTAGTAGCCAATAGTGTATAAAACATAGGGCTCTCTCTCCAGAGAAGGCTTCTGGAGGATTCTCTGGCAAACAGAAGAGTGTTAGGTCAGTCTTCTGGGTGATTTCCTCCCTGGCAAAGTAATCCATGTTTTGAAATATTTGAGGACTTCTCTTTGAAAAAAAATCCTTCTCAGGTTACCTAAACCACGTCTTTTAGTCCTGAGAATGACTTTACTTCTATTTCCAGATTCTCCCTTAATTCTAGTGCTTTTTCTCTACTGTATGTATCTTGTCTTTACATAGTTTTTTTGTTTTGTTTTCACAAGTAGATTATGAGCTCTTTGAGAGCAGGGACTTTTTTTTGCCTTTCTCTTTATCCGTAGCACTTAGCATAGTGCTCAGCACTTAGTAGGCTTTTAATAAATGCTTTTTGACTGAAATATTAACACCTGATTCCTCATATTATTCTTTCCCAGGACACTCAGTCAAACATTGGGAGTCCCTTAATTCGAACGGTACCTCAAATCATTGGAGCAGAAGATGATGACTTTGGCACTGAACATGAACAGGTGATGTTTCTCCTAAAGCAGGAATTATCCGTTTTTAAGATATTGCCCAATTTGTTAACAAAAACTAACACCTTCCTGGGGCCATGAAACAGCCGTTGCAAAGATTTGGTGCTAAATTTTCAAGCTGACAGTCTGTTGAGTAGATTGCTATTTTTATCTTTAAACTTCTCCCTACTAGTAAAGACTCTGATGTTAAAACTGATATGACTTTGGGGCACTGAATGCATTCCATAATTATCCATTAGAGTTTTTTTCTCCTGAGTGGTCTTTAAAAAGGGGGGGGGGCGGCACGCTCAAACTTGTCCTTGTCTTGTCTGTCGTCTTGTTACCTATTTCCTCACAGCTGAATCCCCCCAAATTTGAGTTGATATGGGATAATTATAATGATAGTATTATATTAATTATATGATACATAGAATGAATAGCAAAGAAACAGTGACAATTCTGTTAAAAACACGTAAGTTCACCCCCATTCTTTAAGCTAGCAGCGCCCAAGCTTTTGGATCACATACCCCATTAGCAAGATATTTCTCTGAGTATACTCTTATAAAGTATTTGTGTTGGCTGTACATTTACTTACTTAGGAATTACATAGATCATTCTATATTAGCGATTACATACATTCTGAAACTTGCACAGAAATAAAAATTAAGAAGGATAAGATGAATAGAAATAATATTTGATCCTAGAATCATTAAAGAGCTACTGACTTTTTAGTATGCAGGGGAGTGACACTGTCAGATCTGCACTTTGGGAAAACACTTTGGCAGTTGCATGGAGGATGGATTGGAGAAAGGGAGAGATTTGAGGCAGGGAGACTGGTTAGGAAGCTGTTGCGATAGTTTAAGTAATGAGGGACCAAACTGCAAAGGCGCCGTATGAGTAGAAAGAAGGGGACAGATAGGAGAGATGTCTTGGATGTAAAAGCAACATAATTTAGTGACTGGTTAGCTTTATGAGATAAGGAAAAGTGCAGCATCAGGGATATCGCCAGGGTTAACACACACACACACACACACACACACACACACATTTGTGTATATACATATATCTAGGAGTAATCTATATTGATATGATTTAAACTCGTGCAAGCTGATGAAGTCTCTAAGTGAGAGAGTATATAGAATGATGAGAGGAGAGCCATAGTTAGTGCCTTGGGGCACACCCAAAGTTTGGGGATATGATGGAGATGATAACATAGTAAAGGAGTCTGAGAAAGAGCATTCATACTGGAAAAGAACCAAGCAAAAGAAATGACAGCACAACCCAAAGAGGAGACAGTAAGCAAGTGGCACATGCCACAGAGAGGCTAATAAGCGTGAAGAACAAAGGCCATCAGATATGGCGCTTAGATTCCTGGTAACTTTAAAGACAGCACTTTCAATAGAATTGAAGAGTCCAGGATAATGAGGCAGTTGAGAAACTGAAAGGCTAGTGTACCCTTGACAAACATAGGGAAGTTCTCAAGAGGTTGGGATTTGGGGGAAAGGTAATATAATTGCAGCCCCTCCCTGCCTGCTCAGCCGATACCACTCAGTCTTTTTCACCAAAAAATGAGAAGTGCTAGTAGGGGTGTATTCATAGGCCATTGCCTAGGACATGGGGCTGACGGTGTGGAACAAGAAATTTTGCCTATGAAGCTCTTGGGAATGGGTTAGATTGTAATGTATTTGAGCAGTTCTTAACCAAAGTTGGCTAATAGTGGGAGAGAGGTAGAGTTGGAGTCAATGTTGAAGGAGGAGCAGGTGAGATATGCTAGAAACAAGCCACCAGTTGCCTATGGAAGGTGAGATGCAGCTCATCTTCCCACTCTCCAACTGGTTGATCACACACCTTATAGTCAAATAGTGGCCTCCCACTTTGGTAGTCTCTGCTCTAACTTACCCTTATTTGGCATTTCAAACTCAATATGCTTTGAATAGAATTTATTATCTTTTCCCCCAAACCCACCTTTCTTCTGAACTTCCTCATTTCTGTTGAGGGCATCATCATTCTTCCACTTGCCCACGTTTTCAGCTTTATTATAAGCTCAGTGTTTCATTCTCCCTTAATTCATATACATACCTAGTTGGTTTCCTGGTCTTACTGTTTCTAACTCCACAATATCTCTTGCATGTATCCTCTTCTTTCTACACAAATGGCCACCTCCCCAGTTCAAGCCGCCAGCACTTCTCTTATTGCTGTTACTCTGCTGGTTGGTCTCTTCCCCTCTTCAAACTTTTCTGCACACAGCTGCCAAACTGATTTTCCAAAACACTCTCCTGCTCAGTAAACTCTGTCTTCCTGTTATCTCAACAGTGAACTGTGCCATTAAAAAATCCTTCTCAACTTGACTCTAACCTACCTTTCCAGTCTTAGTCTGTGTCATCCTTCTTTGCACATTCAGGGGTACAGCCAGACTCCTTCTTGCTGTTTCTTATGCAAGACATTCCATCTTCTGTCTCAGTGCCTTTTGTAGACTGTCTTTCATACCAGGAATACCTTCTCTCCTCACCTTCATCTCTTAGAATCCTTAGTTTTTTTCATAACTTAGTACAGATGTCACATTTTATGTGTGAGGCCTTTCGTGAATTCCCTAGCCTTTCTCTCCCCTCCCATTACCTTGTATTTATTTAATGTCTGTTTTGAATATAATTATATAGGTATATGTTATCTCCCCACAGTGGAGTGTAAGCTGTCAAAGGCAGGGATGGTTTCACTTCTGTCTTTTTATAACTAGTGCATCATCTTCACCATACCATCACCATCACTAGCGTTTATACTTTAAAATTTACAAAACACTTTACAAACACTATCTCATTTTATCCTCAAAAAAACAAAATAAAACCCTTGGAAGTAGGTGTTATTACTGTCTTCATTTTACAAATGAAGAATCAGAGACAGAGGTTAAGTAACTCACCAGGGTCACACAGCTAGTAAGTATCTGAGACTGACTTTGAACTTAGGTCTTTCTGACTCCAGGTCCAGTGCTCTTTTCATTGCATCACTTTAATAAGTGATTATTGACTGATTATCCAAAAGGTAAAAAAATCCATTGCTGAGTTAAAAGGCTTTTTATAATAACTTTGTTTGTTGTTCAGTCATTTTTCAATTGTGTCCATCTCTTTGTGACCCTGTTTGGGGTATTCTTGGCAAAGATAGTGGAGTGGTTTGCCATTTCTTTCTTCAGCTCATTTTACAGATGAGGAAACTGAGACAAACAGGGTTAAGTGCCTTGTTCAGGGTCACACAGCCAGGAAGTGATGGAGGCCAGATTTGAACTCAGGAAGATGAGTTTTCCTGATTCCGTGCCCAGTACTCTATCTGCTTTGTAGGATGACTATTACTTAGTACAGGAAAAAGTACCATATTTTCACTTTGAGTAAAATGAGTTTTTATAATTTTTTGATTCCCTACATTGTTTAAGCCAAGCTATCCAATTTAGTTCATTCTTTCACCATTGAAGACCCATTCTGTCCCATAGAAGACCGATTGAAATGTTGACTAATCTCCAGAGAGAAAGACTATAGTTTACTTAGCTTACAAATTCTTATAGTTAGTCTTAAAAGTCTTGAATTTTCTCTTCCTTCTACCCAGTGAAAAAGTATAAAGTCAGATTTGATCAGGTAGGTCAGTTGGGGCTTTCCTTACACAGCACTCTGTGTGGAGACCCCTCCTACCGTACACCAGTGTAATGAATCTCTCAATGTAACTATTGCTTTTTACAGATTAATGGACAATGCAGCTGCTTCCAAAGTATTGAACTGCTGAGATCCCGCCCTGCTCACCTAGCTGTTTTCTTACACCATGTGGTTTCACAGTTCGACCCTGCGACATTGGTGAAACATCATTGTTTGACATATTATTCTTATTTATAAGTAAACCTTAGTCCTCTCAAAGCTTGAAGTTCAGGTGTTCACATTTATTCAGCTGTTAGAAGGTGGGGTGGAGTGGGGAGGGGAATGGAAGAATGGGGAAGAATTTTCTCCCATGAAGTTCAGACTTTTCCTGTTTACCTGGCATACCAGGACAAATCTAAAGATAAATAAAGTCACCATCAAGCTCCTTCAGAGTAGTGTTCTTGGCAACTTGGTAATAATATTTTAAAAAATAACTTTGCAGGTCTTATGACTATTCTTTGAGGAAGTGAACAGATTTAATCTATGATGACCTCTCACTTTTTCTCTTTGTTTTTTTCCTCTACTATAGCTCTGTTATCTTTATTCAGACTTGTACAAACAGACCAATTCCAAAGAAACTCGTCGCATCTTCCTTGAGTTTCACCAATTTTTCCTGGACCGAGCCGCGGTGAGTTGCCAATTTAATGTTTCATATTTAATGTCCACCAACTGTATATTAAGCATTTACCATATGCTCAATTGGGTTAGGTGCTATGTGAGATAAAAAGACAAGTAAACAAAATCCTCGTCTTCAAAAAATTTACAATCTAGTAGGAGTTGATATATATACAGATAAATATGATATTAATAAGGATATGATACATGCCTAAAAGGAGTACAAAAATGAAGCAACATCAGCTAGGGGGTGCCTCATTTCATTTTGGGGAATGTTTCTAAGTAAGTATGTAGTCAGGTCTTTGTTGAATTAAAACATATATAAATATACATGTGTGTGTTTTGGAGTGTGTATTCATATGTTTATGTGTGTATATGTACACACAGTCTTTGTAATACTTGTCTGATTGCATTCTGAGTGAGATGTCATAAGTTTGTAAGTGAGATGTCAACAGTTTGACACATAATAAATATTTTTTTAAATTACAATGCTTATAAAAAATACCACTCATAATGAGTTAGTGGATTTTCCCATAACAAAATATTAACATTTTAAACTATTTTAGGGCTAATATTAGGAAATAGCAATTAGCAAATCTGGTATAGCCCTGTATATATTGCTATTAGCAAAACTATTCATTTTTCTTAAGTAAAATATCTTATTTTCACTGAAAGTGTTAATACTGAGTTGTGTTGAGATTTCCCAAGTTGTTCAGTCTGTATTTTGTGCATTTTCATTTTATACTAGCAACTCGGGAGAAGTCATCAATTCTGTCTTTAAATTTTTTAAAATAAATTTTTATTGATGTCTTCTGCTCTTTATGTCATCGTACTTATCTCTAGTAAACCCCCCCTTCTGTCTCCCAGAAAGCCATCTCACATGTCACATAATATTACTCTTGGGTCTTAAGCTAACATCATTGCCCTTCATGTTATGAATTTAGTATAACCCAGTGGTCTTACCTTCTTTAGATAATGCTTACCTATAAACAAATGGGGATTTAAAATAAACACACATTTAAACACTTTAAGAAATATTGATTTGGGGGTGGCTAGGTGGCACAGTGAATAGAGCATCAACCCTGGAGTCAGGAGGACCTCAGTTCACATCTGGCTGCAGACACTTAACACTTGCTAGCTGTGTGACCTTGGGCAAGTAATTTAACCCCAATTGTCCTGCCTTCCCCCCTCCAAAAAGAAAAGAAAGAAAGAAATAGTGGTTTTTTATATTGTCTAATTCAGTCAAATAAAAGCTTTGAAAGTCAATTTTTAAGAAATTTCATGTTACATTTCTTGCTGAAATATTTCAAGTCTCTTATTGTGTTCTGCACCCTTTTGTTGAATTACTAGAACCACAGCCTGCAACTCCTGTGGCTTATTACTCAGTCTTAGAGCTATAGACCTTTTTAGAAGGTTTTTAACTGAAGTGATTATTTTATATAAATCAAGTGTTTTATAGATTCTTGAACATTCTTGGAGGGAGAATACCAAATAAAGTATAGCTAAAAGCAGCTATCATATAACCCATTCATTATTTTAATTCAATAAGGCATAATTACAGAAACATTTATATCCAATACTTCCTCAAGTGAAAAGTAAAATGACTATGAGTGTATTCTATACAGTGTTCACTGTCAATCTAGAAAAAGCGTCTCTGACTTTGTACCTCCAAATTATGAGTCTCATATGAAATTTTAAAAACTATATGATGATATATACTTAAGTACTTTAAACTCAATATGATTTTGCATTCCTGTGAGTACTTTTGCTGATCAAAACATACTGCTCTCCTTTATAGAATGTCTTCTTGATTAGCTGTCGTCAAAAATATTCCTCACCTAGTAGCCAACCTTCTGGCGATTAGCTGTCTAAACTTAATCTGACTCTTAGATGATTTACCATCTGGACCCACACCAAAGCCTTTCCTCCTGCACAGGAACTTCTAGGACTTGAATACTGCTGGCATAGTCTTTGAGAATTCAGGTGCATCTCTACATGCTGATGAGATAACCGAGAAGGCCTGATAATATTAATTGTATTAATTTTCCCATATTGCTTCAAATGAGCAATCGATTGATTGCACTACTTGTGAACTTATGCGAAATTTACTTCATTTTTTCACTTCAGAAATTTATTTTGGAATAATCAGTTAAATCAGTAAATAATCAGTTTACTCAGTAAACATTTATTAAGTGTTTATTCTGTGCCAGACTAACTTCTGGGGATATAAATATAAAAAAGAAAGATAGTCTGTGCTGTCAAGGATCTTACAATCTAATGGGGGAAGGCAATACATAAAATGAAACTGAACAGCAAGGGGATGGGAATTGGGAGTGATGGAGTCAGAAAGGGTACAAGTAAGTGGGAAATGAAGAGGTGACTGACCTGGGAGCTCTGTTTAAATCGTAGCTTTGAGAGAAACTCTTTGCTGTGCTTTCCAGCCCTCAGATCTGTGGGGTAGAGGGTACTGAGGGTACCAATGAGGTATGAGTTGATGCTGTCTCAGAGAATGATGAATTTTCTGATGATTAGAACTGGGCAGGATGCAAAATTTTTATTTTGTAGTAAAATTGTCTCCTTTCTTTTGAAGCATGAACTCTGTGAACTTGGATAGCAAAATGTCTGGGAGGACACATTAGCCAAACATAAAATGTTTGTTATGAATACCTAGAAAACAGCTCCGATTCAAAACCTCCAAAATGAGGTTTTTCCTCCAGGAAACTATTTGATGGGTCAAATATAAAAATGTTTTAAGATATAACAGATTTTAATAAGTAGGGACATAGTCAGTGAAGTTGTAAATGCTAAAGTGGATTTATAATCTCATCAGTATGGATACTTCTTCTGGTGGTGCAGACAGACCTTCTGCTGGTGGAAGACATCCCACACTTCATCCTTTTGTCCATGGCAGCCCACCCAGGGTGCTAGACTTTTTTCTTGGTATTTTAAAATTATGTGGATAACAGTGTTAGAATTTAAGCTATTCTGTTATGCTTCAACCTTGAGAAGAAAGTAGTATAATACTCGCAATAAGCATAAATCAATGTGTATGTTTATAATTCAGTAAATATTGACCAAGTGTTATTGTATGCCATGCTAAACAGTAAGGAGTACATAGAATCTAGATATATCACTGACTTGTGTGTGTGTGTATGCACACACACATATATACATTTGTTGAAAGAGACACAATGCTGTTTCTTAGCTTTTTTTTTTCCTCTCTTCCCCCTTCCCCCCCCCCCCCTTTTTTTTTAAAGCACTTGAAGGTTTCTGTTCCAGATGAAATATCTCTAGACCTGGGTAAGTAAGTCTTAACTATGGTACCACAAGTTCCAAAAGAATAAGACATACAGGGTAACTAGGTGATGCAGAAGATAGAGCACTGGGTTTGGCGTCAGCAAGACCTGATTTGGCCTCAGACACTTACTAAGCCTTGTGACACCAGCTTAATTGTTTAACATTTGTCTGCCTCAGTTTTCTCATCTGTAAAATGAAGATAATAATAGTATCTACTTCCCAGGCTTGTTGTGAGGATCAAGTATTTGTAACAAGCTTTGCAAATCTTAAAATATATAGAAAAGATATTGTTGTGGTTATTGTTTTTGAAAGATTTCTAAGTAATCTCTTTAGCAAGGTCATGTCAAGTAGATTTATTTAACTTGAAGGAAAGACACAATAGCTAGTCACCAGGTTTGTTTCAGAGATTCAGACCCAGAGCTGAAAAGCTATGAGGCAAAGATAAAGTTTTTAATAAATAATTTTAAGATATACTTAACATAAGAGGTATTGATTTTTTTTGTCAACTAATGTATACTCACTCATAGATAATGTAAATAATTCCTTTCTTATTTTTCTTTAGAAAAAAGAAGACCAGAACTTATACCTGAAGATTTACACCGACATTATGTCCAAACTATGCAAGATAAAGTCTATCCTGAAGTTCAGAAGCACTTGGAAGACTTTAGGTCTGTATATTGGCAGATTGTAATTAATTTTATCATTAAAGACTATTTTAGGAAGGGGGTTAGACTCTCAAATCCTTGCATGCTGGCTTTAGGGACATGGTTCAAACTAATCTTGAACATCTAGGTCCTTTGTGAGTGAAGTAGAACTAACATACATGGTCCATTCTTCCAATTGCTTGCAGTAGCAGATCTCTGTGTTTTGTCTGTGAGAAATGGTATCCTTTTAGGGCCATAAAATCTGTGTTCTGATATGTGATTTTCTTCAGAGTTTCTTCCCCCAGCATCCAAGGTGACATTAGTTTAGAGCATGCAACTATATGGCATTTTCCCCAGAATCAGAAACTACTAGCTAGAGGGATACACAGTCCAAACTCCTTCAAAGGGAGATACTTCTTCTCTAGTGTCTTTCTATAACATTCATCTCATTCTCTTCAGGCAGAAACGTAGTATGGGGCTAACCTTAGCTGAAAGTGAACTGACCAAACTTGATGCAGAGCGGGATCGTGACCGGGTAACCCTGGAGAAAGAACGGGCATGTGCAGAGCAGATCATTGCCAAAATTGAAGAAGTGTTGTAAGTAATAGAGTATTATAAAATGAAGCTTTCTTTTATCACATTATAAGAGAGACTGGATTGAAAGAATCAGCATAAGAAAGAAAAGTAAATAAATACACAGACATATACACATATATGAAATGTTAATGATTTCCTGTCCTCATATTCTAAAGATTTTTGTTAAATCAGTAAAACTTTTTTTTCCCCAAATCAAATATTTATTATCTATTGTGCTTTAAATTTCATAGGATTCCTCGAATAAAGCATGTATAGTTGATGAAATAAAAGTGAAAAGTTTTTAGTCCTACTGTGGATTAGACTGCCTCTGGCACCAAATTCTTTGTACTAAAAATTTAGTACCATGGCTTTGGCATTAACTGTCTTGAGTTGTAAGTATCAATGTTAAATGATGAAGATAGCTTATTAAATTTTAATTTATTGTTTCCAAACTATTTCTTGTTTGTAGGATGACAGCTCAAGCTGTTGAAGAAGACAAGAGGTAATATATTCATTTTCCTGTATTTTCAATGGAAAGGAAAACACTCCCCAATCCTAATTTGTGATTCATTCTTTGATTTATAAGTAATGTAACAGTCTCCCTCTAGTGGCATACATTTACAAAGAGATTTCTAGTCTCTTCATGAATGGAATTTTTTTCTGTTTGTAGCTATAGATTGTAGTTTATGCTTGACTTGTTGCCCTAAGGCGTATTGCCCATAGAGGTCACTGATGCCTTTGACCTGTTCACATTTCCTTATCAAAAGTAACAGTTGAGTTAACCTTTTATCTTCTAGTTCAACAATGCAATATGTGATCCTCATGTACATGAAGCATTTGGGAGTCAGAGTAAAAGAGCCTCGGAATTTGGAGCATAAGCGAGGTCGCATTGGGTTTCTGCCAAAAATCAAGGTACAAGTAGTGTAAAGGGGGATTCTGCACTTCCACGCAGATTCCTGCCTTTTATTTGTGTTGGTTTAGTTTTCCTCATTGTGTATTTATATTATTGACATCCTCCCTCTCCCCCTCCAAGATCTTTTCACTGGCTGTGTACATTATTCTGTGAGAATACTCTGCAGCAAATTTGGTCTTCTATGTCCTTACCTTACTATCTCAAGTTTGTTTCTACATTCAGCTCATTATAACCCTACCTTACTTTTTTCACTTTTCCTAAAATTTAATGTGTTATCAAGTCTCCTTTTTGCATGTTTTCTCCTCAATTAGAATGTGAGCTCATTGAGGGAGAGGACCATGTTTTTACTTTTCTTCTTATTCATAGCATTTAGTACAGTATATGGAACACAGTAAGCTCTTAATAGTAAGTCTTTTTGACTGCCTGTTACTGAAAAAGGCATTTATTAAATACTTACTATGTGTTTAGCACTGAGATAATCAAGGAGCCTTATATTCTAGTATATAGAAGCAACATGAAGCAGAACAAATCTATTACATCAAAAGATCAGTTCTATGATGTGGCCTCATTAGTACCATGTACCATTGTAATCAACTCATTTAATCATCAGTGGATCTTTCTACATTACTCCCATGGTGTATTTAAATACTTTACTCTTAAATATAAGTGAATGAAAAGATAATGTATACATGCCTTTATAGTCATTTTAATTTTTACCCAACTTTTGAGACTATAGTTTTATTTTCAAGGAACAAGAAAAAAGCTGATAATAAAAAATACCATATTTTTTTTTAATTCTTTATTTGTTCACTATAGCAAAGTATAAAGAAAGATAGGGAAGGTGAAGAAAAAGTGAAAAGAAGAGGATTCCCAAGCATTTTAGGACCCCAAAGGAAGCCAAGCCGTCATGACAACAGTGCAAGTATGTTGGTTTTGAAAATGCTCCATTCTCCATTGTTTGCTGCTTGGTGGATGTTTATTTCATTAGGATGCATTATCAGAGAGGAGTTAAAAGTGAGACCAATCCAAATAACATATATAGGTAAATATGTAACCACTTGAGACACTTTTACATATAGATTTCCATCCCTTCTTGGGGGTTCAGATAATATGTGATATTTTATTCGTTTTCACTTTTATTGAGGAAATACTTCCTTGAACTAGCAAAAACCAGAATTTCACTCAGTGACCTCCCTGAATTCTCATTAGTTTCTGTCTGTTCAGTTGGCAGAGCCATGGAACTACAAAAACAGCGCCATCCCAAGCACTTATCTGCACCCTCATCAGTGAGCCCTGAGCCTCAAGACTCTGCCAAGTTGCGCCAGAGTGGGATCTCCAGTGATGTAGCTGATGTTATGTATATGCCTGCTAATCCCATGTCTTCTTTGACTTCAGGGACTGTTGCCTCCCAAGAGGGAGGAAAAGAGAATGAAATAGGTAAGTCAATACTATAGGGCAACATGTTTAAGAATCTTGGTTGTTAAGAAACCTTTTCTGTCAGGTTATATTAATCAAGAATTAATCCTACTTCATAATTAGTTAGTTTGAATCTTTTGTTATTTATCTGAAAGTGGTAACTTTTGAATTGTTCAAATTCACACTGTTTACAAACCTTAGAAATTGTTTCCCAAATTACTCAGGGTATTAATATCTTAAATATTTCTTGGTCCCAATGTTTTTGAAGATTAGATTAGGTTCCTTTTTAAAGAAATATGTAATTGACAAAAGTGTTGCATTTGGTTAGTACAAATGCCATTTAAATGCTTGGTCTCTCTTTTCAGGGTCAAAACAGATTGGAGAAACACCAGCTTCTGGAGATTCTACAGATGGTACACCACGAACTCCCAATACAGTCTTTGATTTCCCAACTCCACCATTAGACCAATTGCAGGAGGAGGAAGGTGAAGTAGAAAGGTAATGTTGGACACCCAGTCAGTGAGGATTTAAGGTATTGTTTAATTGCTTAGGAACAGTGATTTTTTTTTAAAATCATACAAGTTGTACATACAAGTACAACTTCATAAATATCTACTCTTCCTTACAAGTAGCCATTTGGAAATTGTCTTCCAAACTGGACTAATACTGATACTCCAAGAAAAGATAATGTTAGACTTATAATATTTGGAAAAATTGCTTATCTCTTTGATGATTTAGCCTATACTTTTGCTGAATGTATGAGATGCATTTCTTTTGCTGTCATCATTGTTTTTATCACGAACTTGGCCAACATAACCACATACTGAGCATTTCATTATTTGGAGAACAGAAAAAGAGGATTACATAGTGGTTTTCCATTACATAGAATTTTTTAAAAGTTTACATTAAATTTAACATGATAGTAACAAAACTTCCCTGCTTGTCTGCTCCTCCTGAACTTCTTTATGCTTTTTTCTATATATTTCTTTAGTGTTGCATTGATACTTTTTTCCTTTTCTTTCTTTTTTTCCTCATTAACATTACCTAGCAACATTTCTTCCTCCAGGAGAAGCCTTTTCTGCTAACACTTAAGTATATTCAAGCAAAGCAATGTCATAAATTCACCATGTCTGAAAATATATAGCTCATTCTGCACTTTTAGTCCATCTCTTACTTCTCTGCCAGAAAGGTGGGGAAGTATGCTTCATCTGAAGTCATTGTACTAATTGGTCATTGTATTGGTTAGAATTGTTATCTGTTAATTGTTATTATTAACTGTTAACTGTTTAAAGTTTATTTTCCTTTACATTGTAATCATTGTATAAACTGGTTCTTGTTCTACTCACTTCACTTGCTATCAATCCACTATTTCTTCTTTTTTTTTTTCATTTGTTTAGGTTACCTGAACATGGAACACCAAAATCATTTCGAAAGTGAGTACTCATTTTAAATAGCTTTCAGCAAAGACATGTATCTATTTTATTATCATTAATTGCTACTCTTTTATAAACCCATTTGTATCACTGTTTACTTCTTAGATCTTAAAAAAAAAGTTTGGTATTCTCTCTTCTAGGCTTGATAGTATAGCTTTTGGGGAAAGTCAGAGTGAAGATGAACAGTTTGAAAATGACTTAGAAACAGATCCACCAAATTGGCAGCAGCTTGTTAGCAGAGAGGTGCTACTAGGGCTAAAACCTTGTGAGATCAAACGGCAAGAAGTGATCAATGGTAAGTATAATCACTTTTCTCCTTGACTTTTAATCATCTTTTATAGGAATAAGGCATTCTTCAGCCTTATACTCTTATCAGTCTCCTCTAACCTCATAAAATAAGGGTAGATTAGATGAACCCTTAAAGTACTGCCCATCTTTAAATCTTTTATTATTAATCTAAGATCAAAAGACAGCCTTCAGAATACAGAGAATTGTAGATCTCATAGCTAGAAGGAACCTCAAGTGATCATCTGGTCTAGTCCTTTGATTTTAGGCATGTAAAGTATCATTATCCCCATTTTTATAGATGAAGCAGCTGAGATCTTGGGAGGAACTTATTTAGGGACATGTTGCTCTTAGGAGTGGGTGCCGGAGGTCTCCTATGTCATTACATAGTACTTTTCCCACTAGACCATGTATTTGTGGCTAGTATATAACAGACTATCCATTGCCTTTAGAGCATAACTAGAATAAGCTAGACTTTGTCTACTTCAAGTGGAAAAAGGCTCCTGTTATAACAATAACAACAACAACAATAGCAATAACTAATATTTATATAGTGCCTACTGTATGCCAGGCACTGTACTAAGTGCTTTACAAATATTCATTTTAGCCCTACAGCAACCCTGAGAGATAGGTACTATTATTATCATCACTTTACCGATGAGGAAATTGAGTCAAACAAAGTTTAAGTGACTTGCCTAGGGTCACAAAGCTAGTGTCTAAGGTTAGATTTTTAACTCAGGTCTTCCTGACTTCAGGCTGGCATGATATCCTTTGTACCACCTGGCTGCCTATTATAGAATGTGCAGACAGAAAAGTATGACCAGAAAATATTATGATGTCTCAATAGGACCCAGTTTAAAGGCGTAACCCACATCTATTGTCACTAAGTTTTTTTTTTTTTTAAGCAATCGGGGTTAAGTAACTTGCTCAAGGTTATAAGGCCAGTTATTTCTGGGTGTGGTGCTGAGTGTCCAAGCCCAGGATTTGATCTCCAGGTCGTCCCAACACTGGAGCCGGTGCTCTTACTCGCTGAGCCACCTGGCCGCCCCTTATTGTCACTAAGTTTTATAATTGTGAAGTTGAAGTGACTTGGCATACTTAAAGGCGTCAAAGCCAGCAAACATATTCTAGCATATCCCACTAATCTGGAAAGTCCCTGAATATAGGCCTGATGGTAGATGAGTTCTGTTGTTCAAAGACAAGCATAGTTAAATCTAGGGAAGACATCTTACTGTGGGATTGACCCCCTGGGAATAACTTTTTCTGTTACGTCAAAGCAGTTAATGAAGACCATCTACTTATGCATGGAGAGATGCTCACCAATGAGCACCTGATACAATAAAATCATAGATCTTCTAACTATAGTATAGTCTTTTAACCATAATAATTATGGGACTTAAGTTTGATGGAAAAACCTATACATTTATGGTGTTAAAGTTTTGATGAAGCAGTAGTGTTCTGTTAAAAAGTTAATTATGTTTTAAGTGTCAGTGATTATTATTAGCTTAAAAGTTAAGAAGTTTAGAATGGTGCTATACAAATGATAGATGGTTCTTCCTTGTCAGTAGCAGTGGTCTTGTGATTCAGGGAAGAGAGATCTGGCCTCAAAGCCAGGAAAACCTGGCTTTAATTCTTGCCTCCCTAGGCTCAGATCATGTATGTGGAACTCTGGACAAATCACTTAACCCCTTGTGCTCTGGGCAGTTCTCTAAGATTACAAGTTGGAGAAAAGGTGCCAACTTCACTTGGCAGAGTTAATGTTCTCACCCAAGAGTTGCCCAGGTCCAGTTTCTCTACCTAATTGTCAGTTCTCAAGTACCTTATGTTTTGTTGTTGTTGTTGTTGTTGTTGTTTAGTCATTTTTCAGTTGTGTCCGACTCTTGGTGATCCCATTTGGGATTTTCCTGGAAATGGTTTGCCATTTCTTTCTCCAATTCATTTTATAGATGAAAGAACCGAGGCAAATAGGGTTAAATGACTTCCCAGGGTCACACAGCTAGTAAGTGACTGAGGCCAGATTTGAACTCAGGAATAAGAATCTTCTGACTTCGGTCCTGCTGCTGTATCAACTATATGCCACCTAGCTGCCCTTACCTTACTTGATTATTATATAAGGTATTTTTTTCATGTACATGATTCCATTTGATCATTATAGTAACTCTTTCAGACTTTGCAGGGGAAGTATTGTGATTTCCATCTTTATATTATAGGTTATAATATAATTACTATTGATTATTTTGAAGTTTACCAACTGATTTCTGTACATTATTCAGTTTGATACAACATCAGGAAAATGGGTCTTGGAAAGGTAAAGTCCCTTATCTAATGTCACATGACTAATAAATGGTAGATTCCAGTTAAAGTACTTCTTGCATCATCCCAGCTTGCAGATGGGGAGACTGAGGCTCAAAGAGGTTAAATGACTTCCCCACAATCACCTAGATCATGTGAGACAGAGGTAACAGTCAGTTCAGGTCTTCTGACTTTTGGCCTGTGACATCAAATAGGTATTTGCCTGTGCCAGAGTGAATAAACAGCTGAAACACTTTCATAGAGTTAAGCTGTTGAGTACTGAGGTTATAATAATACATTCTCTCTAAACTGAATTATGTATTTTGTAACTCCGTCCTTCCTGAGCTCTCGCTTCTGCTAGTTAGACCTAGCTTAGCATTGTAGGACCTTTTCTTGACTGAAATCGCCCCTTCTTTTCTGTGCAGAGTTGTTCTACACTGAGCGAGCTCATGTCCGTACACTGAAGGTTCTAGATCAGGTGTTCTATCAGCGAGTGTCCCGAGAGGGGATTCTATCGTCATCAGAACTGAGAAGAATCTTCTCCAACCTAGAAGAGATTCTTCAGCTTCACAGTAAGAGAGACTAACACTGAGCTTGAACACTGGAGCCACAGGGTACAGGGTGTGAGACATGGGAAGATGATGCCTGGAAAGAAACAAAAGCAGATATATAAAGAGAAGCCTTTTGATTCGAACAGTGTGTCTTGGTTAAATTCCATCTGTTAACATGGCAGTTTCTAGGAAGACTATTTTACTGTGGAATTCATATGTAACATTATATTCCTTAAGTGCTTATTGATGATGAGGTTTGTTAACTTAATGTGCAGATTCTGTTTTAAAAGGAGAAGCTACTCTGAAAAGGTGAAATAAATCTGATGTTAATATTTTCCCAAAATTCTGTCTTCAGCCCTCCTATCTGTTCTCCTACAGTGTATCCTTTAGTGATTCATCTTATTCTAATGATTTCAACTAATAACCTCTATGCAAATCACTCCCAAGTTTATATTGTTCTTTGATCTTTCTTTTGAGTCTTGTATTTCAACCTATAAACAGAATGCTTCCTCTTGTATATCCTACTTATTCCATAAACTAGCACGTGTACATAAAAGCTAAACTTAGTTTATTTTCCCAACATTTGTTTCTGTCTTTGTCAGTGGCACCACCGTTCAGTTGTGTCTGAAAGCTTGGTTTTGGTGTGACTTTTATTTTTCACCCTTCTCCCCCAGCTAGTCAGTTGGCACGTTCTTTCAGTGCACTCTCTGCTCTCTGTTCTCCCTATCACTGCCCTAGTGCAGACGCTCATTATTATCTATTGTTGTCCTCCTCAGTGCATCATCTCTGCTGCTGCCATACTAATCTGACTTATTTGCAAACCTTGTCATGCCAGTCTTCTGCTCCAAATGCTTCATAAGTTCACCATTACTTTTTCACAAAGTTAAATTTTAACTTTAATAAAATAAAGTTAAAACTTCTTAGCCTGGCCCTCCAAAACCTGGCCACACTCTGCTCTTCTATCATTACCTTTCACTGCTCCCCTTTATATGTACTACATTGTAGCCAAACTGATTACTCACCATTTTGTTTGCCTATGTCATGCCAATCTGTTTCTTTTCCTTTATTCATGCTGTTGTCTCTACATGAAATAATGCTGTTTCTCTCACCACCTACCCCAGTCTATGAAATCCTAATCATCCTTTAAGGCCCAGCTCAGAGGACTGTCTACTGAAGACTTCCCCAGTCTCCCTCCTCTCCAATTCAGTAATGACCTTTCCCCTCACACAGCACTTGATTCATACCTCTCTTATGCATTTACCATATATATGCTCCAATTTTGTGTGTGTGTATTTCATTAACATTTCTTCTGCTTCCCCCATATGCACATTGTATTGTGTGCTCTATGAGGGAAAATATCTTTTCTTATTTAATTGTTGTCTCTTCTAGAATGTAGCTGAGCACATATTAGACCTTTAATATTTGTTGGAGTTTAAACCTATGATTAAGTTGAGAATTTATTTTTTTCCTTTTGCTTTTTTAAAGTTGGGTTGAATGAACAAATGAAAGCTGTTCGAAAGAGGAATGAGACTTCTGTAATTGATGAGATTGGAGAAGATTTATTGATCTGGGTAAAGATTTTAATTTGAATATTTCTAGAACCAATTGATTTGTAATCAGAATGTAAGTCAAGCAAATAAATATAACCTTTCCTAAAATATGCAAACTGCCACACTTTGTAAACCTGAACTTTGTTGGTTGTGCCACATTAAGGGCTCAAACTGAGAGCTATTTTTCATTTATTTAAAGAGATGAATTATTTGTCTTCTAATAGTGTAAAATGGAATAGGTTGGCTAAAATTGTATAGTACATACATGACTCCAATTCCTACATTCCCTTCAAAATTTGTATATATACCTAGATTATTTATGTTGATATATTTGCGCTATCCCAACAAGTTGAAAAATGAAGATAATTTTACCATATGTAAAATGTAGGGAAGGAAGTAGCAGTATCAGTCAGCTAATAAGCATTTATTAAGCATCTACTGTTTCCCAAGCTTTGTGCTAGAGTAAGGGTGGGTAGGGATGGAGGTTGAGAAAATAGGCATTTATGTTACATCTGCTATACACCAGGCACTTTGCTAAGTGTTTTACAAATATTATTCCTTTTGATCCTCACAATAATCCTGTGAGGTAGTTGCTATTATTATCCCCATTTTACAGTGAAGAGACTGAGGCAAATAGAGTTCAAAAGATTTGTTCAAGGTTACACAGCTAGTAAGTGTCTGAGGCCAAATGTGAACTCAAGTTTTCCTGACTTCAGGCCCAGTTCTCTATCCACAGCACCACCAACTACCTCAACGAGACAAAAGGATAATGGTCCCTTCCCTCAAACAGCTTGTTTTCTAACAAGGGAGACAAAATGCACATGTATAGCGATATGCAAAACACATGTAAAGCTAAAACAAGGTAACCTTAGAAGGGAAGCAGCAGTGGAAGGCAAGAAGATGAGCCTCAAGAAAGGCTTCATGCAGAAGATAGTACTTGAGTGTAGTCTGAAAGGAAACTATTTGGAAGAGGGAAGGATTTAGGGGAAAGATAGTGAGATCAGAGGAGAGACAGAAAGAGAATTTGTTCATCTGCGAGTGTAATGGGAATTTGAAGATCTTCCCTGCCCCTTAATTGACCTAGGGGGGAGTTTGAAGACCTCCCCTGCTTTGAAAGTAAACTCTGCCCCCTGATAGGCTGAATGTAATTGCATGGAGCCTGTGATTAAGGAAATTTGCTGAAGGGTGCAGCAGGGCCTACAAGAAGCTTCCCTGTTGTGAAGACAAACTCTGCCCCCTAATGGGCTGAATGTAGTCACATGGAGCCTGTGGTAGGCGGAGTTTGCTGAAGGGTAGCAGAGGCCACAGGAAGATGGGAATCAGAGCCAGAGAGACGGTGGGAGGGAGAGGTGCTCAGGCAAGGAGAGAAAGAGGTGTTTGTGAGTAAATATTGATCTTGTATTGGTTTGTGGGAAGGCTGAAGCAACGTTATTATGGCTTCTGAATATCTTTGGTACTGTGATGGAATCGGCTTACTGGTTTGGGGATTTGGTTTTCTGGTGTCTAAATAAATGCTTCAGTTCTGACCTCTATATGGAGAGTTTGGTATATTTTGCTATCGAACATCATGCAATATTTATGGTCACAGTCTTGATAGTGATCGTGGGTGCTGTAAATATTGCATTGGTGCTATAATAGTTAGTCTATGCAAACTGATGGGGTTACCAAGAAAGAATCTAGAGGGAAGAGAGAAGTCTAGTACAGAACTTTGGGGGAGATCCATAGTTAGGGGACCTGATGTGGATGAAGACCCAGTGAAGGAAACCTGGAATAGTCAGTTTACAAAAAGGATTAGTTAACAAAGGTATTTATACCTAGGAAAATTAAAACTTTGTCATATTGTATTCATGCTTCAACTTCTTCACCAGAATAGCAGTGCAGTTGGTATCCCATGCTAGTGAAGAACTAGCTTTTTTTGTGTGTTTCAGTTACTGTGTCATTAACAGAAAAGGCGACTGTCAAGCATGATCTTGGACAGGTCACTTAAATCACTCTGGACTTGGGTCTCCTTACCTTTAAGATTGTCGACAGATTCTTGAAGTCCCTTTCAACTCTAATAGTCTATGAATTTCTATAAATATTTCTTGATTGACAAATTGATTTTCTAACATTTAGATCTTAGATGATGAGAAAAAATCTGATTATTTTAGAGGAATGGAAAAGTGAAAGTTTCTTTCCCCCATGTAAATAAGTAGTTAATCTACATCTGTTATCACTTGAAAATATTCCCACTGAAAAGGTACTTTGGTTGTTCATCATCTTGCCATGTGTTGTGTTGTCTATTATCCCTTTCTCTATTGTTTTCCTTACATTCTTGGCACAGTTCAGTGGAGCAGGAGAGGAGAAGTTGAAACATGCAGCTGCCACCTTCTGTAGTAACCAGCCTTTCGCCCTGGAAATGATCAAGTCTCGTCAGAAAAAGGACTCTCGATTCCAGACTTTTGTGCAGGTGAATTGAGTTGCTGAGTCAGCAGTAAGAGCTAGTGCCAGTCTTGGCTTTTAACAAAGCTAGGATAAACTAGGAGTATAATTAAGATTAAATCACTTACTAGAATTGTGTCTGGTATTGGCCTTACATCAAGATTATTTCCAGCCCTGGATTATCTCCATTAAATCATTTCTGGAGGGTAGAATATTAACATTGTGAAGTGGTTGATAATACTTTGATAAAAAGAATATTTAATATCAGGATCAAGACATCTGCCACAGATGTTCAGCAGTGCTATTAATGTATGACCAGGAGATAGTTTGCATCAATTAGAATACTAGGGTGAAAGTAGTAGAATAAAGGTCTGACTCAAGAAAACACAATTATTAGGTATATGCTTTGGGAAAGAGAGTGATGTAAATGCATTGTGTGCTGTGCTCATTTCATTGAAAAAATACCACATTAGCTCACTAACTTGTCACAGGGAATGTCAAACATCATAAAATATAGTTTGATTCCGAAAAATAGCATATAATTTAAAAATTTTTAATATGAAGTTGATAATGTCCCTAGAAGTCAGTGACTTTAATTTATTACAAATGATAGCAAGTGTCTGGAATGTGGGAAGGAAACCATTGGTTTAACAATTTAGTGATGCTGTTCGTCCTGTATTTGATTAATGAGATAATAGGTTTGTGAAATGTTGATGATAGATAAATGTTGTCATTTTTGGCCTAATTACTGGAAATGTAGATACACATACACGCATACATACATACATACATATATGCATGCATGCATACATTCATATATATGTATACACACATATACATATATTATGAATAGGTAGATTGTACATGTTCAAGTAATTATAGCTTTAATCTAAATGACAATTGCAGTTTAATTTTATACTGTTTAATTTTAGGATGCAGAGAGTAATCCACTGTGCCGTCGACTGCAGCTAAAGGATATTATTCCTACTCAAATGCAGAGGCTCACTAAATATCCCCTTCTGCTGGATAATATTGCTAAGTATACAGGTACAGTATTCCCACTTAAATGGAGAAAGTCGTAAGATACTACCTCCTATTAGTTTCACATAGCACCCCATTATCTACAGACTTATTTTTTCCTTCTGTTTTCTCTTGTCAAACCTCACACCAAGTTCTCTAATCCTTTGACACTCCTCTTCCCCCTCCCCTCAGCCCCCCCAGTTTTTCTCCAGGCCAACTCCCCTCCACTAGCTGCTTTCTCTTCTTTTCTCTCTACTTACTCTTACCACACCCTACCTTTCATCCATACCATGATTACTAATTCTTTGACCCCTCAATTCTCGCCCAGACCATTTAAAGTACAGATCCCACAATGTCACCTTCCACCCCTTCCCCCAACCCTAACTCAGTCAACTCCAGTGATTCACTATCAGTCACCTCAAGGATCAAATCAAAAGGAAGGCTCTGTTGTTATTCAAGAACCCTTTATAACCTATCCCCCTCTTATCTTTTCAGTCTTGTTACACATTGCTCCCTAACACATACTCTCTGATCCAGTGACCCTGTGCTCCTTGGCTGTTCCTCACACAAGGCACTCCATTTGTTGACACTGGATATTTACTCTGACTGTCCTTCTTGCCCAGAAAGCCTTTCCTCAACTCTTGCTTCCTGACTTCCCTGGCTTCCTTCAAATACCAGCTTAAATCCCATCTTTTACAGCAGTGGTATCAAAATCAAATAGACACAATCCCTGCGGGTTGCATATTGACTTGGAAAACCACAAATTAACATCATCTATGATGTATTGTATTTTTATTTATTTTGTTAAACATTTTCCAATTACATTTTATTTTGGTTCTAGAGCATTCAGAAGTTTTTGCAGGTATTTGGGGGTGCTCTGTTCCTCAGGAAACCTTTCACAACCCCTCTTAATTCTAGTGTCTTCCATCTCTTAATTATTTCCTGTTTATTGTATATATTGCTTGTTTGTACTTATTTTCTCGCTTGCTTTTCCCCACCATTAGATTGTAAGTTCTTTGATGGCAGGGGCTATCTTTTGCCTCTTTTCATATCCCCCCAGCCTGTAGCATAGTCCTTAGCATATAATAGGCACCTAGTAAGTATTTATTGACTGACTGACTGACCAAATGATATTGCAGGATTGTCGATCAAGATATTACTTATTTTACTTTGTAGCATCTTTAAAATGGCATATGCTGGTGTTGTATAGTGCCTGCTACACCAGCATTGGGGGAAATTTTATCTTTGTTTATAAATCAGGTTGGGGAAGAGGGGAGGTCCTGAGGAAACAGTTGATTAAATCATCATTTCCCAAGCTATACATTAGACTGGGTAATGTGTTTGAATTGTCTACTGAGGACCCTCCTAGGCAATTTCAAATACCTCCAGGGCAGAGGATGGGAGCCTAGAGTGGAGAAAGCTAGGGGTAGAAAATGGAAAACAGAGAAAATTGCTGAAAAGAAGTTAGTTTTTCAAAGCTTTTTAAGTCTATTTTTAAGAAGTAACAGTCTTTTGTTAGTACATGTTTAATGAATTGGTGGAAATTTGCCAGGCCCTGGTAATTGTGAAACACTGGACTAAATGTTCTTTTTAAGGGTCCTTCTAGGTTCAATTGCCTATGTATGGCTCTTTGAATCTGTTTAGGCCTTACAGAGATGCATAAAGTACTTATGGTAATACTCTAGTACCGACTTTCCTTTAGTGAAAATTGAAACAAAGTTAGTTTTCTTCAGTCCTCCTTTAGGATCATATACTTGTAGCTTTTTAAATAATTTAGTGCAACTAAGCTTTTCCTCATCTAATGTTATATCTCAAAATTTGAATATACAAATCAGGAAATTGAAAATTATAGTTCTTCCTAAAAACAGTAGCTTACTCCTTATTGCATAAGTAGGATTTTGTCTTAGTAAAAATGCCATTAAATTTTATGCTTTACTCTATTTGTACAATGTGACTGGATTATAGTTGCCTGGGGAATTATAACTTTGATAACTGATTTTAGCATCCCTTAAATTCTCAGCAAGAGTATAACATTCACATACCTTTCATTGAATTTCTTTTTAATGATATGCATTTTGTAGATCACTTTTTTCTCTTTTTAAACCTGATTTCACATTCATTGAAATACTTTTTATGGAGTTACTTGGATTCATAGCACTCTTCAAACAATTGTATCTTAAAATAAATATGGTTACTTATATATTGAACTCAACACTCTGACTCTTTATTGTATAAAATAGTGTTGTTAGCAGTAGTTTGTTTGTACTGTTTTTATAGCTTTATTGCCAAGCAAATTATTTTCAAACCTTTTTAGTGACTTGACATTGACTGAGACTGTCATGACATTTTTTAACTTAAAAATAAATTATTTTTCAACTAGGCAGAAAAAAAAAGCATTGGAGCATTGATTTAATAGATTGAAATAAAATTCCATTTTTTATCTTCTCATCAAATTTCTAACATTTTGCGTTTTTCTATCTTGCCCAATTTCAGAACGACCAAAGGAAAGAGAAAAGGTGAAGAAAGCAGCAGATCACTGTCGTCAAATCCTAAATTATGTGAATCAAGCTGTCAAGGAGGCAGAGAATAAACAGGTAAAGAGCAAAATACACCTACCTATAAAGGCAGCAAAGGAGAGGGAAAGGTGGGACTGGTAAAAGAGATATCCTTGAAATAGCAGCTGTTTTAGTTATTGGAAAATTAGAGGGAAAGATTTTGTTTGTGTAACTCATATATGAGGTCATTGTGCCCTGGTATAGCAACAAGTCACAATACTATTTGAGCATCACTTCACCAAAGCAATAACCCTGGTTTCATGTTACCTCGTTTCCAGCGCTTAGAAGATTATCAGCGTCGCCTTGATACATCTAACTTGAAGCTGTCAGAGTATCCAAATGTTGAAGAGCTCAGGGTAAGAGACATCTAATTGTCTTAATAGTTTTCATAGAGTCAGTTTAACAGGAGAGTGATAGGTAACCAAGTTTTGTTGGAATTTACCACCACATAAAGAAGGCATGACAATGACATATTGTCCACATTTGTATTTTTGATGTTCCTTTAAACCTCCTATATTGTGATGGTAGCTAATTTAGAGGAGTGTTTCTATGGTACTCTCTACTATGGAAGAAGCTTCCAAGAAGCTTGGGAATCCCAATTATAATTTAAGTTTTCAAAAATAAATTGTTCTATAGTTTGTGCAGGAGTACTATTTACTAAATGAACTTCCCAGATTATTGGGTTGAACAGGATATTTTCATAGTCCTTCCTTAAGGTTCTTCCACAGCGCAGAAAAGCTCAACTTGTATAATTGTGATGGAAAACGATGGCAAAACCTGTACTAAATACTACTTCTAGTAGTATTATTTTTTCATAACTACTTTTGAGTATCCCTAAAGATATAATTTCATTAAAAATTCTGCCCCTATTTTGTAGCCAGTTTAGGTAGGTCTCTTGAATACTTATTTAAAACAGACTTCATTGTGTGGTATAACTTTTCACAGATATTAATGTTTTAATGTGTTTATCTTCTTTTTGTTGTTCTCACACTCTTCCCTTTCATGGCTAAATGAATGACAAAGAGAGGATTTTTATGCTAATAATTGGTAACATTTGAAGCCTCTTTGGTCATATAGACTTTTTAGACTGAATATGAGCAGTCCTTATAGGCCCAGGCATATAAATTCAAGATCTAGTGACTGACTAATGATGAGAATCAAGTTGAAAAAGTAGTTAACTCATGGTAATAATAAGATAAAGAAAACAGGTCTTACAATTGCTTTTCTGGGGTATCTCCATTCCTTTGTATCATTTTGTGTTAATTACTCCATCTCTGTATTTTATCCCTTGTTCAGATAATTTAGGAAAAATAACACTTGCTCTATACAAATAGTTTGAATTTAAATAATGAATATACTTATTGCATTGGTTATAATAATGATGAAGGTACAAGTTTTAGCAAAATATTACCTCACTCTGAATTTCAGGAAGTCACTTTGTTTTTTTTCATTTTGACAGAATTTGGATTTAACAAAGAGGAAGATGATTCATGAAGGACCATTGGTATGGAAAGTGAATAGAGATAAGACTATTGGTAGGTTGGATGTCTTTTTTCATTTGTTTTTTCCTTTTTTTTTTCCACTAGGGGGAAAGGGAATGTGGAAGTGGAATTGAAAGGAAGGTGAAATTCCTTTGAGGACAAGAGGCTTGTTTTTCATGCTTTCAAGTAATGTCAAATTGCACTGCTACCTTGAACAACTTATAAATATGAAGATCTGTTTTATAAGGGTTGTTTTTTTTGCTTATTTGTTTTGGTTAGTTTTGAAATGTGTTATATATTGCTTACTATGTGCCAGGCACTGAGTGTTAAGCACATAACTAATAGCTAACATTTATGTAACATTTACTATGAAAATCATTCAGGGATGTAGCAGTGGGCTTTGCCATGATCTGATTCTAGCTCTACCTGAGTACTACTATTTTAAAAAGTATTTGTAAGCATTTCATTTGTAAGCAAAGGAAATTTGACAGTACTTAAAGTTCTGGACACAGAGTCAGGAAGATTTGAATTTGAATCTTGCCTCTAACACTTAATGACTGACTGTGGGCAAGTCATTTAATCTTTCTTCATCTTTCAAGTGGGGATAATAAAACCTGTACTACTTACTTTTGTTTTGAGCCTTAAATGAAATAATAAATTAGAATGTGAGCTCCCCCATTAGATTGTGATTTCCTTGAAGGCTTTTGTCTTTTTTTGTGTCCCTACTATTTAGCATAGCTGCTTATTGAATGTTTATTGATTGAGATACCTTACAATTCTTAAAGTGCTGTGTAAATTTTGGCTACTATAAGGAAGCAAACTGATTATTGGGTCTCTTATGTCATTATACGGCTTTTTTCCCACATGAAGTTGGGTATGAATGTGTGGTACCTTCTCTTTTGTAGATCTATATACATTGCTGCTGGAGGACATCCTTGTATTGTTACAAAAGCAGGATGATAGACTGGTGTTGAGGTGTCATAGTAAAATTCTAGCATCTACAGCAGATAGCAAACACACATTCAGCCCTGTAATCAAATTGAATACCGTTTTGGTTCGACAAGTTGCAACAGGCAAGTACTTCCACTGGGTAAAAAACTACAATTTATGGTTCATTATAAAGTCATGTTAGAAATAGCATAATAGCATGTTGTCTAGTTAGGAAACATCAGGGCATCAAATTCTGCCCTTGGGTAAACCTGGAGAAACTTCACGAACTTTGTTTCCTATTTGTTGAGTGAAGCAATAATACACACACACACACACACACACACACACACACATATCATAAGAGGCTTGAGATACCTAGATTCTCTGAGCTTTCTTAACATTTCCCATTATATATATATGAAGAGTAGTAAACTTTTTTTTGTCTTAGGTAAAATAAATGAATACATAAGAGTTTAGAATAGTTGAAGTTGGAAAGTCACATCTACAATGTAAAATAAATGCAATGCAGTAATAATATTTCACTCAGTAATATTAGTATAGTAATAACATCCCTTTGGGGCCTAAAATATTTCTCTTTGATCCATGATGGAATAATATTTTATTTTCTCTTTTCCAGATAACAAAGCATTATTCGTCATCTCTATGTCAGACAATGGAGCCCAAATTTATGAATTGGTGGCACAGACAGTTTCTGAAAAGGCAGTGTAAGTGACAGACTCTCAACTATATTTTTCTGCCTAACATTTTCTCTTAGATTCAAAGCATAATATTTCACAAACCTTATTGGTTTAATGGCTGAAATTAATTGGACTGCAAAAACGCTGACTGGAGTGTAAATATCTTCCCCTCTCCAATCTTTGAGGAAGTTTATCCTCTTCTGGGGCAGGAATTGTTCTGTTTTATTGTCCTTGTATTCCCACCACCCACCACAAGCTTACTTAGTTACTTTAATAAATATTTGTTGAATTAAGTTTAATCTCTCCATTTATTTTCTTTTTTAAAATATTGTCTCAAGTTTCTAGTGGATCCTTTAAATAGATTAATACATTATTGTTATTTTTCTTGTTGAGATATGACTTGGCACTTGACATTACTGACATAAGAGATTTCCTCTTTGCAAATTTAAGAGTTAACTTTCTTTTTTCAAGTTGGGTTGGATGTGGTTTTTCTCATCTTCTCTTATTTTTTTTCTTCTTTCCCTCCCTCCTCCCCTGGACTACTCCCCCCCCCCCCCAATACTTCAACAACTTCTTGGAATTTCCTGCAGCTGGCAGGACTTGATTGGCAGGATGGCCCTAACAGTAAAGGAACAGTCCACAAAGCCCATCTCACTACCAGAGTCACCACCCTGCGAGTGAGTTTTTGCTTCAATTTTTGATTACCATGATTTTATATTTTGTACACATTGGTGCAGTGATGTTAGGTACTTGATGGTCATGAAAGATGGTTTTTATCTTTCTGTAGAGGGGAGCGTGATGAAGAAGAAGCTTCAAAGCTGAAGGAAGAATCACATGGTGTTTCTACCTCTAGTCTTCAAAGTCCAGGTGAACTTCTATTAGCTCAAGGAAAAGTATGGTCAATATAGCTTATTAAATTTTTAAGGAATCTTTGAAGAACTCTGTAGTTCATAAATGTGGGCTACTATCTAACATGGCAGGATTGTCAGGATAACCCATGCAGTTGAAATTCCATTTGACTTCTTCAGGTTGAGAATTATAAGCTTTGCTAGGAATGGCTTTCTTTGCTTTTTACTAAGTTTCTGTTTAAGATGCTCAAACATAAATTATATAGCATTTCTTTTTTCATTTGGGGAGCATGTGAAAGCATCACTTTGGTATTTGAGGCCCTACCATTTATAAACATCACTCCTTTTATTCTCCATTTAGCAGAAAAACACATGGGAACAGAGACTGCTTTAATGTCAAAACCTCAGTCGTCCCCTTCATCAGTTACCTCTGGAAAATCAGAAATCAGTGATCTACTGACTGAAAGACAGTTTGGAAAAGAACAAGCGGAAGAGACGTCTAAAGAGCCTGAAATGGACTATCAGAGTACTATTCCAGAACCTCATTTCCCTGTCTCTGAAGAGCGGTGGGCATTGGATGCACTGAGGAACTGTAAGTGATTCAGTCAGTCACATACTTTGTGCAAGGCATTGTACCATAAGGATAAGAGAGAATCCCTGCTCTTAGAGATATTAACAATTTAGTTGAAAATGACAGGGTGGCAAAGTGTAATTGAAAGTACTAGATTCAGAGTTAGATCTTGGCTCTGCTCTTGCTGTCTGGATAACCTTAGCTCCTCTGGGTCTCCCTGTCTTCATCTGCAAAATCAAGGTGTTGGACTGGATGATCTCTAAAGTCCCTTCTAATGCTAAATCCTATAGTCTTATATCAGTTGTGTGTGTGTGTACAAAACTTGACAGTAAGGGACAGTATCTATTAAGTATATAATAAATGGTGGAGACATTAACAACTTAAAAAGTTTTGAGAGTGTTATAAGCTGAAGTGACAGGGGAGGGTATCATTGAATAGTTAGAATTTGTGCAATGGCTTGAAAAATGGATAAGCATGGAGGCAGAAAAGCATGAGTCTTGATTGGGAGATAATGATCTAAACTAGCCTGACCGAAGTAGAGGCTTCATGCAAATGAGTATGATGGTAGATTAAATTGGAAAGATTGTGTAAGGTATTTAGGCAGGGAAAAGATACAGTGACAGAGGCATTTTAGGAAGATTAAACTGGTGGCAATGTGCAAGATGCATTTGAGCAAGACCAGAAGTGGAGATACTAATAGGTAAAATATTTCAGTAAGCTAACCATTGGCCTTGAGATATAAGGTTAGAAGGCTTGAACTTGGATGGTAGCGGTAATGAAAATGAAGATTTTTAGCAGTATTATAAGGGAAGAATCCATAGAACTTGAGTAGGTGGTGGTGAGGTAGAGAGGAGGAAGGGAGGAGTCAAAAATATCAATGTTTTACCTTTGAATAATAGAAAGAATGCTAGTAATCTTAATAGCTTCAAGAAAAGGAAGAGGGAAGCTTGAGTTATATTTTAGACATGTTGAGCTTTAGACTGTGGTAACATATTCAAGTGAAAATGTCTACCAAGATTTTGGAGATGTGGGACTGGTGTACGTGGAAGAAAATAGGTCTGGAGATTTAAACTCAGGAATCATCCATGTAGATGTAACAGTTGAAGCTATTGGGGCAACTGGAATTTGAAGGAGAGTTTCAAGAGTGGAAGATCAGGGTACTGAGAGTGGATCTTTACAATAAACCAAGGAATATGTCCTTTGTCATTGACAATGTAATTTTACCAGAACTCATTATCCTTTGTATTTCTCAGATATATAAAGAACTAGGTAAAATTTATAAAAATATGAACCATTCTCTAATTGGTAAATGGCCAAAGGGCACGAACAGGCAATTTTCAGAAGAAATCAAAACTTTCAATAGTTAATATGAGAAAATGCTCTAAATTACTATTACTTAGAGAAATGCAAATTAAAACAACTCTGAAGTACCACCTCATACCTATCAGATTGGCTAACGTGAGAAAAGGAAAGTGCTAAATGCTGGGGGGGAAATGTGAAAAATTGGAACATTAATGTACTGTTGGTGGAGCTGTGAACTGGATCAGCCATTCTGGAAAACAGGAACTATGCCTAAAGGGCTATAAAACTGTGCATGCCCTTTGATCCAGCAATACCATTATTAGGTCTGTATCCCAAAGATGTTATAAAAAAGGGAAAAGGACCTACACATACAAAAATATTTATAGTAGCTCTTTTTGTGATGGCAAAGAATTGGAAATTGAGGGTTTACCCATCAGTTGAGGAGTGGCTGAACAAGTTAAGGATTATGATTGTGATAGAATACTATTGTGCTATAAGAAATGACGAGCAGGATGATTTCAGAAAAACCTGGGCAGATTTACGTGAACTCATGCAAAGTGAAGTGAGCAGAACATGGAGAACATTTTACATAGTAACAGCAATATTGTACGAGAATCACCTATGAATGAATGACTTAGCTATTCTCAGCAATACAGTAAGTGATTCAAGCCCATCCCAAAGGACGCATGATGAAAAATTCTGTCCACTTCCATAAAGAGAGAATTAATGGACTCTGAGTGCAGATGGAAGGTTTTGGGTTTTTTTTATTCTTTTACACTTGTGTGTGTCTCTGTGTGTGTTTTCTTTTGCAACGTGTCTAATATGGAAATTTTAAAAAATACGTTCAGTCAAGCAAAGTAAACTCTTGTATATGTCCAAAATCAGTCCCCCCAAAACCCAGAAAATATATTGTCCTTTGGTTAATTCTATTACACAACTAAATTATTAGAATCAAAGAAAATTGTGGAGCATTTTAATTTTTCTTCTTAACACCTGATGGAAATTCCTTAGATTATTTTTTAAGAGCAGAATAATAAATAAGTAATGTATTTTGAGTTTGGATGTATTTAATGAAAAATTTTCTTTGGTGTCTATTTAAAATATTCTTTACACGTTGTAGATTAGCATGAAATGATGATCCATGTTTTTCAGAAGTTTATTTCAGTGTCAGAATAAAATATTTTCACTACTGGTATTAAGACAGTTTTGCTTAGAGTCTTTTAAATATATGTAAAAAATACATGTAAAAATTTTCTTGCCTTGCCAAACCCAAACCCCAGATTACTCCCATCATTTGCCTTGTCTGCTACTTCTACTGCTAACATACTTCTTAATGGAGTTGGAGGAAATTGGTCACCTAAGCAGACTATGTCCACTACAGATTTATGCTATCTAATTTCAATTGGTCCTTCACTTAAACAAGTTGCTTTCTTCCTCCTTAATTGATTATCCTTCTTTCCAAAGAGGCTGTTCAAAACTTCTCTGCTCAAGCCTCCCACAGCACCCCTTTGTCATTTCTCTAAGCTGAGAACCTTGCCTCAAACTAGGCTAATAGAGATCATTTGTTATGAGATAATACCTTTTCTTTCTGCTGTATTGTACAAGCCTCTGATAGCATGCCCCACTCTCTCCTCCTTTAGTCTCAGATAATTAGGTGGCCCTTTTTTCACAACCAAAGCTAATTCTACCACAAGTGACCTTGATCCCCTCCCCTTTGGTCTTTTCCATCAAATTCATATTGTCGGGACAGCCAGGTGGCACAGTGATTAGAGCACTGGCCCTGGAGTCAGGAATACCTGAGTTCAAATCTGGCCTCAGACATTTAACACTTACTAGCTGTGTGACCTTGGGCAAGTCACTTAACCCCAATTGTCCTTCCTTCCCCCCTCCAAAAGGACAAAAAAAATTCATATTGTCCGTCTCTCACTTCCTCTCTCTCTCCCCCTCTTCCTCTTCTTCTCCCCCTTCAATTTGTCCCTCAACTGGTTCCTTTCCTGATACCTACAATACATACTCAAGTCTCCCCCATTTTGAAAAAAATCCCCTCTAGAACCTAGCATTTCTTTATCTCCCTTCACTTCTATATCTTGCCTCCGTTTCATAGCCGTACTCCTAGAAAAGCTATTTACAGCTGTTGTCTCCACTTTCTCTCTTCTCCCCTGCTTTTCAGCCTTTTGCAATATGACTTTCAACCTCAAACCTCAACCAAAACTTCTCTCTCTAAAATTGCCAGTGATCTCTTAATTGCCAGAGCTGATAGTTTTTTCTCAATTCTTACCCTTCTTGACCTCTCTGGAACATTTGACCACACTTCTGTATACTCTCTCCTCTCTGGATTTTTTGTGACACTCTCTCTCTCTCTCTCTCTCTCTGTCTCTGTGTCTCTGTCTCCCTATCTCTGTCTCTCTCTCTCTGTCTCTCTCTCCTCCTACTTAATCTCCTCAGTCCCCTTTTTTGATCCATCTCTGATACCATAACTCCTCTAACTGTGGGTATATACGCTGTGTCCTTTCGTTCATCAGCCTCCAAGGATATAATTATTATGATTTTGATGCAGATAATTCCCACACTTATCCAGCCATCATCTTTTTCCTGAGCTACAGCTGGTCATTTCTATCTGCTTCTTGGATATTTCAAACTGGATGTACTATAGGCATCTCCAATTCAGCATGTCTAAAACTGAAAAGTTTCTGTTGAAGACAACATCCGGGATTCTCAACTTCAGTATTGTCACAGCCTCCTCACTCTCCCTTGCTCAATATCAGTTGATTGGATATCGTCAGCAGAAAGAGGGAAATCCAGAAGGGGGATGGTCTTTTGGGGGAGCTAGCCAATGGTTGTGAGAATGATTTATATGCCCATACACTGGTCCACTCCTGAGATATCCCAGGTAACCTAGGAAGGTGTTAAATTTTAAGTCAAAATGTTAAAGAGCACTAAGCCTGGCTCTATATTGTATTGCCAACGTTTTTATAATTAATGGACTTGGATGTGATGAAAGAAAATAGATCTTCAACTAAGATCTTTGTAATATGCTTACTACAGTTAATAGGAAAAATTTGGTTCCAACTAAAATTATTTGCTTTAATTGTTACAGCCCTGTTATTGAGGTCTCAGCATTTTGAATGTTCTTCTTTATTAAGACCCTCTACTGTTCAGCTAACAACCATTTATTAATTGCTTACTGTGAGTTAAAGATTTGTCAGGCACTGGGGATGCTAGACATAAATGAAATGTTCTCATCCTGAAGGAACTTATATTCTATAGGGGAGAAAACATGGATACAGAGAAGTATGTGCATAATAAATATGATTTAATGGGGTAGGGGCATAGTATCTAGTTCTGAGTAGCTCAAAAAAGTTCATGCTTCTAAAAAAAACAACTAATTTTCTCAGTATACCTGGAAAGCAGAGGAAATTGTCACTAAGACCTAGGTAACTTGCCCAGATCATGTAGCAGGTTCTTGAAGGTACCATAATGCAACTAGATGATACCTGCTGGCTCTAAGGCCAAATTTAAGTACACTTGGCAATTTATTTCAGTGTTTTAAATACCAAAGCATATACAAAATGACCTTAGTATTTGGCACTTGTGTTATTAGAAACTCATTTGTTTATTAGATGTTAATAAATGCTTATTCTTGATTTGCATCTAAAAATGACTTGGCTACACACCTGAATCCTGATAGAAATTCGTGAATATCCTTTTTTTTTTCTTCTTCTAGTGGGTCTGTTGAAGCAGTTGCTGGTGCAGCAGCTAGGTTTGACAGAAAAGAGGACTAACGATGACTGGCAGCGTTTCCTCAGGTTCAGGACGGCCTCTCAGGGCATACAGGTAGAACGTGCAGGTGCAATCCAAAATGCCCCAGACTACCCTGAAGATAGTAAGACCAGCCAGCCTGGTGAAGGACAGATGCCCCTTCAAACAGGACCTGGAGAAATTGCTGCATGTTACAGCCCAAGGACTTCAGTTGAATCTCCAGTTCCACAGGATTATATGGAACTGGCATCTCAAGATAGCAGGGCAAGTAATGTTTTAGTCATGGACCACATGAACATGACCCCAGAGCCATCTAGCACAGAGCTAGAAGGGGGTCCTGAGGACAGCGGAGAGCACTTTTTTGATGCCCGTGAAGCCCATAGTGATGATAATCCTTCAGAAGGTGATGGGACAGAAAGAAAGGAAGAGGAAGCTCTTCAGTTACGGATCTCAGGCAAGTTCATCATGAACCAGTTCTCTCAGTTCTGATGGCAGTATGTCATTCCTTTACCTGAAATAGATGATATTGTCCTGGTATACACATCCCAAGAAGACTGGGTAAAAAGTACTGAATTATCTTCTTAACTTGTGTGGAATCTGTAGTATTTTAAAATTCGAATTGTACCTGAAATTGTTAAATAGCACTAGCCACAGCACAGTTAAATATGGGTATTTGGGTGTTTATAGACTTCTTGCCCAATATCAGCTCTGACTTGATGGCTGTTGATAGTGATGGTAACTTGTTCTTTTGCTCCATCAACAGGAAACGTTCTGATCCTCGATGGCTTTGAAACAGTGCAGGAGAGCTCTACGGAGGAGGAAGTTGCTTCAGGCCTCCCTTCTGTGGGTTGGGCTCACCAGCAGCAGCCTCTCCGAGATTCCCGGTCTGATGGAGGAGGCTCTCCATTCACCCCTGATTTCCTAGTCCAGCAGCGCTGGGGACCTGGGGAGGAGTCTGACTTCGGTGCTCAGAGTCCCTCTTCCTCTGCAGACTCACACAGCCAAATCATGCAGTACATTGAGAAGATAGAGGCTGACCTTGAACACTTAAAGGTATCCACTGCTGCTTTTTAAAAGCCTGTTTCAGCATCCCTAATGCTTGCTTCCAAGTGGCAAATGCTGCAGAATGGAAGCAAAGAAAGAATGAAATACTGATATCAGTAAAGCTGGTAGAGTCTGAGTATGTGCATTCTCCTTGTCCATGGAGAGGACAGGCAGCTGGGCTTCTCAAGTTGTTAAATCATGAGGACGGGAAACATTTTTCTGTGTCTGTGTTTTCTTGTTGTGTTTCCAAGTTAAAGAGTCTGAATGTATGTGATTTTCTTGACTAATATTTGAGAAGATTTGAGTAATATGCTAAGAGAGGTGGTATCTGTATTATTATAAATATAGGCCAGGAAAAGCCATAACTTGCTCTTGCCTCTTATTTGTTTTGTAACACATTGTGGTGGTGGTAGTCATTCTCTGAGTCTTATGACAGATGAAGAAATGCTTTAGTGGCTTTTAGACTGAGCCTAAAACCTTTTTCTTTGACAATCCCAGCATTGAAGGAGAATTTCGGAAAGTGAACAGAAATTCACTAGGTCCTCTGAGTTTTAGAGGCCAATTTCATCAGAAATTGAGAGACTCATTCCCAGTAGTAAAGGGTCAGATTACGGGATGAATAAATAGAGTGCCATTTTGCTAAATTGACCTTTTCATCCCATATATTTTCTCGTTGTCCTTCTTTGTATGGTTTCTACAAGGTAAAAGATTGTGCCAACTTTAACTTATGTTTTTGGAGGTTTGGTGTATTACAAGATTAACCATGGTTTGAAAACCCTTGTTTTTTGAGGAATTAGATCACATTTTAGTATCTGCCACCTTAATCTGTGGTAGAGAGAATAATACTGAAGAGTCTATATATATTATAGGTATGTTGTACTTTTGCTAGAATAAATAGCTGTGGGAGGAAAAGGGAAAGATAGGAGTGTTTCTAGCATTTTGGCAGTCTAAATTCTCTAACTTCCATATTTTGACTTCATTTGGATATATTTTCTTGATTTTTATGCAGTTACATAGTATTGCCCTGTAGTTGATGAAATGTCTGAAATTCATTTGTAAGGAGACTAATTCTAATGAACCTCATGTTATACAGCATAAAACAGTTAATAAGGCAGCTTAACAAAAACCTCTGTGGGGATCTTATATGTTTGTTTTTCCTTTTTTGTGTGCTCAAATGGATCTGTAATTTCATTGATTCAGGAGTAGCCTCTAACAGTAATGCACGTAATTATTCATTCATGCCTGCCTTTCCTATATAACTTCTATCCGTGTTCTCTCAAAATTTTGGCACAGAGGGTCAACCCACTGTGCCGTCAGACATTCTTATGACTTTGTAGGGGTACCAGGAATACTCTGGCTGTCCACCTGCCATCTCTTGTTCTTGCTACCTAATTAACCTGTCTTTCTTATGTATCAGTTCTCAATTATTTATAGCATAGGGTTATAAAAGAAATGAAAGTTCTTTTTCATAGGCAAAATTTCTAAACAAGATAATGTTCTTATTTGAAGGTGAAATATAAGTAAATAGTAAAGCAATTTTTCACTGTTATTGCATAAAAATCTTCATTTCCCCTTAATCTTCCCTCCCCTCACCCCTAAAATCAGATAAAAATCATATGGGTTGTGTTTTACAGAAGGTGGAGGAAAGTTACATGACTCTTTGCCAAAGGCTGGCTGGATCAGCCCTCACAGAGGAGCACTCAGGTATGTGAAAACCAGCATGCACATATGGGATCATGTTTTACATCTCTCCTCGCACTTTTCAAGAGCCAGGGATTAGGAAAATAGTAAATTAGAAAATCATGAGTACGGAAGTGAAAGATTTACTAATGTTTTTCTCATTTTCTAATGATAGAGAAAATAGGTTTTCCTTGGCTTTTATGGCATTTCTGTGTTCTTTATGTGAACAAGGAGTTTAAAAAAGGGCTTTCCCTGTGCCTTTGTATGAATCTGTTATATAATATGTTATTTAGCATATCTCCTTAAGGTTAATTGGTTCAGGAAAAACATATTACCAAGACAATGTTTTTGTCCATTTGTAACATTGTTCCTACAGCACAGCCCTGCATAACCTGTGGCCCATGGGCCTCTTGTAGCCTGCCAAAGGATTTGGGGGGCCCGCAAAAAAATGTAGAAGAAACATCAGAGCTTTGTGACGTTATGTATGGTAGAATTTAGTTATGTCCTAATTGACTTTCTTGCATAGTGACGTCAGAGTACACCTGTACTTTCTGATAGAGGCCCTCAAAGCCATCCATACATGCATGTGTATATGCACATGTATGTATGTATATGTGTATGTGTATAAGAATATTAAAATGCTTGTTATTAAGGTCCCAGGGACCATTTCCCCTGACTCACTCTGTTCTCCTTATGTCTTGATTTTTCCTAGATAAAAGTTAAAGCCACAGCTCTTACTAGTGGCTGAAGGTTGGATTCTGAGCCTCGGCCTTGCTTCACCACATCCTGGCTTCAAGGTGGACTGGGAGAGAATGTGTGACAGAGGATCTTCCTGTGGACCATCTGAGTGCTAGCCATGTCCCAGTATGCTCAAAGTGGGAATCATTTTTTCCCAGTATGGCAGCTGCACTTGTCTGTCAGTGAGGGAGTGTCCATTCTCTCATCTTCTTCCCCTCACTATCGGAAATGCATTTTGATTTCAGAACAAAAACCAAATGTACAGAGCTTTGGGTGTAGGATATAAAAAAAATGTATTTAGACATTTAAAAAAAAGAAAAAAAGAATCAGATGTATTTATTTGACTTCATTCCACATTTTGAAAGCACATTTTAATTTTAATTTTGCTTTTATGGTTTTGTTTTAATTGCGTAGCAAGAGTTTTAGCCCTTTTTATTTAGTACACCCAAGGATCAGCTGCTCCTGAAATCACAGTTTAGACCTGGGGGTTGGGGTGGTTTGAGGAAAGCTAGAGGGAACTAGGGTGTTTTGGTTTCACTGGACTGGATTTTAGCACTCCCTCCTAGCCCCTAGACTGCTTCTTGAAGGGCTACCTCCCTTTGGTTTTCATGTACAGAATAACTATATTTAAGAGGGGTCAGATAGAAGATGAGCTTCCTACTATGCGGCAAGCAACCATCTTCCGTAGCTAAGGTCACCTCCCATGTCACAAAAATTCTTAATGCACTAAATAGCCAGGCACTTGAAAATTGATTTATTCCCTTCCCTGCCCCCCTCCAACTTCCACTCCCAATTCATTCTTCTTTTCTTCTCTTCCATTGAATCATGGGATCTGAGAGGGAAAAGAGAAGCCAAGTTTTATTTTCTTGACTGTAAAATAGTCTAGATATTGTTTAATTTTTACAATTATATGTAGGGCTTTGGCACTTGTATGAATTATACCTGCAATTTGAGCAGAAAAATAAAAGTGGAAATGCTTCAGAGAGAGGGAAATAGTGGGGCGGGTGGGGGGATGGGATGGAGAAAAGGGTAGAGAGATTGGAAAGGGTATGTGTCGAATTGAATCACTACTGAGCTGAACCATGGCTTTATTAGCCACGGGTACTGCTGATTATAGGGCCAGTAAGTTTTTAGTACCTGGAGGTTTGACTCTGATTTTTTGCACTGATTGTGCCAAAATGCTCTCTATTTGTATTGCAAAGAGAGTTGAGGCTGGAATGGAAAGAAATGCAGTGGAGAACACAGAACTGCCCACACCAGCTCTTGTAAGCACTTCCTTTGGCTTTACTGCTGTAGCCCTTTCCATCTTGGGAGCAAGACTGACCTTGCACATTGAAACCTGCAGATCAATACCAGAACATACACTGAACCCTCCAGGCTGGTTCTGGATACTGCCTGCATTAGGGTTAGTAGCAGCATTGGCAGTACCCTATAGAGGATAGGGGTTTCGCAACTGTCACTTGAAAACATCCTCAATCACAGTCTTCGGACAATATTCTTTGTGCATCAGGTAAACAAGCTTTGTAGGTTTTTTTGGCTTTTTAAATTTTGTTTTGCCAATTAAAAACATGTGCCAAATCTTCAAAATCCTGTTCCCATACAAAGCATTCGTTTCATCACATCTTCCAGTAGTGTCTTCCACTTTCTATGAATGGTCAGTGTGTGATTTTTACTCCCTTTTTAGCCATCACAAAGAAATCAGATTTATCTCATCATAAATGGCAGGAATTCCCAGCTGTTTTTCAAGTATCATGAAGCTACAACTTAAACCAGCTCATCTGACTGCATCAAGTTCCCTGCCTGTGTTTTGTCACCTAAGCTATGCTTTTTGGACATGGCCACAATCACTTGGGAATAAGCCTGTAGACTGGAACTGCATCTCAGATTGTAAACAAAATGTAATTTAAACTAGAATGGGGTGAGGAGCTTTAAAAGCAGAACCCTAGTACACAGAACACCAGCCTGGAGCTTTCCCTAACCTCCCAGGAGGAGCCTACAGAAATGAAATGGCCACATTATGTGCTGCTGGCAAGAATGCTGCGGTCACTGCCAACCCAAAGGTTATCTGCACACATGTATCCAGCCATGTACCGGTACCAGCCCATCTGCCTCAAAGGAGATACGGTGAAGTGGGTATTGGAGAAGTGTCCACCATGACAGTTTAATTTGGGATAAGAGCAGTATAACACAACTATAAGTTTGCTCCAAACACCTACAGAGTAACCACTTAACAGTACATAACTCCTTCAGGAGACAGGAAAAGTGCAATGTTTTAAATTCAATCCTAGTTAATTCACTAAATGGTCTTGAGCAAGTTAGTTATCCTGTCCTTTTTGGGGGGTCGTGAGGGGGGGGTGGAAGGAAGCACATCAAATGTAGTTCAGGTGCTACAAAATAAGTTATTTTGTATCTCCAAAGCATAATCCAGAAGAGATCCCAAAGCTTCAAGTGCCCTTTCCATCTTAGAACTGCTAGTTAAGAGGGATAAAGTTTCACTTTAAATCCTTCTATCCACATACTTCTGTTACTTTAACATCCTGTCTGCCCTTCTAATTGAAAGGGTGAGAGAATCACTCCTTAAGCAAAATTGATCACTAGAAAGCCATTTTCCTAGGGAGAGAGAGAGAGAAAATTGGATCCTATTTTCTCAGAAGGGCACAGAAAAAGTGATCTTTGGAAAACCAATGAGCTGTTTTTGGGGGATGCTGAAGGGACTTAGTAAAATGTGTTCTGTCCTTTTGTTTTAATGACTTCCTTGACTGTTAAGTGGTGAAATACATTTAGAACATCTCATACCCTTTCAGATAACAGAGAGAGTTAGTCAAGTTATATTGACAACCCCAAAGCACCATGATTTAAAATGGAGTTCCCTGCTTTAGAAGCCATATACTTTGTGTACTCTAAAATCAGCTTATATTCAGGACCAATTTGAGTTGAAATTAACTTCCAGATTTCCCATCTTGACTTTTAAGAGCTAAGGATCACATTCATTGTAGAATTCTACATGGGCTCTTTTTTTCAGACATGTTGCTTTGTTTCTCTGATAGAATTAATCCTGCTTTTGTTCTCTGTGTGTTTTTTTAAACTTTGTTTATAAGCTAGTACAGGAGACAACAGCTATCACTTTAAAAATTTCTGCGTGAGAGCAGTAAACCAATACCCTGCTGCTTCCCATTGCTTACTTCCTTTGCTCTTTGGTGTTGGTAGATTCAACAGGTTGTATACAGATTTCAAACTGGGATCTATGTCTGTATCCTCAAATGCGGTGTTAATTTGGACTATTGGACTCATACTCATTGTTGAAAACTAGTCAGAGTTTAAGAAGACAAATTAATAGAAAAATTCATTTAAGATTTTGCTTGTGCTTTCCACCTTCAGCAATGTTACATTTTTGTAAAATGTTCTTTAATTCCCACCCCCCATACCTTCCAGAATGCACCCCTCCACTAAGTGGTTTTTTTTTTTTCCTTTTTCCAAAGAATTTGTCATTTCCTTTCTTCAATAACCCACTTCCCTCCACTGGTGTTGGTTGTTTTTGTTAATGAATTTGCTGAAGGAGTGTGCTTTCCACCCCTTCCCCCCAAAAAAATAAACAAAAGGAAACAAATACTCTCTATTTCCAGGTGCAAAGTGACAAGGAGGTGTACTGCAAAAATGGTCACTGTAATGTGCAAACGGTTGGTTATTATTTTTAATAAATCTTTGAATCTCTTCATACTAGAACATCTTATTTTCCTGTACACCATACAATCATGTACTCTTTTAACAGAGATTACTTTTAAAAATCTGGAAGTATTCTTTAAAGAAACTTTATTAATAATCCTGTATTTTTACTGATCATGTTTTGAAATGTCTGAAAGACTTTATTGTTCTAATTATCCAGATGTATGTTTGTAAAATAGCTCTTTTATGAACTAGATGATAAGGTTGTATGTTTCTGGAACAAAATATTGGTCATCTAAAAAGAACTTTGTTTTCTGGGATCTGGGAAAATAGAAAATGAGCATTCAAATATCATTAAATAAGTTTAAAGGAACCATTTTTGATTTGTTTTTGTGGTGTTAGATTATCTCTAGCTGCCTGTTCCTTAGGGGAAAGTGGTGAGCAAGGCAAGCATTAGTTAATGTTGGTAGAAATGACTTGCAGAAATCTTGCTTATCAAGGCCTTTTTCCTAGAGAAGATGCCCAAGTACAACTCAGTAATGCAAAAAATATTATGAATATTGCTCAATCTGGGGCTCATGGCCTCCACACATCTGGAGAGAGTTCTTTATAGCTCACACAGAGACATTTTTACTAAATATTGCCTTAAACTGAAAAGTTTTAATTTTGTTAGGGTAACTTCTATTACCAGGTGCTGAGGCTTTCAAAAGTGCCAACATCTTTCTGCTCCTATGGATGCCAATTTATCCCAGTGGAGCCTCAGACAGCTCTATGATTTTGTTTTTTCCTCTTAATGGAAATGAGAGTTTGCATTGTTTTATGTAAATGAACACAGTTCTATATCTTTTGATTTTGCAGTGTTTTTCTTATTTTCAGTCATCCAGAGATAAACTATGACTACTGGTATACATTAAAAGTTTTAACGTAAGGAGAATATGCTTAGTATTTTGTGGCACAAATTACTTCAGAGATTTCTAGAAGTATTTAGTCCTTTAACTACTTAGTCCTTTCAAACCTGTTACCTTTTAAGTAATAAAATTCTGGTATATTCCCTTTTACTTCCAGAAAGCAACCTTCTGAGGAGGATGAAAGAAAATTCCTTGTCCACATTTATAAAGGACTTTTTTTTTTTTTTTAACATTCTCATTTGATTCTTATTACGGGCAGACCTATAAGGTAGATAATAAAAGTAATATTGTCCTCATTGTTAGATGAGGGAAGTAAGGCCCAGAGAACTGATCCAGGTCCAGTGCTGTCAGTATACCACACTGAATCTTGCCCTTATCCTCTCTGAGACCAAGTATTGATACTATACAAGACTTCCCCTCCACACACACATACTATATAATTAATTTAGAAAAGCAGGAGGTTATCTCTTTTCTGCCATGCTATTTGGTTTTCATTTGTTCATAGTGCCTGGATAGTAAAAGGGATGCCAGCTACAAATAAATATGCATATGTTAAGCACTAGTGTATGCCAGGTACTGTGGAAGGTGCTAGGAATACTGAGGCAAAAATGATTGTCTCTGCCTTTGAGAGGCTTACATTCATTCAGGGAGACCACGTCCTCTGTGAGTACATAAAAAGTAAATACGTGATAATTAGGAGGGGGCAGGGTGTCACTAGCAGCCAGGAGGAACACAAATTTTATGGAGAAGATAATTTGGGAGGGAATTCTTTCAGTTTAGTGATGAGTTCAGAAGCCAGATTGCAAAGGGTTGAGAAATATCTAAAATGAGAGGAAGTGGAGGCAGGGAAAGTAGGTAGTTTCTGGAGGTTCAGCACTCAAACAGAAGAGAATAATACACCAATGACAGGAAAGTAAATAGGATTTTTTTTTTAGTGACTGGAAATAGAACTTAAATTTCACTAATGTAGGGAACTCTTGAGTGAGGAAATCCCTCTCCCAGTGAGGATTAGCACCTTCTCTGGGCAGCTAGGTGGCTCAGTGGATAAAACACTGGACTTGGAATCAGGAAGACTCATCTCTTTTAGCTCAAATCTGGCATCAGACACTTAGTAGCTGTGTTACCTTGGTCAAGTCACTTAACCCTGCTTGCCTTAATTTCCTCATATGTAAAATGAGCTGGAGAAGGAAATGGCAAATCATTCAAGTATCTGCCAAGAAAACCCCAAATGGGGTCACAGTTTTGGCCATGACTGAACAACAACAGCACCTGCTCTACAATTTAGTCTAAGAGAGTTTATGGTAGTACACTGAAGTTAAATGACTTGTCCAGGATCACAAAACCAGTAGAGACAGGACTTAAACCTTACTGAAGGATGAGCTTTATGTTTCCTCCATCAGTGAAGCAATAGATCAGGACAAAGGGAAAAAGACCCTCAAGTTTCTCCTTCATGTACCATTGCTTATTACATGTGACTCTTGCTTGCAACTTGAAAACAGAATGCTAAAGATCTGGATGAGGAATCAGGACCCCAGAGTTTTCTGCCACTAACTTGCAGTGTAGCCTTCATTCAACAAATCCTTTCACCTCATTGGGCCTCCATCTCTTTATCTATAAAATGAGAATGTTGGACTAGATTGTCTTTATGGTCCTTTCCAACTTGAAATCTCATGACTAGATGAAGTCTGGCCTTTTTAACTTGAATTCCATGATTTTTTTTTTTTTTTTGCCATCTGCCTTATTCAAAGCTGGTTGTAGTGGGTGGGTCATTTACTTGACTATACACTTCATCAATGACCTTATTTTCAAGGTTTTTTAAAGTACATAAAGTATTCTGTAATCCCTCTTTTCTCTACCCAAATGCTGAAATATTTCCCCATCCTTAAAAACCCCTCACTAACCCTCCCATCCCTCCACTTTTTCTCAAACTTCCCATAAAAGTTGTCTATACTTCACTTCCTTTCTCTTCTAAATCCTCTATAATCTGACTTCCAACACCATCACTCAATTGAAACCTCTCCAAAATTGCCTATGATCTCTTAATGACAAATCTACTGGCCCTTTCTCATTCTTTATCCCTGATGTCTCTGTAATATTTGACACTCTTGACCACCCTCTTCTGAACTCCCTCCTATATTTTTGTGATGTTTCTCTTGATTCTCCTACTTGTCTGACTGCTACTCATTCTTTGCTAAAACATACATGTCGCAACCCCTGACTGAATATATGCCAAGCCTCTTTTGTGGTATGGCAGAGCAGATGACAAGAAGCCTATGCCTGAAAATCTGTAGTTACTGGGGAATCTCAAGATCTCCTGAGACAGGTTATTCCATTTTCTGGACAGTGCTACCCAAACATTAACATGTAATAGGGGAGGAAGGTATTGTTTGTCTTGTACCAGTGGCAGAAGATTGGGGACTTAAGTGGAGAGGGTGGGGAAGAGAAGGGGAAAAAGAGAAAGCTTGGAATATTTAAGTCTTTTCCTTTTTGGTGCTAGCGTAGTCTGCATTTTTAGAGATTCTTCAGCCCTTGTCCTAGTTCTGTCTAGTTCTAACCTCTATTTTACATATTTCAACAAAATCACCCACCAGAATTTAGAAAAAAGGGGGGAGGGAACCCCTTTCCATTTATTTACTAAAACTGCTGTTTTAAAGTAACTTAAATATTGGCCCTAAGCTGAGTGCTGCTGCTTTTGAGTGGAATTACAGTGAATGTGCTAACAACTCTTCCATAATCATGGGTAAATATGGTAGTTTTCATCTTGCTAAAAGCCCCATTTCATACATAGTACCCATAATACCACTTCTGAGGCTGCCTGAAAGTTAAAATAAGACTTAGAGAAGTATTAGCTTTCTCCCAAAGCCCTCAAAGCTCTCTTGAAACTGTGCTCTAGCCAGATATGGGAACCAGAGTTCCTAGGGACAGCTTGAGAAATTAGATACAGTGGAATAACACAAAGCATATATGTACAGAATATTTTATCTTTATGAAAGACCACTCTCCCTACCCTTTTCTTACTTGTGGGTAGATCTCCTTTATACATTAATGATTTTGAGTTCTTGCTGATTGTGGATACTCCCCCCCCCCCCCCGTAGTTCTGATTGCAACCCCTCTCTGCCTTCTTTCTGTGGGTCTCTAATGCATGTTCCAGATCTCATTAATAAGGAGGAAACGATCTGCCCAAGCAGAGTTTGTGAGAATTGGAAAATTGCCACTAACAAGAAGTTTTCACATTGCTACTTTTCTCATGTTTTTCCATTTTAATGTAGAATGTGTGAATTAGGGTTAGGGTTAGGGTTAGGGTTAGAAGATGATGAAGTTGTATACACATAGAATAGAAATTCTGTGCATGCAGTCAAATATATTTATGTCCATAAATATATTGTGCAATGTGGATTTGTCCCCTTCAGTCCTACCTGGAGTAAAGAGAAGAGAGACTTGCTGGCAAGAGAATTTATATCAAGGAACAAAATATTTTGTTCAGCTTTAGCCTTTCATGTTTCTAATCTAGCCCATAGTGATTGATTTAACATTTCATTTGTTCCACCCCTCAAATCCTCCTCTTCTCCCTTCAACATCTCCCCTAATTAGTATATCCCCTTTTATGTAACATGCTATGGCAGCAAGTTAATCTCTAAAAGTTAGAACTTGGCAGTTTTTAAATCACTGATTCATGCTTCACATCCCATATTCACTCCCTCTCTCCTCTTTATTGTACATATAAGGTTGCTCTAGCTATCACTGTCATAATGTACAAATTGAGTTTTTAGTATGGTTTGCTAATTAGGTGGTTTCATATTTTGCTTTCTAAAATGTATGTTGTATGAATTTCAGTTATTTTGTCAGCACAAAAAATTCTATAAGTATTTTTGTACATGAGTCCTTTTTCTTTGATCTCTTTGGGATATAAACATAGTAGTGGTATTGCTAGACCAAAGGATATGCATAGCTTAATTGTTTGGGTAACATAGTTCCAACGTGCTTCCCAGAGTGTCAGGACCAGTACATAACTCCACCAAGAGTGCATTAAAGTGTTTGTTTTCCCACAACCCTTCCAACTTTTATCATTTTCCTTTTTATGTCAACTTTGCCAGCCAGATGGGTTATAAAGATAGTGCCTCAGAGTTGTTTTAATTTTCAATTCTCTTAATCATTTAGAACTTTTTTTTTCATATGGCTATAGCTTGGATTTCTTCCTCTAAAAACTTCCTGCTCATATCCTTTGAGCATTTATCAGTTGGGAATGGCTCTTATTCTTATAAATTTGACTCAATTCCCTATATAGCTTAGAAAGAGACCTTTGTCAGAGAAACTTGCTACAAAGGTCTCCTCCTACCCCATTTTTCAACATCATAAACTTTGGACATCCTTAGAGGAAGGTGCTTTGAATAGGAGTAAGATAGTTTAACTCAGTTGTCTGTCCATGGTTAATTCTCTTTCTTGGAGTAGCTTTTATTTAAAAGAACCCTTTAGTCTAGGGTAAGGAGGTCACCAGATCAACATTTTAAACCATTATTTCAGGTCCTCAAAGAGAACTGCTTTGATTGGGAGAATTGTTGGTCTTTCCATGACCTCCATGAACTCCATTACATGATCTTCTCTGTAAATGTAGATCTATTTAACATTTATGAAGGATGGAGAAACAAAAAAAAATCCTTTTGAGTCCCTGTAATGTGATCTAGCCAGCTGGTCATATCATTTAGTGAGCAAATACATCATGAGAGAAGCTGGTCCAGCCAGCAAAAACAAATCCAGAAGAACGGGCAAGCTTTCGTGCAGCCACTGTAAATACAACGAAACAACAATAAACATTAAAAGCCTGAGAGGAAGAGAAAATAGGACCTTTCCTTGTGACTTGCCCCATACTGAAGGTGGCGGACCCAGGCTGTCATCTGCCCTTGTTTTCTCTCTTTGAAACCAGTAATCTTTAATTTAAGAAATACTTTTTCATCCATCCATGCATCCTTCATTTATTCTGATAGCCTCATCTGTGACAGTGGATTGGAGAGCACCCTGTTCCTCCTATGGGGAGATATAGTGAAGTTTATATTCTAATCAAAGAATGCTGGAAAGACAGATGGATCTGTTGAGGTTTGGGGATATTCCCAGAGCCTGTACCCCATCAGACCCACTTCAGACGGGATCTAGGAACAGCATTTCTCATCATTTCCTTGAGCTTCCCTTCAGCCCTGTTATCTGAGCTACAGTTGAAACTGGGCATAACTGGGCAGATCTCAAGCAGGAACTTTTTCTAGGCTGGACCAACTCAACAGAGATTGGAGAGCTTAAGAGGATATGGGACCAACAGATAATGGAAAGGGGAGGGGAGGAATAGTGGTTAAGAAGAAGAATATTGTGCATTAAGATAGGACTGGCAGTATGATAAAGTGGGAAGAGATTTACAAAGCATTTTATATATGTTGTCTCATTTGATCTTCATAACCCTGTAAAGTAGGTACTGTTATCCCCATTTTATGGTAAGGAAACCAATGTTGACATTAAGTGATTTTTTCCCAAGAATCTTACAGCTATTAAGTGCCTTTGGTAGGATTCAAATTCAGGTCTTCCAGACTCCAAAGCCAATGTTCCGTCTACTATACCACCTAATTGCTTTAGGCACCAGACCATCCCATCCAGCCTACTCAATTTTCCCTAAGGACTGGGGACATGGAATCTGGAAGTCCTAGGTGTAGAGGTCTGGGTCTCATGTCCACCATGGAAGGTGTTGGTCCATGTGGAGAAGAACAGATTACTTAAAATAAAAGGAAATTACCTGTGCCCTTTCCTGCTTCAGGAGGTGGTGTGTTCCTCATCATGGGAAGTCTTTAGGTATAGGATGGATAACTACTTAACAAGGAGATTATCAAGGGGATTCTTCTTTAAGTGCTGATCAGATTGAATGGCCACTGAGGTGAATTGCTTTTAGATCTGAGATTCTGTTATCTCCCTTTCTTCAGATGCTCCTCTTTTCCAAACCATCCTACATACCTTTGCTAACATAATCTTTTAAAAGTATCACTTTTATCATGCCACTCTTCCAACTTTACCACCTACCATGGCTCCCCAATGCCTATTGCATTAAGTTTAAATTTTCTCTACCCTGCTTGCAAGGCATTATACACTCATCTTATTTCCTACTCTATCCAACACAAAGCCTCCATTGCAGTAAGGCCAGCCTTATACTATATTGAATTTATACCATATCAGTTCCCACTTCCATAACTTTGTTCATGCTATTCCTCCAACCTGGAAGACCTTATCCCATTTCTCTATTTATTCCAACTCCAACCATACTCCAAGGCTCATCATAAGACTCACCCTTCTCCCTGATGCTCTCCTGGCCACTATACCACTTAGCAAATTTGTGTACCCAGTTGTATGTAAATTTAGAGATACTTCTACTCCAAATGTTCATGTGGACTATTTGTGCCAAAGCTGTTGTAGAGACTTACAAGCTTGTACTGGTCTGAGCAGCCACAGTCAGACACACTGTTCCTTGACCCCAACATAGTAATGTTATTTTGGTCTTCTTTGAGCACTAAGGGCAACAACCAACCAACATATGTGTGTATGCATGTGAAGATACATGTATACATATATACTTCATTCATACATGCACAGATATGCTGATGTTTGAATGGATCCGTGATTATGTGAGTAATCCCTCCAACAAATCAAATTACAATTCATGCTTCTTTTTTGTGTTTGTTGAAATGAATTGAATTGTGCAACTCTTGTCCATATTCTCCATAAATCCTCCAAAGGAAGTTCACTCAAACAGCTTAGAGCCTTCCCTTTGGGTACCTCAAGAGTGGATGGATGATATTGGAACACATAGGCTGTCCATCAGTTATTCCTCACACTCTAGAACTTACCCACCTTTTCTAGCCAAAAAAATTTTTTTTTCTGACTTTTAGATGAGAGATATAAAACATATTGCCCAAAGGAATCTTTATGTATGTTTTAATGGTCTCTGTTTCTATTTGAATTTGACACCACTGTTTTAGAAAACTTCTGCATTTTTCCCCAATTGCATTGATACCTTGCTATAGCTTATTCATAGCCACCATGGACCTTACCATTGTTCTTTGGGCATCTTTAATTCTTCAGAGACTATGATATTCCATGATTGTCAGCCTTATGGCATAACTAAAAAAAGGTCCATGTTAAAAAAAAGTGATTCTTCATTTTAGGAAGAAGCACGAGTTATTAAAAACACTATGTAATATCTCAAATGCAATCCATCCTTTTTTTTTTTTTTAAGCAATTAGGGTTAAGTAACTTGCTCAAGGTTACACGGCCAGTTATTATTTCTGGGTGTGGTGCTGAGTATCTGAGCCCAAATTTGATGCAGGTCATCCCGACACTGGAGCCGGTGCTCTTACTCGCTGAGCCACTTGGCCGCCCCTAAGCAATCGGGGTTAAGTAACTTGCTCAAGGTTACACGGCCAGGTGTTTCTGGGTGGGTGCTAAGTGTCTGAGCCCAGGATTCAATCTCCAGGTCTTCTCAACACTGGAGCCAGTGCTCTTACTCTCTGTGCTACCTGGCCGCCTCCAATCCATCCTTCTTTCCTATTCAAATTGGGGCCAGTTCATTGTCCATCAGCAGTTTCTGCCCAGCATATATGTACTACTAGACAGACTCTAGGAATTTGGGCTAAATGCTCTGCCCACTCAAATATGTATCATAGTCTAGAGGCAATAGATCTTCTGCAATACATCATCTTAGATTTTTCCTAGATGTATAGTTGAGCCAAACACTTCTGAGTGGGCCTCAGAAAGCTAGACGGCCTCTGAGGACCCTTCCCACTAAAAGTCTATGATCCTGTGATCATAGATCTCAGAATACAATTATTGCATTATCCATAAACATAAGTATTTAGAGACCTTCATCTGTTGGGAGTTATTCTTCCATTTGGACCACATACTGGGATTGCTCTGAAACAATGGCAAACACTTTTGATCTACTTGTGTTATACCTTGCTCAATTTTTGTAAGTCCATGGTCCTGGAATAAAGTTCTCTGCTGGATCTATGAAGGCATTTTGATGATCATAACATGGGATCTGGGGGGACTTGTGGGATAAAACCTTTAAGGACACATTTTGCCCTCTAGTGTCAAATGCTTCTTTATTGTCATCAAATAATAAGCCCAGTGGGATTTTGTATTCTCTGCATCTTTGGGTCAATTTTATAACAGAAAACATGGTCATCTGTAGGGTATCTTTTTGTGAAAGTCTTCCTTTTTCACACTTTCATCTAGGATGCCTTCAATATGTTTTGTAGGTTGTTTTCATAAAGATTAGGTAAAGATGGAAAAGAAGGTATGTGGGGAATTTTTTAAATAAAGTATGTAAATAGACCAGTAGTTATCAATGTTTCCTCAATTTAAAAAAAAATATAATGTCCATGATACTATTGGTATCCTACTCTTTTTCCAGATATCTTGAGAACCAATCCCTCTATATGCTCAAAATTATGTTGCCTCTGGTTGAAACTCTTTATATATTTGGTCTGGTCTTCCTGACTGTGATGTCAAAATAACCAAATGTGGTGCTTCCACTGCATTGATGGAGAAGAGAGGTTTTTGTTTTTGTTTTTGTTTTGTAATCTTCCTTTTTGGCCTTATCTGTAATAATAGATGGAGAAGGAAATGGCAAACACTTCAGTATTTTTGTCAAGAAAATTCCAAATGAGGTTATGAAGAGTCAGATATGACTGAAACGATGGAACAACAATAACATTTTCCCCTATTTGCTGTCCTTCCAATTTTATCTTTGAATATTCTCAAAATGATCAGATTTGACTGTTTCTTGCTAAGTTTTCTACAAACTTATTTTCACCCCTATAGTTTCTAGCTGTTTCATGCTGTGTTACTACTGCTCATAATCTGCCACTGGCATCACCTATAATTTTTAAACAAATGAGTTTATATTCTAAGCCAATGCTGCCTTTTGCTTTTATGCCAATTATTTTGAAAAAGATCATTGGATTTTACCTTTATTTATAGTTGAGGAAACTGAAACCCAGAGAGGTTAAGCAATTTCCCAAAGGTCACTTAAATAATAATTAGCTGAACCAGGATTAAAAGTAAGGTCCTTTGACTCCAAATCCAGCATTCTTTCCACTGTCCCATGCTGTCCAAGGAGATCAGTTGTTTACTAGCTAAAGTGGCTTCTAGGCTCTTTTGGTCTCCTTATTGTGGTGAATGATTTAAAGTTCTGTAGGAAATGGTAATCTATTTCAGTGTCTATTCTTTCATCCATTTTCAATTTTTCAAGGTTAGTAACTAAGTTTAATAGGTCATATAAGAGTTTTAATTACATACCATATCTTCTCATTTTTATTCTTCAAATTCAGTATTAATTGTGATCTTTGCTCCATTAAGTTCATAATCTGAATATCCACAATTATAAGGAAATAAAATTACTGAAGTAGATGGTAGAAATGATAAGCTTTTAAAATCTAAATGAACAAGGATAAAGAGGTTTATCACTTAAAGGTTTTCATTCTCAGTTAAACCAACTTGCCACAGATTTCCCTTCTCTTGGAAATGCAAAGTGTGCTTCTGTGTGTGCTGCTGCTTTTGGATCTCAAGAGCCTCCAGCTCGTATGTGAAAGAATCAAGTAAGCCCTTAGTTAAGCAAGATCTTGAATGAATGTAAAGCATTTATTAAGTGCTTTTATGTGTCCAGCACTAACTACTGAGAATACAAAGACAAAAGGGAGACGATCCCTATGCTCTGGGATCTTACACTTTAATGAAGAAGACAACTTTTTTGGGGAGTGATAGCCCATCTAGGGAGTTACAGTCCAGAAAGTCACAAAGATGGCAGATTAAACAATAGGTAGTACTTTGGAATTCCCTTTCCAGAAGCAGGGGTTGAATTACACTCCAGAGTAAGAGGTGAAATTCAGGTGGAGGAAATAAGTATGGCAAGATCTTTGTACAATACTTAACAATAAGTAGGTAGAAGACCTCCACTTTCCTAATACTCCTATGCTGTTGGCAAATAAATGCTGTAAGGCTTAGTTTCCAAAGGTAGAAATTACATTGGAAAGAAATTATATTGGAAATAATAGCCAAATTTGAATATGAGGTTTCCTATACCTGAGCTCAACATAAAATCACTGGTTTTTGGACCTAGGTTCAAATCTCACCTCTGATGCTTACTATTTGTGTGACTTTGGGTAAGTCATTTAACCTCTCTGGGCCTCAGTTTTCTCGACTGTAAAAATGAAGGATTTGGGCTAGAAGGCCTTTGAGATCCCTTCTGTCGACAGGCCTATGAGCTACGACTTCTAAGAACTATGATTTCTGCTTCTTGCTTTGGTGGCACGTAGGGGTTGTGATGCTGCAGGAAGGAGACAATTTATTTGGGTTCAATCATCTAGAAGACTTGGCAACCTTTTATAAGCCATTTGTTACATCATGTGTCCAACTCAATCCTATTGTTGAGTGAAGATGTCTCAGTAATCTCTTCTATTGCTTCATAAAACACAGTAATAAAGCCAATAGTTGCCTCCCTCAATAGCTTTGCACCAAGAGCACCTTCCCATTTCCTCCACCAGCTGGGATTGGAGGACCCACAAATCTCCAGTTATTGTCCAGCAGAATAAAACACCCTAAATATTTCCTCCTGGTTCTTTAACTGGTTTGTGTTTGTTTTCAGATGCTGGCTGTGTAAAATGCTTTCCCTGATCAGTGTTTTAACCTTCTTTTTGATATTTATTCAGCTCTGCTGAATATATTGCATTAAACTGAGCTCCAGAGTTGGGAGAGTAAATCCACGTTTCTTTCTGCTCTCCGGAGGCTTCATAATATTTCCCATTATCTGAGGTTATTGTTATACTAGGATATTAATGAGCATTTTCCTTCCTGGAGTTTTCATTGCTACTTCCCTCCCATACCTAAAAAGACACAGTTTTGAATTAACAGAGGAGCCAAGTTATATATTCTTGCTTCATTTCCTCTGGCCCTTAATCCTTCTTTTCAGCTTCATACTATTATACATAATATGATGCTCCCATCTGTCCATTTCTTTTGACCTCAACACTGATTATAAGATTAAAGCCTCTGCTCTGTTGCTTTGCTTTCCTTATAAATTATTTCCAGACAGGTGTGGTATACTTTCTTTCTTCATATCTAAGGTATAATTAGCCTAGGGATAGGGGAGAGGGTAGGGAAAGGCCAATACTGACCCAGGCCAATTAGTACATGCTAACTTTCCAGGATGTTTAGATGGATGAGCATACTGACCAGCATGTCACATGGGTTACATACTGTTCTGTCTCTCCTGTCCTGGAAGAGAGAAAATCACCTACTTACACCAAACCAGATGTATGACTGTGTGTGTGTGTGTGTGTGTGTGTGTGTGACTTTGTGCTTAGCAAGTTTCTTTAGAAATGGTTGTTCTGAAGGTCATCTTATAGTTTTATTATCTAACATTTCTTAAATGTCAGCGTTGTGTTAGGGGTCCTGTGCCATGCAGAAAAGATAACATGTTTCCAATCTAGTAGATTTACAGACTGGAATACTTTTTGAATATAGTTTTAGGACTGATGACTCAACCCTACGCATTTGTCAATGTCTTAGAATTATAGGACTTAGTCTAGAGGGGGACCTCACCAGCCATATGTTCTGACCCCCTTGTTTTGTAGAGGAGGATCCTGAAGCCCATGGAGGGCAAGTGGCCTGTTCTAGGTCACACAGCATAAACTTACAGCTAGAAGAGACGTTCTAAGGCAGTTAAGTATCAGAACAAGGATTAATTTCTTTATCTTGAGGTGGTTTTGAATTTCTTTCCCTGAATACCTGGGACTTTCCAGAGAAGTGGTAATGACCTTTGCCTTAACATGTAATAGCTAACACTTATATAGTGCTTTGTAATATGTCAGGCATTGTTCTAAGTACTTTACAATTATTATCTCATTTGATCTTCCTGATAACTCTATCAAGTTAATGCTGCTATGAGGAAACATACAGCTTAGGAAACTGAGGCAAATGACTAGCCCAGTGTCACACAGTTAGAAATAATCTGAGTCTGAATTTGAACTCAGGTCTTTCAGACTCACTCCAAGTCCAGTGCTTGGGGAATGAGGATGGAGGGAGCGTGCAAATAGAGAGCTACAATGACCAGAAAATAAATACCATTGAGTATAACCTTTAACTACAAATGAATTCTACCAATATCTAGGTATATCTCTCTATATAAAAATATAAATTTATATGACCTCTAGACAATTTTGGGGGGCTTTTTTGGAGGGAATTTGGGGTTAAGTGACTTGCCCAAGGTCACATGGCTAATAAGTGTTAAGTGTCTGAGGCCAGATTTGAACTCAGGTCCTCCTGACTCCAAGGTGGGTGCTCTATTCACTGCACCACCTAGCTGCCCCTACATCATTTTAAAAAATTTTTTATTTAATTAAATGTTTTCAAATTACATTTAAAAAATTTTTATGTTTGTTTTTCAAAAATTTGAGTTCCAAATTCTTCTGCCCTTTGAGAAGATAAGCAACATGATAGTTGTGAAGTCATGCATAACACATGTCCATATTAGCTATGTCTCATGCACACCCACAGACAATAAAAATAAAGTAAAAAAAGTATGCTTCAATTTGTACTCAGAGTTCATCAGTTCTGTCGAGGTGGAGAGCATTTTCCATCATGTGACCTCTAGATGCTTAAAGCATTCCATCTCCTTTTATTTTACTTTGCTCTTGATTTTAGGTTATTCCCTTGTCATAGTTAGGCTTATTATTATTAACATATACATACATGCATAGGCGACATACATAAGCAAAACATGCATTCTGTGTGTATGTGTGCACATGCATGTGTACGCACGCACACATGCTTGTACACTTACTGCCTAGATGGAGCGGAAGTCCTGGGGGCAAAGACCTGCCCCCTGCCCCCAGACCATAGGAGGCACCCAAAGATGAGTCTATCTGCCTGCACCCTTCCTGCAGGACCGTGACCATGTGATCTCTCTATGACTTGGTAAACTCCTGTCCTTAGCCTGGGGGGGGGGGGGTAACTTGAAATCCCTAACACAACCAGCTCCAGACTCCAGCAGGAGCTGCCTTTTGTGTAAGCAGGGGGATCGTTGGCTCTGGCTGACAGTAACCTGGTGTGGGGGAAGGGGAGGGTCCATATAGGGCTTCTAAGCCCCAGAGCCTGGACCCACAGTCCTGGTGCTGTTTTTGTTCTGTCATGTAGTTGTGTATTTCTCTGTGTGGCACCATGTACTTTGTCCGTGTGGTTTTCTTTTTTTTATTTTTTTAATAAAGCAATCGGGGCTAAGTAACCTGCTCAAGGTTACACGGCCAGGTGTTTCTGGGTGGTTGCTAAGTGTCTGAGCCCGGGATTCGATCTCCAGGTCATTCCAACACTGGAGCTTGTGCTCTTACTCGCTGTGCTACCTCGCTGTGGTTTTCTTAGCAAAGACACTAGAATGGTTTGCCATGTCCTTCTGAAGTGTGTCCCTATTTTACAGATGAGGAACGGAGGCAAACAAAGGTTAAGTTACTTGCCCAGGGTCAGACAGTTAGTAAATATTTGAGGCTGGATTTGTCAGGTCTTCATGACTCCAGGACTGGTGTTTTGTCCACTACCCCACCCAAATGAACAGACCAACAGTCCTGCCTTGGGTCAAATGAAAAAAAGGACTTGAGATTTTAAAAGGAATGAATTTGGAATATAGTTAATGCCATTTACCATATAACCTTTGGTCCCTTAACCACATCATACCTTGATTTCTCCCTCTATAATTAAGCAGATTCCCAGAGGCAACATGTTTGTCAAAATGTATAATAGTAATGGTATAGAAAAGGTGTTGGGTATCTCCATACTGTGGGAATGGGATGCTGTTTACTGTGGCAACTCTGACAGTATTATTGTTCACCATTGTTTACATAAGGCTTTGTTCAGAATATACACTCCTCATGCATTTTGACTTAATGAAATTATTTAGTTGCCGTTGATGGGTGAGAATCAGTGATAATAATGTTAAACAGAGGCAGCTGAGGAGAATTTTAGAGTTGGATAGTTAGATGATAGTGATAATAATTGCTAGCATTTATATAGGGCTTTAAAGCACTTTACACAGACTGTCTTATTTGATCCTCACAATAACCTTATTATTGAAATTAGTGCAATTAGTTGAATTTAGTTGAATTCAATTAGAATTGAAATTAGTGCAATTATGATCCCAATTTTATAGATGAGGAAACTGAGGCAGGTAGAAGTTAAGTGACTTGCCCAGGGTAACACAATTAAACTTTTCTGTCTACCTCAGTTTCCTACAAATGTGAAACATCTGGCTTTACATAGCTCAGAGGTAATTCTAGGGCAGTCTCTCATTTTACCTTGTATTGACTCCAGATCTGTAGTCAGAGAGAACCTGGGACTCAAACCTTGTTCTACTTGTGTTGTAAGGTAACCCAAATCACATGCCACCTTATTTGGAGCCCACCATTAAGCCACCATTAAGCCCCTTTATATTTGTCTTTGTCTTTATCCTAAACCCTGTTACTGCTTGTAATAGATTAAAGGCATAGTCCTGGATAAGAGTGATTCACCCAAGGCATAAGTCCCCTACTTCCTTATCTTTCCTTAAGTTAGAACTTCCCTAAATCAGTAAGCCTTGAAACAGCATTTTGTATAAGGATTATGGTGCAAGCCTGTATAGAGATCATAGGGCAAGTCTATCCCATGTAAGAGACCACCATGTTCTGGGATGTTGACCCAGCAAGGTCCTCCACCCAGAATACTGACCAAGCAGGATCCCCCACACCCTTCAGCCAGAACATGACCCTGACCTGTTCCATGATCCCAGCCTGTAAGGGAAATTCCACTCCCCCTGTACCCTCCACACTATACCCTCCACCCTGTTCTGGGTGGGATCCCATCACATGGAGGGTCCTGGCCTTGTACCCTTGCTCCATGTTTCCCTAATTAGCTCTGAGCTATAGATCCAACCAATGGCTGTTCTTGGCTTCTGTATGTCATTGCTTACGCTAGCTCCCCTCCCCAATTGTGGTTTTTGTGGTTTTTGCCTTCATAAGTTTTGCTTGTATTTCAATTCAGGGCTGCCTGATTTGAGTGTATACTCTGGGCAGTCGTGTGCTTGATCAATAAATCCACACCCAAATTAACCCTGCACCCAGGCCTCAGCTCGCTCTTATTCTCTTCACAACACTTGTGTGACCTGGACAATTCCCTTAACTTTTCTGTCCTTCAGTTTCCTCAGTAAAATGAATGGATTGGACTTAATGATCCTTCATCCCTCCTACACCCCCACCCCGGTCCCTGTTTAGCACAACCCAATACAAAAACACCTACTTCTGTCATTGTAAATAATGAACCTCCTCATTGATCCCTGCATCCTCAATCTCTTCCACATTCCAGTTTTTCCTATTCATATAGATATTTCCAAAGTCTGGGTCTGACCATATTACTCCCGACTCCCCATTGATTCTAGGCTAAACTACAAAATCTTGTTCTTGGTACTTAAGCCCTTCAGAACCTGGCCCCAGCTTGGGATTCTTTTCCATCATTCCCCTTTCTCACTCTATACTTCAGTCAAGCTGGAATATTGGGTAGTCTCCATGCACAATATCTTCCTGACTCATCTCCTGAATTCAAATCAGGCTCAGACACTTACTAACTGTGTGCCCCTAGGCAAGTCACTTCACCTTTTGCCTCAGTTTCCTCATCTGTAAAATGACCTGGAAAAGGAAATGGCAAACCACCCTAATATCTTTGCCATGAAAACCTCCTATGGGATCACAGAGTCAGACACAACTGAAAATGACCGAACAACTAAAATACAATAAATGGCCCAGATGTGGGGAAAGTAGAGAAGAGGCTAGTGGGCTACTCCTAGAAAGAACACTGTTTCTGGAGGAAGAGGGATGGATTCCAATCCTGTCTCTGACACTTGATACCTGAGTGATATTGGGCCATTATTACAAACTTCCTCAGTTTCCTTGTGTGGTAAGTGGATGTAGCAGCAAGCACCCCAAGCGTCCTCAGGGTTTGCAGCTACCACA
>NW_027187348.1:1781148-1794357 GCF_028583685.1 Petaurus breviceps papuanus
TGTAGCAGCAAGCACCCCAAGCGTCCTCAGGGTTTGCAGCTACCACAGGTTCTTGGATCTGCTTTGTTAAAGGAAAGCAACTCAAAATGGGTTAACAAGCTTACTTTAATCAGTCAGACATATATCGTTTACCTTATTCAGGAGAAAAGGTCAGCATCCTGAATCTCAAAGTATACAGGCATAATTATCAAGACAGAAACATCAAGTAGACAGATTTCCAAACTGTCCAACCATTACATCCATACCCAGTCAACATCTGGGTTTCCACATTCTGGGTTTTTCAAAGCCGGGGGACTCTCAACAACGGCTTCCCAGAATTCAGATCAAATCACAAAACACTTCTCAAAGTGAGTCCCAAAAACAAAGCTACACATCAGGGCTTATATAGCCTTCTCCTGGCTCAGAGAATGTAACAACCTTATTGACCCACTGGCCAATCAAAAAGTATCTACTGAAAAACAAGCCTCCCTCCCCAGGCTTCTGGTGCACTTTAGCCTAGGGGCAGGGAAGATCTTTAAAATTTACATTCGCATTACAGTGGAAGGGATTGAAGTTAGTTGATCTCTAAAATCTTGTCCTACTCTAAATCATATAAGCCTAATTTTTGACTGATATGTTATCTCCAAACCCTTTTATAATTCATGAGATGATTTTATGCCTGCCTTCAGCTAAGACAGTATTCTGGACAAGTTGTAAATCCCTTAAAAAAAACAAAATAAAACCCTAGGCTGGTAGAAGAAAATGCCAACTGGTTTTTGGTGTTCTTATGTAAATCATTGCATAAGAACAGACTCCTTTATTCTTTTGCTTAGTGTTTATTAGCACCTACTCCTTGCCAGGTATTATATTAGACATCAGGAATAGGAAAAGGAAAATGAAAGAATGACTGCCCTCAGTGATCTTCGGTCTACTGGAGGGGAGCATAGATAAGTTTATACAGTAAGTTCAGGCATATATAAGTTTAAGCAACTATAGGGGGAGAAGATTGAGGTATTCAGGAAAGGTTTCATGTAGGAGGCAGTACTCAAGCTGGCCCAGAGATAGCTGGGCCTGGAGTCAGGAAGATCTGAATTCAAATGCAGCCCTGGACATTGATGAGCTGTTTGACCCTGGGCAAGTCACTTTACTTCTGTCTGTCACAGTTTTCTCAGCTGTAACATGGGGACAATAATATTACTTACCTCTTGGGGTTGTTATAAGGACCATATCATAAAGAGTCTTAGCGGCTCTGTATAAAGGTTTATTCCCTATTTCCCCATGATGGAAGCCAGAGATTTTGGGAGGTAGTGTAATCCTGACATTTTTGTTGTTCAGTTATTTTCAGTCCTGTCTGACTCTTCATGACCCTTTTTGGGATTTTCTTGGCAAAGACACCAGAGTGGTTTACCATTTTCTTCTCCAGCTCATTTTACAGATGAGGAAACTTAGACAAAAAGGATTAAGTGACTTGCCCGGGGTCACACAGCTAGTGTCCAAGGCTAGATTTGAACTCAGAAAGATGAGCACCTGGCATTTTATCTACTATAGTATTTATTTATCTACTATAGTACCTAGCTGCCCTGGCATGGGGCACAGCATATGGCAAAGATACAGAGGGAGAGAGAAGTTGTATACAGGGAAGAGCAAGTTTTCAGTTTGAGTGGAAATGGAATGTATGAGTTGGAGTAATGTGAAATCAGTCTGGAAAAGTAGGTGGAGCCATATTGTGAAGCTTTAAATACCAAAAAAAGTGTATATTTCACAATAATCACAATAAGGAGCCATTGAACCTTCAGGAGCAAAGAAAGAAAGATGATGAGATCTGGGCTTTAAGAATATCTATTTGGTATTTGTGAGGAAGATGAATTGGATAGGGTCATTGTGGTTATGGCTTGCTTCCAGGTAGAAAAAGACACTTTGAAGGTGGGTGGCTTCATCACCACCGCGATGACCACCATGGCCTTCTGTTTTGTTAGATTCTCCTTCATTGTTACTAAAATTGTAGTAGTGAAGTTGGGAAGATGTGTGTGTGTGTGTGGGGGGGGGGAGAGTCTCTGTTTCAGCTGCTGTTTCTCTTGTTTAATTAAAACGAGGGTGATTCCCCTAGTCATTTTTTAATCAAAATAATTTATGCAGGTAGATAGTGTGGCTTAGTTGAAAATGCAGTGAATTTGAAATGAGGAGATTTGAGTTCCAAGTTCCAATTTTGTCATTTAATTACTAAGGAACCACAGCCACATCACTCAGTCTGTTTTCTCTATCTGAAAGGCAGAGATCTGGATCACTATCTGTAATGATCCAGACTTAGTTGCAAGGTTCAAATGGGACAATGCTGAACATAATTTGAAAAGTACAAAAATGCTAGAGAAATAGAAGTTGTGAATATGCGTATTTGTTACAAGGACTTTGGGATTGTTGTTTATTTTACCAGTGGGGGAGTGGGCAAAAGGGTAAAGTAGAATAGAGAAAAAAGAAAGGAAGGAAAGAAGAAAGAAAGAAGAAAAAGAAAGAGAAAGAAAAAAAGACAGAGAAGAAGGAAGAAAGAAAGAAAAGAAGGAAGGAGAAATTAAAGAAGGAAAGAAAGAGAGAGAGAAAGAAAGATGGTCATTGAGGTATATTTTCTTTAGGTACAAAGAAAAGAATAGGAGGGAGGCCAGAAAGACAGATAGACAAGCAGGACCAGCTTTGAAAGCTATAGATTGAACTTACATCCTTTATTTTAATTTTTTGCTTTTTGGGGGGGCAATTGGGGTTAAATGACTTGCCCAAGGTCACATGGCTAGTTTTTGTGTTAAGTATCTGAGGCCGGATTTGAACTCAGGTTCTCCTGACTCCAGGGCTGGTGCTCTATGCACTGTACCACCTAGCCACCCAAACTTATATACTTTAAAAGAAAACTAAGCTATATGTAATAGTTCTACATTTTCATGTACAATCCTTTTTGCCTGTTCTATGGATGTGGAAATGCCCATTTTTATTTGGTATTTTCTAAGTTTAGGATTAATCAAAAAAGTGAAAAAGAGAAGTCTAACTTGGTGGTATTATTTTTTTAAATTAAATTTTATGTTTATTTTTAGTTTACATCACTCATTTCCACAAGATTTTGAGTTACAAAGTTTCTCCCCATCTTTCCCCTACCCACCATTCCAAAACAGTGATCTCACTGTATACCCCCTGCCCCAATCTGCTCTCTCCTATATCCTCCCTCATACCCCCTCCGACTTTCTGGTAGGTCAAGCTGGATCTCCACCCCCCAGTACCTGTATATCTTATTTCCAAGTTACATGTATATATATATATATATATATATATATATATATAACATTTGATTTTAAAGCTTTGAATTCCAGATTCATTCCCTTCCTCCCTTGTCACCCACCCTTACTGGGAAGATAAGTGATTCAATATAGGTTGTACTTGTGTAGCTATGCAAAACATTTTCATAGTGGATAAATTGTGACAGACTGATTATATTTCCCTCTATCCTATCCTGCCTCCCACTTGTTCTATTCTCAACTTTGACCCTGTCCCTTTTCAAAAGTGTGTGCTTGTAACTACCCTCCCCCCAACCTGCCCTCTCCTCCATCATTCCCCCTCTCATCCCATTCCCCCCTACTCTCCTGTAGGGTGAGATACCCTATTTAGTGTGTATGTCATTCCCTCCCTAAGCCAAATTCAATGAGAGTAAGGTTGACCCATTCCCTTTTGCCTTCTTGTTCTTCCTCTCCATTGTAACAGTTTTCCCTTGCCTCTTCTATATGAGATAGTTTACCCCATTCTGTCTCTCCCCATCTCCTCTCATTATATTCCTCTCTCACCTCTCAATTTCACCTTTTAAGTATCATCCCTTCCTATTCAATTGATACTGTGACCTCTATGTATACCTGTACACATATATACATATGTATTCCTACACCCATATACCCTCCTATATAGACATATATATATATATGTACACACACATTACACACACACACACACACACACACACACTCACACACTTATATTCCCTTCAACTATCCTCAAACTAAGAAAAGTTTCAGAAGTTGCAATTATCGTTTTTCCATATAGGAATGTAAATAGTTCAACTTTGATAAGTTCCTTACAATTTCTTTTCCTTGTTTACCTTCTCATGCTTCTCTTGTTTCTTGTATCTGAATGTCAAATTTTCTATTCATCTTTGATTTTTCATCAAGAATGCTTGAAAGTCCTCTATTTCATTGAATGACCATATTTTCCCTTGAAACATTATACTCAGTTTTGCTGGGTTGGTGATTCTTGGTTTTAATCCCACCTCCTTTGACCTCCAGAATATCATATCAGTCCCTTTGATCCCTCAATGTAGAAGCTGCCAGATCCTATGTTATCCTGATTGTGTTTCCACAATATTCAAATTGTTTCTTCTTGGCTGCTAGTAATATTTTCTTCTTGATCTGGGAACTCAGGAACCTGGCTATAATATTCCTAGGAGTTTTCTTTTTCAAGAGATGATTTGTGAATTCTTTCAACCTCTATTTTGCCCTCTGGTTCTAAAACATCAGGCAATTTTTCCTTGAGAATTTCTTGAAGGATGATTTCTAGGTTCTTTTTTTGATCATGACTTTCCAATAATTTTTAAATTTTCTCTCCTGGATCTATTTTCCAGGTCAGTGGTTTTTCCATGAGATATTTCACATTGCCTTCTATTTTTTCATTTGTTTGGATCTGTTTAATAGTATCTTGATTTCTCATAAAGTCACTAGCTTCCATTTGCTCCAATCTAATTCTGAAGGAATGATTCTCTTCAGTGAGTTTTTCAGATTCTTTTTCCTTCTGGCAAATTTGGCTTTTTCAGGCATTCTTCTCCTAATTGGATTTTTGAGCCTCTTTTGCCATTTGAGTCAGTCTATTTTTTAAGGTGTTATTTTCTTTAGTTAGGTTGTTGACTCTCTTTTCATGATTTTCTTGCATCATTCTCATTTCTCTTCCCAATTTTTCTTCCACTTCTCTTATTTGGTTTTCAAAATCCTTCCTAAGCTCCTCTACGGCTTATAACCAATTCATATTTTTCTTGGAAGCTCTTGGTGCAGTAGTTCTGACTTTCTTGTCTTCCTCCTATTCCATGCTTTTATCCTTTTTATCCCCAAAAAAGGAATCCAAACTTGGATTGCTGTCCTTGCTTTGCTTCCTTTGCTTGCTCATGTTGCCACTCAATTACTTGACTTTTGAGCCTTTTGCCACAGTAGAACTCTGCTTCCAGAGAGAAGAGCTTTGTCCCAAATTCCTGGGGTTTTTGCTGCTGCCAGAGCTATTAGTTGGGTGTCCTCTCTGAAGCCTCCACTGGCTCTGGCACCTGGTCACACACCCCAGGACCTCCACCCTAGACAGTGATCCAGATCAAAACAGGTTAAAGCAAGAGCGATTACCTCTCAGAATGGTCTCTTGGTCCCCCTACAATCTGTGGGCCAGGAGCTTTGAAGCAGCCACACAGCGGTGGCCTCCATGCCTCAGTTGCTTCTCCCTCTGGTGGCAGAGGCCGGATGGCACTCTCAGACCCCTTTTCCCAAAGTCTACCCTGACCTTTTACTTTGCCTTTGGCATTTATGGGTTGATATTTTGTAAACCACCACAGCTGCTGGTGATCCACTCTCCTGAAGTCCCTCCAGCTGCAGCTGGTCAGGGCTGCCCTAGGCTAAAACTGCGGCTGATATGCAGTGGGCTCTGCTCCCAGCATTGCTGTAATGAACCCTTCTTGTCTGCCTGCTGGGCTGCCTTCAGCGGGAGATTTGTTTCTCTCTGTCACTTTGTGGGTTCTGTAGCTCTAAAGTTTGTTTAGGGTCATATTTTATAGGTATTTGAGGTGGTTATGGGGGGAGCTCAGGGAGTTTTTCTGCTTCTATGCCACTATCTTGGCTCTGCCCCTGCCCCCCCCCCCTCCTTGGCCAAGTGACTTTACCAGATTGAATCTCTTGTCTCCTTTTCCAGGTCATGACTGTTGGAGAATCCAATTGTAATCGCTCCTGAGGTAAATTCAGTTGAAGGATGGCAATAAGGCATGGGAAACAGTCCTACTTCTTGCAGGTGGGGAGAGGTGTAAAAGTGGCAACAGAAGAAGAATCTTAGGGCAAGTCGAACCTCAGACTGAGCCTTAGTGGCAATTTTCCCACCTGCTACTGGGGGATAGGAAGCAAGGCCTCAGGGAGAGTACAGACAGGATGCCCCCACAAAGCCTGTCCTCTCACCTTTGGCTTCTAAGTAAAACTGTAGGATTCAATCAATGAATTCACTGCATGTTCCATCTAAGGATTCTCTGCATGTTCCCCTCCCATCCTTCCTCTGGATATGGGGAGGGGAGAAGTCAGGGCACATGGATGGCTGAGGTCCCATCAGACAAAGTAACAGAAGTTGAAGTATGAAGAAATAAACTCTGTCCTGATCAACGAGGATCTCTATTTTCAATTTAATTCCACTGTGACCATCACTTTATGCACAGAATAATAAAGAGGAGATAAGAAAATATTGGAGGAAGGAGTAGCAGAATAATAAAACTGTACTTCTCAAATGGGTGTGGGAGAGGGCTGGTATTCATTTAAGTTAGACTTGGTCTTTCTGAGTTGGATTGAGCAGTATAGAAGTCTATGACCTGGAACCCCCGGTCTATGAACAAATTCATCAATCAGTCAGTCAACAAACATTAATTAAGCCCCTACTATGTGCTAGGCACTGTGCTAAGTGCTAAGAATGAAAAACAAACAAATGAACAAAAAAGGTAAATGATAGCCATTGTTCTTTAGGAGCACCGAGTTTAATGGGGGAGCCAACATGCCAACAACTACGTACAAACAATATATACAGGATAAATTTGAAGTGATCAGCAGAGAGAAGGAACTCAATTTGTTCTTTATTAACACTGAGAAGCTGGTCCAGGAGACCCCAACTTTTGGACAGAAATTGCTACTTGTGCCATGATGACATCAGTTAACATTTTAGTTTCATTTGGGACTTTGGGGCATAAGTTCGCATAAAAAAAAGAAATTATTTTTACAACTTTAATTCTTCCTCTATGCTGGCCCAGGAAGTTAATCCCTTAGGAATGAATCATTTATCTCCTAAGCAGGTCCTAAGAGCAAGACATTGAGGGGATTATTTTTATTTTTAGAGATTTCCATGGGGTTCTCTAGGGTCTATCTAACAGTATATGTACTGGTAGAAGATACACAAAGCACCCGGTTATCAGTCTCTTCTAAAACCTCTGTGCTTCTCATAGCTCTGACTCCCTGAGTTTGCCAGTCAGAAGGGAACAAATGAACCCCCCTTTATATTTGCTGAGTCCAGACAGAAGGAAAAAGAATCTTGATTTACCGGTTAGCAGCAGCTACATGGTACAGTGGATAGAGTGCTGGGCCTAGAACCAGAAAGACTAGAATTCAAATCAAGCCTCAGATACTTTTGCTGGTTGTGTGATCCTGGGCAAGTCACTTAGCCTCTGTCTGCCTCACTTTCCTTAACTGTAAAATGGGGATAACAGTAGCATCTACCTCTCAAGGTTGGTGTGAGATATTTGTAAAGTGTCTGATACATATTAGGTTATTAATAAATACTTGCTTCCTTTTACAAATGGCTCCTTTTTCTTCCCTTTTCCCCAATTATCCTTTATGATAAGGCAGAAGGAGAATAAAATAGGGATTACTTTGTGCCTCAGCTCTTCCATTTCCATGATGGAAATATCGTACATACATTCATATGTGTGTACATATATATATGCATATGTATGTATGTATGTATACAGATATACTGGGATCCAGACTAGAACTTGGAAAAGGGATTGGGGGGGGGGGAATGGGGTTAAAGAAAGAGATGAAAACTCTTTATTTACTTTTCATTTTAAGGTATGGTACTCTTGCTCCCTGGGGACAAAGGAGGCAGGCACAATTAAAGAAGTACTAGGAGCTTTACTAGGTTCAATGATTTCCTCAATGCAGGGATTCCCTCCAACAATGCAAATTGCAACCCAGCCATGCCTGCAATCTAGGAAGGGAGCTCAGGAACTAGCTTCACAGGTCAACCCCTGACTAGTCTGTATTCAATAGACAGTGTCCTTGCTTGATTGTAAATATATTTGGGTCCCAACCAGAGTAGTGAAAGATTATCACCAAGCTATGTGGCAGACGGAGATCCTACCATGTCCAACACCATGGCACAGTTTTTTTAAAATAGTATTTTATATGTTTAATAGGAATGTATATGCGGAGCCCATATCAGATTGCAAGCTGTCTTGGGGAAGGAGGGGGAGAAAATTTAAAACTTATGGAAGTGAATATTGAAAACTAAAAATAAATAATTTAATAAAGGAAAAAATAAAAGTATTTTGTTTTTTCCAATTACATATAATTTTTACATTCATTTTTTAAAAATCTGAGTTCCAAAATCTTCTCCCTCCCTACCCCCTCACCTCCATAAAATGGTAAGCATTTTGATATAGATAATATATGTGAAATCATCTAAAGTATGTTTCCATATTAATCATGTTGTGAAAGAAGAAACAGACCAAAAGGGAAAAAAATCACAAAAAAAGTGAAAATAGTATGCTTCAATCTGCATTCAGACTCCATCAGCTCTTCCTCTGAATGTGGATAACATTTTCCATCATGAATCCTTTGGAACTTGACAGGAGCTAAACTTCCAGTCACATCACCTTCTTTGAGGATCACCCAATAAATGGGTCATTCTGCTTCCAGATGTTCTGGGTAAAAAGTCAATCCCTACCTAAGGTGTGGTTGAACACAGGAAAGATTTTTCTCTCCAGAACCTAAAAGCAGTGCCTGTCACTACAAAAGCCCCCTTCTTCTCTCCTCATCCCTAGCAATAAAGCACAGCCTTCAGTCAAAGAATAAATAGTTTCTTCCCAGGTGTGGTCTTACTGGTCTTCAAGATCTTTTTGAGAAGAGGGACAGAGATCTTAGAAATAACTCAGTCTAACCTCCTTGTTTTATTGGTGAAGAAACTGGGACTCAGAGATATGAGGTAACTTTTCCATAGCCCCATGGTGAGTCACTGGCAGAGCTGGGACTAGAACCCAGGTTTTCTGACATCAGTTCCGTGCAACAAGCGTTTTTTTTTTTTTTGGAGGGGGGAGGGCAGGGCAATTGGGGCTAAATGACTTGCCCAAGGTCACATGGCTAGAACAAGCAGTTTTTTTTTTTGGAAGCATTTACTTTGTGAAAGCACTGTGGTAGAGCATACACATATGTATATATGTATATGTATACACACATACACACAAGAGCTCCTGCCCTCAAGGAACTTATCATTTTCAGTCCACTGCCTTCTGTCCATTTTGCTTTATGGAGAAATGAATTCAATTATATTTGACAAACACCAAACACAATGCACAAGGAATTGCATAAAGTGTTGAAGGGATTGACAAAATGAATGAGTTGTGTCCCAGAGAAATCTGAGTCACTTATCTAAGGTTACCACAGAGAAATAATTGAGTGGGTGGCAGATACAGTGAGAAAAATTCCCCTTTTGGAGTCAGGGCAGCTGGGTTGGTTGGAATGTTGCCTTTGTCATTTACTACCTGCATGATCTTGGACAAATCAATTCCCCCCGGGTCTCAGTTTCCTAGTCTGTAAAAATGAAGGGATTGGACTAATTTACCTCTATGGCCCCTTCAAGTTCTAACTCTTTGCTTCTAAAAGCCAAGGTTCCTAACTCACAATCTGAGGTTCTAGGTTTAGACTGGCAGCTTATTGTTGTGGGAAGAGCAAAGGACTGAGAATCAGGGGGTTGGTTAAAAAATCCAGCCCAACTACTTATTACCTATGTGATGGAAGGTGAATCATTTTACCTTTTTGACCCTCTGTTTTTGAACCTATAAAATGGTGTGATAATAGCTGCAGTATGACAGTAGCCAACATTTATGTAGTACTTTAAGGTTTACAAAGCACTTTATCTCATTTTGATGATAACCCTGGGAAGCAGGTGCTATTATTCTCTCCATTTTACAAATGAGAAAACTTGGGCAGAGAGCATGAAGTGACTCAGAAGCCTGATTTGAACTTAAGATTTTCCTTCTATAGCTACAATGCCACCTAACGGCTGCTACTATCTGCCTCTACTGTTTACCTCATTGGTTCCTGGGAAATTCTTTTCCTTCCCTGAAGCCTTGTTTAAAGAGATAAAGGAAACCAAAAACAGACCTAAGCTATCTTTCCTCAGTGACTATGGGATCCAGACCTCTTCCCAAGGTATCCTATCCAAGTTCAAGATGCAAACTCATGCAACGTTATATATCGGAAGGCAAAAAGTTCCTAGAATTTCATCCATCAAGCTGGGTAGGAAAGGGAGGAGGAGTTTGGTTCACTTTGGGAGAGATGGGCTGCTGGGAGCAGGGACACAAACCCTCTTCCTGCTCCCTTTCTCCTCTCTTCCTTTTCCTTTGCTCCCTCCTTAGCTATCTACACTTAAATGGTCGAGCCAGCCATGAGTCAAACCTGGAATCTTCTGAATCTTTTTATCCGTAGACAGATGCATTCTCCATTGCACCACTGGCCCTAATAATAATTTTTTGACTAGGTCAAGAGGTTATTTTCTGCTTCATTACATAATAAGCTTTAATCACTGAATGGGCACTGCCTCAAGTCAAACTGTGACCTGTTAAAGACCTTAGCTTGAAAAGACCAAGGTCCCCCACTGCATCCAGGTCATCTCCAGTCATCCAGATCTATATCTCACCACTGGATCCAGATGGCTCCGGAGGAGCAAGTGAGGCTGGTGGCTTTAAACAACTCTCCCTCACTTAAATCCAATTCACTTGCATGTCCTGATATCACATCCCTGATGTCACAGTCTTGTTCAAGAAGGAAGAGCAAACAATAACAACACCTATCTACAAATGTTTCCTTTCTTAGTTCTTTCCAACTGATCACCATCACTCTGGAAACGTTTTTTCCTCACTCTCCTTGAATTTCAATTTCTTTCCTGTCCTCTGCCCCATCGTCTTTTCCTTCCCGCCGTCCACTCTCTGTCCACCAGGGGGAGCCCTTCGCCCACAGAAGAATGCCCCATTCTTCTGACTCCTCATGGCCCACTGGCCCAGGGTTTATTTTGGTGTCTTTCTTTACCCAGTGGGACAGAGGAGACTGTTTCCCCTCTTCTCTTACGAAGTTACTAACCCGTGTTTTTGGTACCTTGGTGCTGAGGTCAGCAGCTTAATCACCCCTCTGGTTGCTGGAGGGCCAGCTGCGCCCCTAATGTCCTGCTGCTGCGCTGCTCCTGGCCCAACTGTCATTCTCGGGGCCCCTCATCCTTCTTCACCATCTTCCGGGCCGACGTGCTTTTGTGCCTCATTGTGTCCCCAAGCACCCACCCTCTCTCTTCCCCAGCTTCCTCCTCTCCTGCTTCCTGGGCAGCCACAGGTGTGGCGCCTTTTCCAGCACCCAAACTGTTACCCTTTTCCCCCCTTCTTTGGCATTATGCCTCTTACACACACACACACACACACACACACACACACACACACGCATGCACGCACGCAAGCACTCACACACCCCCTTTATATGGTCCTCCTTTACATACAAACCCCTTACACATCCCTTTTACACACATTGCCTTTACACCACACACACAGACTTTACATACACACCCCTTATACATGTCCTTTACACGTATGCCTTTTAAACACACACCCTTTACATATACATATACCCTTTACATAACACTACAAATACCCCTTACACACACACCCCCTTTCTATACACACCCCTTACACATGCCCTTTACACACGTTCCTTTTACACCTACACCATATACATACACATGCAGTCCCTTTACACCTACACCACACACACCCTTTACACACAGATGCCCTTTTACACACAAACCCTTTACACATATGTCTATACACACCCTTTACACCACACTAACATATCCCTTACACACCCCTTTTAACACTCAGACCATATATACACAGCCCTTTTACACCACACTACACACTCCTTGCACACCCACAAACTATATACACACATACCCTTTACGCGCACATATCCCCCCCCCCCCCACACACACACACTACACACACAGTGCGCTTTTGTTCCCCGGGTCCCCAATGTTACGCCCGGCGCCCGGCTCTCGGTACCTGGTGCCCAGTGCTTGGTGCCCAGTTTTAAGCCCGGGCGCCTCGCTGCACTTCCCCCAGCTGCCCACCGGGTGTCGCCCCGCGCCTCCCTGGGCCCTCTCTCTCCTCCCTCCCTCTCTGGCTCCCCAGCTCTCTCGCTCGCTCGCTCGCTCTCTCGCTCGCTGGGGCCGGACACAGACTGCCTTCAGCTGCCGGCGGATCGGGCTGGAGCCGCGGCGGCGGCTGCTGCGGAAGAAGGGGGGGGAGGGAGGAGGAAAACAACCGCCCAGCAGCCGGCTGACCCGCGGCGCGGCCCCCAGCCCAGCCCCCCGGAGTTCGGACCCGCTCAGGTAAGGCAGCTGCCCCCGCGCCTCAGCCCCGGACCTTCCCCGCCCGCGTCTGCGAGGCTCCCCAAGTCCCAACTGTGCGGGGTACCCCGACCCGCGCCCTCCTGCCTCGCCCCCCCACTTCTGCCTGTCCGCATCCTCTCTTCCCCTCCTCTCTGCCCCGTGTCCCCTCATCTCCATTCCCTCCTCCCCCTCGGCATCCCGTCCCCTGCATCCTTCCTCCGCTTGTGCCCCCGAAGCCCCATCCCCTGCGTCTTTATCTTCTGTTCTTGGCCCCCCATCCCTCTGCACCCTTAGTCCCTACCCTTCCGACTCCCTTATCCACCTCCGTCTCCTTCATCCTTATTTACAGTTTTCAGAGCCTTCTTCATCCAGTCCTGTTCCCCAACCCTGTATGTCCCCATCTATCCTACCTCAGCCCCCCAAAACTCCTTATCTTGCTCTAGTCCCCTTCCACCCGATTATGGGCCCCCTTTCCCAATTCCTGCCTTCTTTCTTTCTGTCTCCCAACACGGGCTCTTCTCCCATACCTCATCTTCCTCTGCTTCTCTGCTCTGGATATCCCCCTTTCCTCCATCTCAGCCCAATAACCCAGTACCCCCATTAAGTCTCCCTCTCTGTACTATATGCTTCTCCTCCTCCCTCTCCTTTTCGCTTCTCCCCCTCCCCCCTTCTGGACTCCATCCACCAATCTTTCATCACCCCCCCCCCCACCTTGTGCATCCCCGGGGGAGTCCAGCATCCTACTAGCATTGACCTCTCTTAGATCAATTGTGCCCCCCCCCC
>NW_027187348.1:1794367-1795859 GCF_028583685.1 Petaurus breviceps papuanus
GTGTGTGTGTGTGTGTGTGTGTGTGTGTGTGTGTGTGTGTGTGTGTGGTGTGTTGGTGGGGGAGGTGAGATGGGAGGTGGGGGATCTGTGAGGAAGAGAATTCCTTGCTGGGGTTGGGGTTTCAAAACACTTGAAATGCTTATGTCTCCCCTGGATCCCTGAGAGCTTAAGTCAGAAGGGGAGGAGTTGGGGAGGAGGAAGGAAGAGAGTTGACCAAGGTGCCTGAGGTTTGGGTAGAGAGGGAGGGCAAGAGCACAGTTATCTGGTTGCCTCTGACTGGCAGTAGCTAAAGTCATATAGGCTAAAATTTCTCCCATCCGGACCTCTAGCTGTGGAGATCTTGGCATCTGTTCTCTACGCTGCCATCTTCCTCCCAGTGCCTGCTGTCTGGCTGCCACGCTGGTGCCACCTCTCTGTCTCCCTCCAGTGGATCTCCTAAGCATGTGTTTGAGTGGCTTAGATTGTTTAGAAGGGGAGTGGGGTCCTGTGCTAACTCTCTCCTTGGGGGTTGGGGACACCTGTGCCCCCTGGTGTTTTAAGAATGAGTAGGATGGGACTTCTTCCTCTTTCCCAGACACCTGTCTCAGCCTCAGCAAAGGACACTGTTTTCTAGTAGCAAAGAGAGAAAGCTTCATGCTACCTGTGGGTAGTATTTGGGTGGTAGAAACACCTCCTTCCACACCTAGAAACAGTTAGATTAGCTTCACCTGGGACAGAAGCTGTCCTTCTGGCAGCAGACACCGAACAGTGCCAAGGGAGACATGAACCTTATCTTGGAGATCTTGTGCTATGTTTGGTGGGGATCAGGGTGGAGTTGACTTCTCTAGTCTCACAAAGGAGAGGACTATTGGGGTCTAAGAGCTCAAAATCACTGAGTGTGTTACCTCTTTTTCTGAAGTTGTAGCTCATTCCTCATAATTAGTTGGGTCTTTTTATTTTCTCCTAATGGCTGGATGTCTTCCTCAAGGTCATGACCCTTTGGAGAATTAATCTAAATGCACACATTACAGTGTCTGGGTTTGTTTAATTTTTTGCCTTTTATTCCATTTCTGTTGATCAAGCCTTCCACTGGGAGCCAAGACCTCATCTCTCCCATTAGTCTTCTCTTAGTTCTCTTCTCCCTTCCCCCTCCTCCCTCCAGCCAATCCTATCCTCTGGTTTCCTAAATTCCTAAAGCCCCTATGCCTGCTGTCCCACTAAAATGATGAGTGATGGGGTTGCCCACCTGTCTGCAGCTGGCTCCTTCAGGGCACCAGTCCAGAGAGGAGCGAGGCCTCTGAGCCCTCTATGGGGACAGACACAATGTTGGTGCTAGTGGGAGTGGGGTAAAGGTTGAGAAAAACTTTGTTTTTCTATGTCCCTTGAACTCTTTCAGAGACTAATATTGACTCCTCTGCCACCAAATTCTTTGTTCCTGTTTCTCAGTTTGGCAGACACACACAGCCAGAGAGAGAGAGAGAGAGAGAGAGAGAGAGAGAGAGAGAGAGAGAGA
>NW_027187348.1:1795869-1800535 GCF_028583685.1 Petaurus breviceps papuanus
AGAGAGAGAGAGAGAGAGAGAGAGAGAGAGAGAGAGAGAGAGAGAGAACAATAACACAGAGAGAGTGAGACACGAAGAGAGACAGAGACATACAGAAAGATACATAGAGAATGGAGAGTGGAGAGAGGGAAAAGAAAAAAGGAGGGAGGTGTTACTCTCTTAATCATTTAGGAAAAGGAGAGAACTTTTGTTTAAAAAGAGAAAGTGAGAGAGGCCCCTGAACATGACAGCAGTGGGGCTGAGTATGAGTGAAGCCCTTGAGGGAGATAAAGAAGAAGGCCCTGATAGCTACCAGGACACTGCCCCTGTTGTGCCCAAACCCAAATCACCCATCTCCTGATTTGAAGCCTACCATGAAGCCCCTTTATATGTTTGTCTTTTATATATTTGTCTGTCCTATACCATGTAATAGCTTGAAACAGCTTAAGGTATAGTCTTGGGTATTGCCCAAGGTGTAGTGCTGGGGTTATGGCACAAGTTATCTTAAGAAGAGACCACCCTGTTCTGTTCCTGCTGACCAAGCAGGGTCCCCACACCCTTAACCCAGAACATGACCCTAGCCTGTGCCCACTACCCAATGACCCTTCACCCTGTTCTGGGAGGGACCCCTTTCCAGGAAAAGTTGCACCCTTGTGCAAATTAGCCCAGAGCTATAGATCTAGCCAATGACAATCCTTGGCTTCTGTGTGTCATTGCTTATGCTAGTTCTCATCCCCAGTTGTGGTTTTAGCCTTTATAAGCACTGTGTGTACCCCAATTTGGGGCTGCCTGATTTGAATGTATACTCCAGGCAGTTGTGTGCTTAATCAATAAATCCACACCTAAATTTACCTTGAACCCAGATCTCAGCTTGCTCTTATTTTCTGCACAACATCCCCAAAACCCTTACAAGTCATGAAACAAAGTTGACCAACTCAGGTTGCAGCCTGAGGAAGTTGGAAATCATACCAGGGAGATGGAAACCTTGGATGTGTTTGTAATCACCTAGGAGAGGAGGGAACTAGGGGCAATTAGGTGATGCAGTGGATAGAACACTGGCTTGGAGTCACAATGATCTGAGTTCAGGTGTGACCGACCTCACACCCTTACTAGTTGTGTAAGCCAAGTCACTTAACTTCTGTTTGTCTCAGTTTCCTCAACTGTGAAATGGGGAGAACAGTACCTATCTCCTAGGGTTGTTGTGAGGATCAAAGGAGATTTGTGTAAAACATTTAGCAAAATGCCTGACATACATAATAGGGTCCATAGAAATGTTTATCTCTCCACCCCCCAATTAAAAAGAGAATAGTTATGAGACTGGAGATGAGTTAGTTATATTGTGGTTAATGTGTTTGGGAGACTCGAATCTCTTGCTATTTCTGCATGATGATACGATACCATTTGTATAATCCCTTTCAGAAAGCTTTCAAATAGATTATTTCATCTGTTCTTTACTGTAAACCTGTGAAAATAGTCAATGTAGTTTTAATTATTCCTGGTTTTTTAGATGAGGAAACTGAGGTTCAGACTGAAGTTCATACAGTAATGTCCTGAAGTTAAGTGTCACAAAAATGCAGAATCCGAGAGTGTAAAGCCACCTCTGGGGCCATTCTTATCCAGCATGGACCAGAGCTCAAAGTCTGGTTTTCAAACACTTACAAGTCCAATGCTTATCTCAAGGCCCCGCCTCTCCATCCTGGTCCCTAGGTCTGTTAGAGCCAAGTTAGCCGCTCCTCTGGTCTTTGCTTGACATGTTCATTTGGTTCAGTAGCCACCCTCTTCCTTCTTTCTGTCCATCTCCATTATCTCCTTTAAAACCTGGCTCAAAACTTATGTTTTTCACAGTTGCCAAGCATTCTGACCAACTCTGTCTAACTTCATTATTACTTGCATCTGTGTCCCTTTACATACTCAAAACTGCCATATTGACAGATACAGATACAGATAGATGTGTCTCACTCTTTTTTTTTACACACACACACATATATATTGATTTAAACTTTCAATTCCAGATTCATTCCCTTCCCCCCCCCCTGCCACCCACCCCCACTGGGGGGACAAGCAGTTCAGTATAGGTTGTACATGTGTGGCTAATGCAAAACAATAACATAGTAGATGTATTGTAAAAGACTGACTATATTTCCCTCCCTCCTATCCCACCTCACACTTGTTCTATTCTCTACTTTGATCCTGTCCCTTTTCAAAAGTGGGTGCTTCCAACTTCCCTCCCCCCAGCCTGCCCTCCCTTCCATCATCCACCCTCACATCCCCTTCCCCCCCTATTCTCCTGGAGGGTGAAATCCCCTATTTAGTGTGTATTTCCCTCCCTTCTCAAGCCAGATTCAATAGGAATAAGGTTGACCTATTCCCTTTTGCCTTCCTATTCTTCCCCTCCATTGTAACCATTTTCCCTTGCCTCTTCTGTATGAGATAGTTTGCCCCACTCTGTCTCTCCCCATCTCCTCTCATTATATTCCTCTCACCTCTTAATTTCACCTTTTAAGTATCATCCCTTCCTGTTAAATTGGTCCCATGCCCTCTATGTATACCTGTAAACGTATATACACACATTCACATATGTATTCATATGCCCAAATACCCTCATATAAAGACATATATACATATTTCTAATCCCTTCAACTACTGAGAAAAGTTTCATAGGTTACAATTATGGTTTTTCCATGTAGGAATGTTAATAGTTCAACTTTGGCCAGGTGGCTCAGCGAGCAAGAGCACCGGCTCCAGTGCCGGGACGACCCGGATCAAATCCGGGCCCAGACACCCAGCACCACACCCAGAAACAACAACCGGCCATGCAACCCCGAACAAGCCACTCAACCCCGATTGCTTCAAAAAAAAAAATAGTTCAACTTTGATAAGTTCCTTATAATTTCTTTTCCCTGTTTACCTTCTCATGCTACTCTTGCTTCTTGTATCTGAATGTCAAATTTTCTATTCAACTCTGGTTTTTTCAGCAAGAATGCTTGAAAGTCCTGTATTCCACTGAATGACCATATTTTCCTCTGAAACACGATACTCAGTTTTGCTGGGTAGGTGACTCTTGGTTTTAATCCCAGCTCCCTTGACCTCTGGAATATCACATTCCAGGCCCTTCGATCCCTCAGTGTAGAAGCTGCCAGATCCTGGGTTATCCTGATTGTGTTTCCACAATATTCAAATTGTTTCTTCCTGGCTGCTTGTAATACTCTCTCCTTAATCTGGGAATTCCGGAACCTGGCTATAATATTCCTAGGAGTTTTCTTTTTGGGATCTTTTTCAGGAGGTGATCGGTGGATTCTTTCAACCTCTATTTTGCCCTCTGGTTCTAAAACATCAGGGCAGTTTTCTTTGAGAACTTCCTGGAGGATGCTTTCCAGGCTCTTACTTTGGTCATGGTTCTCAGGCAGTCCAATAATTTTTAAATTATCTCTCCTGGATCTATTTTCCAGGTCAGTGGTTTTTCCCATGAAATATTTCACATTGCCTTCTATTCTTTCATTTGTTTGGATCTGTTTAACAGCATCTTAATTTCTCATAAAGTCATTAGCTTCCATTTGCTCCAATCTAATTCTGAAGCAATGATTCTCCTCAGTGAGCTTTTGAGATTCTTTTTCCATCTGGCAAATTCGACTTTTTAAAGCATTCTTCTCCTCATTGCCTTTTTGAGCCTCCTTTGCCATTTGAGTCAGTCTGTTTTTTAAGGTATTATTTTCTTCAGTCAGGCTGTTGATTCTCATTTCATAATTTTCTTGCATTGTTCTCATTTCTCTTCCCAATTTTTCCTCCACTTCTCTTATCTGCTTCTTAAGGTCCTCTATGGCCTGTAATCAGCTTGTATTTTCCTTTGAAGCTTTTGGTGCAGGAGTTCTGACTTCACTGATTTCCTCCTGTTCCATGCCTTGCTCCTTCTTATCCCCAAAATAGGAGTGTACTGTTGGAATCTTCTGTCTGCTTTGTTTCCTTTGCCTGCTCATTTTGCCACTCAATGATTTGACTTTTGGGCTTTTTGCCCCAGTAGGACTCTGCCACCAGACAGGGGAGTTTTCGTCCCAAACGCTGGGGTTTTCTCAGCTGCCGGAGGTATTAGATGGGTGCCCTCTCTGAGGTCTCCACAGGCTCTGGCAAGCTGGACACACACCCCAGGACCTCCACCCTAGACTGCAATCCAGATCCAAGCAGGTTAAAGCAAGAGCGATTACCCCTCAGACTGGTGCTTGGTCCCCCTACACTCTGCAGGCCAGGAGCTGAAGCCGCCACGTGGCACTGGCAGGCTGTGCTGGCGTCTCAGCGGTTTCTCGCTCCGGGGGTAAAAGCCACGCACTACCACTTCCTGGGTCCCAAAGTCCAGACTGCACTGGCCTCTCACCTTGTTCTTCGCATCTCTGTATTGATAAATCTGGAAACGGCCACAGCTGCTGCTGATCTGGAGTCCCTCTGGCTGGCGGCTGGCGGCTGGTCAGGCCCGCCCTCTGTCTCACTCTTTAAAAGTACACTTTTGAGTGCTTTAATTTTTAGAAAGTTTTTTCTTAGGTAAGGTCTGTATGCATATCTAGTCTCTCTCTCTCTCTCTCTCTCTCTCTCTCTCTCTCTCTCTCTCTCTCTCTCTCTCTCTCTCTCTCTCTCTCTCTCTCCCCCTCCCTCTCTCTCCCTCTCTCTCCCTCTCTCCCTCTCTCCCTCTCTCTCCCTC
>NW_027187348.1:1800935-1818301 GCF_028583685.1 Petaurus breviceps papuanus
TCTCTCTCTCTCTCTCTCTCTCTCTCTGTGTCTCTCTCTCTCTGTCTTTCTCTGTCTCTCTCTTTCCAATTCAATCCAAATGCATTTACTGGGTCTAATATGTGTAAGGCACATCCCGCCTTCAAGTTCCTTCTTCCTTCATTTCTAAGATGGTTCTCTCTTTCTTATTAACCGGCACCACTCCCATCCCCAAGTCACCATGACTGATAAGGTTGGAACCATCTTTGACATCTTCCTTACTATCAACAGGTCCTGCCAAGTCTTCCTTTTTTATTGTCTGTAGAATCTCTTCATTCCCACAACTTTCACACAGTTCAGACCCTGGCTATATTACTACAGTGATTTCCTCATTGATCTCCTTACCTCCAGCCTCTCTCCCGGGTTACCCACACCACTGCCAGATTAATTTTCTTAAAACATTGCTTTTGACAAATTGTTCACCTGCATAAATGCCTTCAGCACTTCCTCATTGTCTACAGTATGAACTGTTAACTTCTTAGTCTGGCATTCAAGGCCACTACTAACATTTCCAAATGTATCAGCCACTTGTTCCCTGTATGAGTCAGACTGGCCTCCTCACTATCTCCTTGAAATGATTTGTGCTGTTAGAGTATCACAGAAGCTGAGTAGGTAGGGACCTCCAATATGGACCTGAGTTGGAATCCCTTCTACATTACATCCCCAACAAGCCAGTCTTAACTTCAGACCTGCACATCTTGGCAATAGGTAGGGGCCAAAATTAAAATAAGCTAAACTTCTTCAGACCGCAGATAGGTTTTTATCAACTCACTTTCCAAGTAAAGGTATAATTAATGATTAAACTATTTTGCAAATAAACTGTATTAAAAAAGGGAAATTTCAATGAATATCAATTAATTACACTTATTATTTAAGATTTTTATTTATTATGAAATCATATTAATGTTAAAAAATTACTTTGCTAAGCGGCACAAGTTTTAATACATTTTTCAGGTTTTCTTACTGTTTACATTTGGTAATGATTGAAAACACAGCCATGTAACTCACACACCTTTCAGACAAGAGACAGACCTACTATGGTTGGTTGCTCTGGATCACCTGACAAACAGGAGAGAGTGCACAGTGGTAACCCACCCACCAGGTACAAGAGTGATTAGTGGAAGGTGGGGTAAGCTGGCCACAGACAAAGCACTTGTTACATCTTTATGTTCTTTTATATTCTGTACATTTTTCGAGGGCCACCTGAAATCCTTTGGTGGGCCACAAGCAGCCCATGGCTTCTAAGTTGTGCAGGCCTGCTTTACTTGAAAGCCCCCACTGAGGGAGAGCCCAATTCTCTGGAAGCAGCCATTCTATTTTGGAATGGCTCCACTTTTTAGGAAGTTTTCTCTTGGGTAACGGTGGATAAACGCAGAAGACTTGTACTTTTCAGTCCAATCAATCAACCAATTACTCCCACCTAATTAATGTAACTAATAATATGATATATGCCATGATTCCTTTATCAGGTGAGACCACTTCTTTGATTGAATTATAGAATCAGTGAAAGATGAAAAGCAGGTAGGAATAATTCCTAAACACATTATTTGAATTAATCAATCAACCAAAGGCATAAACTAGGTGAGAAAAAGTCCTCAATCAATCTGAAAGGAGTGAGATGCTTACAGCCATTGGATGAAATGAGATGATGCTGCAGAGAAAGTTTATTAGGGTTGGTTGAAGAGAATTTGGTCAAGCCCTGTGGGACTTGCATAAAAGCAATAAACCAGTTTGGAATCCAGGATTCCAATGGCAGGCCAGTCTAGTGATGGAGTAGCCCCAGTCAAGCACCTGAGAAGAAATTGCCTGGGGGAAGGAGTGGGGAGAGGAGAGAGCTTCTGTCCTTCTTCATCTCCCCCTGGCCCACAGGAAGGGGTACTGGTATTCCTGGAAGAGCAAGTTCTAATAGTATTGTCTGCTTTAGGGGCTTATGATGGATAGATGGAGTGAACACAGTGCCTCCTGTGTGACAGGCATTTTGTGAATATTATCTCTTTTGATCAGAGTTCTGTCCTGGGACCTTTTGTCTTCTCCTTCTATAATACTATATTTGGTGATCTCATTAACTCCTAATGGATTTAATAATTACATCTATGCTAATGATTCTTAAACATGCCTAAAAATGTCTAAATTCTTAGACATCTTAAACTCAATATGTCCAAAACTGAACTCATTATATATATATATATAAAATATATATACATATATAATATATATATATAATACTTAGCACAGTGCTGGGCACACAGTAGGCACTTAATAAATGTTTATTTATGGATCCTTACAATGATCCTGCGGCGGGGGTGGGGGGGAGAGGTGGCACAGCACAGTAAACCTATTTTACCATTGAGAAAACTGAGACTGAGAGAGGTTAGGTGAATTGCCCAGGATCATTCAGCTAGTTAGTTTCGGAAATGAATTCGAGTCTTCCTGACTTCAGACCCAGTGCTCTATTCACCGTGCCACCGCACTGTTTCTGTGATAAACTGGACACACTGAAGAAAGGAAGCTTTAGGATTCTACAAGGGTCCTGACCCTTGAAACCCAAAAAAGAGCTATATAAAACTCAGGGGACCGTAATGAGGATTCTAAGAAGGGAGAAAAGGACTCTCATGCAGTGAGGAGCTGTGAAGTTCCTGTGCCAAATATGCTCTCTAAGCTTGAGCCCACTTTGCCCAGGACTCTGTATATACTTGTGGGAGAATTCATCCAGTCTTTTTTGTGAGGGCATTGGGGTTTTTGTTTTTGGTGTTTGTTGTTATATCTCCTCAGTAAATATCCCCTTATAAAATACCCCCTAATTGATGTTAATAGATTAAATGACAATGAAAAGTATAAATATGTGTGCTCCTGAGAAATAGAGAAACCCGAGTCCCTCTGTGGGAAGGCATCATCAGCTACCCTGTGGGGCTCAGGTTGCTGATGGCAATGAGAATAAGTCCAGAGATTATGCTACACTTACACTGAGTTGAATCCTGTCTCTATCGATGTTAGAGTTGGGCTTTGACCTAAAAACTGATTTAGGATTATAGAAAGCTAATGAAATGCTGTGTTCTACACATAGTACTTTGAGACTTTGAGGATACACTATCTGTCTCATCCACAAGTGAGCTCCACTAATGGTGCAGACTACCCACATGGTTTTTCATTCTAGGTAGCTTTTGTCCATGTCCTTTTGGAAGTGCTTTACAGGCAGGCAGGTGGCCCACCAAGTGCAGCGAGGGTCCTTCTCCAGAGCTCTTGACTAGCTCACGGATACTAAAGGAGTACAGACAGAGGCTCTCCATCCTCTGTCTCTTGCTCTCTAGTCAAACAACCTTGGTTTGAATCCTGGCACTGCCTCTACCTACTTGTGTGATCTTGGGCAAGTCATTTCCCTCTTTGGGGCTTATTTTCCCAATCTCTAAAAAAGCATTTAGACTATTTGATTCCTAATGGCCCTTCTGGCTCTAGAGTGAATGAAGCATTTAAATACCTACTATGTTTAAAACACTGTACCAACCCCTGGGGGGGTATAAATAGAACAACAGAACTGTGCATGATCTTGGGGAGCTTACTGTCTAATGGAGGAGACAGCACATAAGGATGGTTTTCATAGCAAGTCAGATGGAAAGCTCCCGTGATCCTTAGGGTGTGGTGGTAAAGCAGATGGCAATGTCTCTTCACTGATGTCATTATTTCATGTTATACTATTACTGGGGCTCTTGGGCTGAGGGTTTTGGGCCATCCCTGTCAGGGTTTGAAGAGAGATGATCATCAAGATGGTGATGTTGGCTTGCCTTACTGGTCACTTGCTGTCTCCTGTCTCTCCCTCAGGGTATGCCTGTGCTTCAGCTAGGCTGGCATACCTCCCCTTTGAGTGGCAGTTGGTTGCCGCATGACATGGATGGCTGGCCCTTTCCCTATGGGTGCTGATTCCCGGAGATGGCTATGAGGGCCAGCTAGCTCTATGATCTCAGCTTTGGAATCTTTTTCCCCATGTCTCCATTGGTAACATGTTGTGACCTACTTCTGCCTACCCTGTGCCTCTCCATGGCCCTTTAAGTGACCTCACTGCTTGGACCAATAATATCCTTTAAAGCTCAGATGAATTCACACTCTCTGGCAAGCCTTGGCAGATCTTGTTTCCTCTCCAATTCTCCTTCTTCCACCTGTTGCCCTTTGGAACTCAGCATATAGCTGCTGCTGGTATTAGTTATCTTTTAGAGTGTATGTCTTGTCTCCTCAGCCAGATTAAAAGTTCATTGAGGTCAGCCATAGTACCTTATACTTTTTACTTGTTACTCAGTAATTCTTTGTTTGATTTTGTGTTCACTTTATCTAGTATTCCTCTGCTTTAAGATTCAATGTAGTCAGGTGTTATGCTCCATACCTGGTATCCTTGCTACTGAGAAAACTGAGACTGGTGGATTACTTGAGTTGTAGTAGAGCTAAGTCCTGGGAGTGAGGGACTTCCTGGTTGCCCAAGGAAAAGTAAATGTACCCAGGTCAGAAACAGAGCAGGTTAAAATTCCCATGATAATCAGTAATGGGATTCCAGCCTGGATGAGATAGAGAGACTCCTGGGGCGGGGGGAGAGAGAGAGACAGAGAGACAGAGACAGAGAGAGACACAGAGAGACAGAGACAGACAGAGACAGAGAGAATAGAGAGAAGAAGAAGAAGAAGAAGAAGAAGAAGAAGAAGAAGAAGAAGAAGAAGAAGAAGAAGAAGAAGAAGAAGAAGAAGAGAGAAGAGGAGAGAGAGACACGGAGAGATAGAGACAGAGACACAGAGAGAGAGAGAGAAAGAAAAGAAAGAAAATCCAAGCATCTCTCAAACTCCTCTAAACCAAGGCATAAGTGAAGGGTATCCTTGTTTATTTTACAAAAGGATTCACCATAGGCTTTCCTTAAATAGCCAGCATCCATTCAACTCAGTTCAATTCAAAAAATACATTGATTAAGGGCTTCTTGTGTACAAGGCATTCTGCTCAAAAAGACAAAAGAAACAGTACCTGCTGTTAAAAAGCTTACAATCTATTTTGGAGTTATAGCAGGTAAATAGAGAAGTCAATATAAAGTATTTGCAATTTTATTTAAAGTAATTTCAAGAGGGAGAGTGTTTGAACTATGATCACACACATATTAAACTCTGCTTGAATACAGTCTCTTAGGAATCAATGGATATTTTTGAACACCTACTGTGTGGTCCACATCATGTTAGGAGCTATGGAATATACAAAAAAAGCTATCATTTCTGTAGAATTTTAAGGTTTGCAAAACAGGTCTCCCAGAGCAACTGCTTAAGGTAGTAAGGGCAAGGATTATTATCCCTATTTACAGATGAGGCTCAAAGAGGTTGGGGGACTTGTTCAGGGTCATATATACAGCTTGTAATCAGTACCTGAATTCAGGTATCCTGACTGACTCCAGGCTCAGTCTCCTTTCCACTATATCAAATAAGGTGGAAGCCCTTGTCCCAAATGAGTTTTTGGTTTAACTGGGAAAGACAGAACTCAAAGAGTCAGAACATTGGGGAAATAATTAGATGCTATAGTGTAAGGTAGTGACTAAAAGTTGGGGGGAAGTTATCCCAGAGAAAGAAAAGATCATTTTCGACGGGCATTGGAGGCAGAGGGACTTTGTGAAGAGGAAGGTGTTGAAGGACCGATAGCAGGAGTAGGGAACCTGTGACTTCAAGGCCAGATGTGGCCCTCTAGGTCCTCAAGTGTAGGGACTTCACTTGAGGACCTAGAGGACCACATGTGGCCTCAAGGCTGCAGGCTCCCCATACGTGAATATGATTGGACAGTCAGAGAAGTGATGAACTATTTCTTGTAGAGGAATAGATTGAGAATCATTCTTTTATATCTCAAAGTATAAAAGAGGATAGTAAATAAACATTTGTGAGTCAATAAGCATTTATTTAGCTCCAAATGTGTGCCAGGCACAATGTCAAGTGTGCTAAATATTAGAAATACAAAAAGAGGCAGAAGGCAGGTCCTGCCCTCAGGGCACTCCCAGTCTAATGGAATAGTGAGAAGATATGTTTTATTGGGGCAAGTGTTATTGAGTGTAGGAAATAAGGTTGGATGGGTCTGGCAGGCTTAGATTATGGTAAATATACATAGAGATAAGCCACATAAAACAGCAACTCTTCAGGGGGAAGTCCTCAGTCAATTTTGAATGTAAAGGGGTCCTGAGAACAAAGAATTTGAGAATTGTTGATGTGGTCTGGTGCCATTATTTTATAGATAAAGAAAATGAATCTCAGAGGTAGTTTCCTATACTCTTCCATCTCCAGTCCAGGCTTTCTTCCTCAGAGATCAGTCAGTCAATCAGCTAGTAAAGCCCATATTATATGCCAGACACTGTGCTAAGCAAGGGGCATAGAAAGAGTCTTTACAATCCAGTCCCTCTTCTCAAGGAGCTCATAGACTAATGGGAATGCAAACCCATAAGTATAGACAAGTTATGTACAGGGTAAATTGGGAGTCATCTCAGAGGAACAACCCAAGATAAGGAAGTCTTCTTGCAGAAGGTAGGGCCTTAGTTAAGACTTAAAGGAAGCCAGGGAAGCCAGGAGGTGAAAGTGAGGGGGGAGAGCTTTCTAGACATGGGAGACAGCCAATGAAAGTACTTAGAGTTGGCAGGTGGAGTGCCATGTTTTAGGAAGAGCAAGGAGGTTATTATCACTGGATCTTAGAATATGAGAACTGGAAAGCTTATGAAGGGCTTTGGAAACCAAGCTGATAACTTTATATTTGAACCTGGAGGTAATGAGAGTAATGAGAAGAAGCAGGAGACTTGAAAATGGGGGAAGGAGAGAGGGGATAGCCGTGGACTGAATACATGTTTAGAATTAAAGGACCAGAGTTAAAGAGGATTTAATAGGATGACGAATCAATAGCCCAGAGGAGGTTAAAATGTAAGTGAGAAGTAGGCCGCAAAGAGCACTTAATAAAAAGAAAATACTTTGGAGGAAGAACTTGGTGATGAAGGATATAGAGTTGGTAATGTCTACAAGTTGGGATTCAACCTAGTTCTGATTTCCTGGGTCAAGAGCCTCTGAGAAGCTCCCCTGGGTAGGGTGATTTTCTTCATGTTGTGTTATCAAGTGCATTTTCCCTCTTTTGTTAGATTCTGCTCTTGGTTAGCAGCTGGGAATGAGCCATGGAGATAGACCAAGTGTGGCCTGTAATCCCTGTGACTGGGGAAATTGAGGCTGGTGGATTGCTTGAGATCAGGAGTTCAGAAAGGAAATGGAATCAAGTTGATTGGGTGTTTGTACTAAGACCAGCACCAGTATGGAGAGCCCATGGGAGTTGGGGAGTACCTAAGGAGGGGCAAACTACCCCAGGCCAGAAATGTTTCTGGTCTGAGCTTCTGTGCCAATCAGTAGTGAGTTTGGGCCTTTCAGTGATTACTGTTCTCCCAGACCTGGATGAGATAGAGAGACCCTCCTCAAAAGAAAAAAATCTAAAACCTGAAGCCCTGTGCATGACCTTTTTGTATGTGGGTGGGGGAAGGGGTAGGGTGGGTGGGTAGGTTCTTCTCTGTTCCTTCTCTTTGCTCAAGAGGCAGTCTGAGCTATAGAAAAGAAGTGAACCTATATTCAGGAGAGACTATGGATTTAAGTCAGGGATTCTTGACACCCCCTAGCCTTTTTTTGTGTCATGCACCGCTTTGGCAGTCTGAGGAAGCCTATTGACCCCTTCTCAAAATCAAATCTGTTGCCCATATTCATAATGGAATCAAATGCAAAATTTTTAAATTTTTTCCCCCATTCATTTCCCCATTCCCATACCATTTCCATTTCTGCAAACCCCAATTAAGAATCTCTGTTCTAAATCCTTCCCCTGAAACTCATTAATTATCTAGGCATAGGCAAGTCCCTTAACTTCTCTAATCCTTGGTTTCCTGATCTGTAAAGTGGGAATAATAACACTGTTTGTTCTAATCTCACAGGGTTGCTCTGAGGATCAAACTAAACAATAAATAAAAAGGCATTTATATAAAGTCATCTATTATTACCATATTGAATTCTTTCTTGCTCTTGGAAGAGCCAGATTTCTTCTCCCTGAGTCTAGGACAAAGGTGGCATGGATTTATGCAGAATAACATCAGTAACTAGTGAGATATTGGTGGTGGGAGTTTATAAATCCCAGAGTTTAGATCTGGGAGTGGGGGACCTTGTTTTTCCACACTCCTAATTTTATAAATAAGGAGCCTAATATCCAAAGTGAGGAGAGACTTTGAGGAATATTGGGTTCTTTAGAATATTAGAGCTGGAAGGGACCTTAGAGTCCACATAATTGTATTTCCCCTCCCTTTTTTTACATGTGAGGAAACTGAGGCCCAGGGAGGCTCAAAGTCTTCCCCAAGCTGCACAGGCAGGACTGTGGTCCAGGTCTCTAGACTCTCAGTTGAATACTTTACCCATTTTGGTTCTTGGCCTCCCTCTTCAGGAATACAGTATGAGCTTTAAGAGAGAGACCTGAAGAGGTTATATAAACTCATCTTCAATCTCCACACAGAATGGGATCTAAATTAAACTTGCAAATAATGATCTTAATGGATTTTTCTGTTTAAAACCAAGTGTCAAAAATAATATCTTCTGCCTATAATATTTGCTGGTCCTGCTGGCATTTCCAGGGACCCCCAACTTTAACCCCACCTATTTTTTAGAGCTCTCCATCTCTCTGGCCAAGGACCAATTCAATTTGACACACATTGATTAAGTACTTACTGTGTGAAGAATGTCGCCAGTCACTGGAAGGCAAAATTTCCGTAAGCCAGAGTCCCTGACCTAATGGAGCTTGAAGTCTGATAGGAAGAATAGATTGTTGTCGTTGTTCCATTGTTTCAATTGTGTCCAACTCTTTGTGACCCTGTTTGGGGTTCTCTTGGCAAAGACACTGGAGTGGTTTGCCATTTCCTTCTCCAGCTCATTTTGCAGATGAGGAAACTGAGGCAAACAGGGTTAAGTGACTTGCCCAGGGTCACACAGCTAGTAAGTGTCTTAGGCCAGATTTGAACACAAGAAGATGAGTTGTCCTAACTCTAGGCTGGCACTTTCACTGTACCATCTAGCTGACCAGGGAGAATAGATACAAAAACAATTATAATACAGAAAGTGTGCTGGATTCAGAGTCAAATAACCTGGTTTCAAATTCCAGCTCTGCTACTTAATACCTCTCTTATTTTGGGAAAGTCATCTAACTCCTAACAAGTCCTCACCTGCAAAATAAGCGGATTAGACTAGATGGCTGCTAACACCAGCTCTAGCTCTGTATGTGTGATCCCAGGCATATTGTGAAATAAGCACATGAGAGATGGAAGTCATATGTACATAGAGGGGGATGGCTGAAGCTGTGAGAGAGGATGGCGCTGACAATGGAGAGAGTATAGAGCAAGCTGAGGATCAGGGAGAGGATATTAGGGAGCCCCCTCAGACCCCTGATCTTAAAGGATAAGGAAGAGGATCAGGAGACACAAAAGCCAACCCACCTGGAGTCCAGCCAGACATAGAACTGAAAATTCAGACAGGCAACTAAGAATAGAATAGAAATGAAATTCCTTTTTCTTCCGTATTCTTTACTAGGTCTGTTGAACAGGGAGGTCAGTGTCTGTGTCCATGGGTAGGTTAACCTAGCCCTGACCCATCGTATGAAAAAAAATCAATACCTTCTGATCTCTGGTAACCAGACTTTCCTCATTCAAGGGTTGCTGAGAGAAGGGTTGGTGATGGGAGGAAGGAAGGAGTTAAAGGTATCGACGCATTAACAGCAAGGCATGGCATTGATTGGAAGTCAAGCTGAACCTTGACTAAGCGAGGTTAATTGAAGCTACTGCCCTGTGAGGATGAAACTACATGGGGGCCTTTAATTTTTTTCCTTCATAATCCAGAGGGCCGGCAGGTATGGTAACCTGGGTTGCTCAGTTAGAGAATAAGGGCAGGACAAGGGGCTCATTTGGGTTTCAAAGATTTGGAATGATGATAGGAAATCAATTGGAGATCATCCATGGCTGCTTCCAGTGGAGTTGAGGTGGAGAAGTCATATTGGAAGAGAGACCAGAGTGCAACCATGGGAGCTTACTGGGGGCTGGGAGGGCACTAGAATGCTAACTTGCTCCTGTAACTCATAGAATCATAAAATCAAACAGCAGCAATGGACTTTACAGGTTGTCTGGTTCAATCGTGTCAAAAATATGAATCCCATCTACAACATTCATTCTTTTTTTAAATATTTTTTCTGATTACATGTAAAGACAAATTTTAATGTTCATTTTTTAAAATTTTGGGTTCCAGATTTTCTCCCTTCCTGCCTTACCTCCCCCATTCCTAGGAGGGCAAGAAATTTGATATAAGTTATATATACAACATTCATTCAATAAACACTTATTAAGTTCATACTGTACGCCTGGCATAGTGCTAGGCAATGGGGATATAAAGATGAAATAGTACTCACCCTCAAGGAGCTTATTTTCTACCAGGGGCTAATGATATACATTCAGCAAATATATCAAAAGTAAATAAAAAGTATACCAGTGAGAGGGAGAGGGAGAGAGAAAGAGAGAGAGACAGAGAGACAGAGAGAGAGAGAGAGAGAGAGAGACAGAGAGAGAGAGAGAGACAGAGAGAGAGAGAGAGACAGAGAGAGACAGAGAGAGAGAGAGAGACAGAGAGAGAGACAGAGAGAGAGAGAGAGAGAGAGAGAGTGAGAGAGAGAGGAGAGTGAGAAGAAAAAAGGGAAGAGAAGAAGCATTTATATAGCACCTACTGTATACCAGGCCATGTGCTAAGTGCTTTTTAACACACATTATTTCATTTGATCCAATAGCTTGCCAGGCTCAGGATAGGCAGACACTTGATCTGATCCTTAAAGGAAGCTAGGGATTCTCAGAGATGATAGAGATAAGAGAGAATTTTCCCAGATGTGCAAAGGCCTGGAGAGGGGAGATAGATTGGTATGTATGAGGAAAAGCAAGTGGACTATTTTGGCTGTAGCATAGAATGCATAAAGGGGAACAATGCGCAATAACCCTAGCAAGGTAGGTGGGGGGCAAGTTTTTAAGGGCTTTACGTGTCAAATGGAGGAGTTTATAGTCTATCCTAGAGACCTGGGGTGGGGGGTGGGGCCACTACTGGAACTTCATGATAAATGGTCATCTAACTTCTACCTAAAGACCTTCAGTGATGGAGAACTCTCTACCTCCTGAGGTGGCTGGTTATAAGAGGGCTTCCAAATCTTTCAGTTATATACAGTGAAATATTTTTGCACAGGCTTGTACAGAGCACTAGGGGAGGCAGAAAAATAAATGGCTTAGCTCCTACCTTTACGAATCTTATGGTGTAGTCGGGAGAGACAGCACAAATATAACACAAAATAGAACAGAAGTACCCAAGAAAGGGGGGGGCAGCTATGTGGTACAGTGGATAGAGTGCCGGGTCTGGAGTCAGGAAGACTCATCTTCCTGAGTTCAAATCTGATACCAGTTGTGTGACCCTGGAAAGGTCACTTTAGCCCCATTTGCCTCATCTGTAAAATGAAATGGAGAAAGAAATGGCAAACCATTCCAGGATCTTTGCTAAGAAAACCCCCAAATGAGGTCATTAAGAATCAGACATGACTAAAATTCACTAAACAACAACAATAAAAATCCAAGAGGTACAAGCAACATTTTGTTCTTATTAACAAGCATAAATTCAAGATAGTTCATATTTGGTGCATTTATCCCTCCTTCATGCCCCTGTGTCCACCCCTCCCTCATACTGATTTTCTAAATCTGTGAGATGTATAGGGACAGGGCTTAATTCCTCCATTTTACAGATAGTGAAAATGATGGCCACGAAGTGTCAGTAACTAACTGAGGATGACCTGGAATTTAACAGAGAAGCTGAGACTAAAATCCAGGTTTTCTGAGCTCACAGCCCATGACTGTATATGAATTGCTAACTCTTCAGGGATACTGGTCTTGGTCTATTTTCATAGATTGAGTGAGCCAGGCTCACTTTTGGTGGCAAAGGACAACTGACTCCCAAGTGAGAGCTGTTGTTCTTCATTCTTCTTTCTCAAAAAGGACTCGAGACATCACATGGGTGATGTCTTGACATGCTTGTGAATTGCATTTAAATGAGCCAGAGTTAAGCAAAGTTATTACCCTCACACTTCCAGTGTCATTGAAGTCCAGTGGCAAGACGTGATAGCCCAGGATGCAGGCGTTGACCTTGGTCTTTCTAGATTAACGACTTTCTGAGTCTCATTTTGTCTGAGGCAATGTCCATTCAATGAACTAAGATAAATTAAAAAAGAAAAAAAAGATGGCTTAGTTTACCATCACAAAAGTATCAGTCTGGGAGGGAAAGACCCTCAAAACTTCTGGCCAGAACAGAAAACACTTGCTCTTTAGATTCATTATAAGCCACTAAAACCTGTTGTCTTCTGTTCTCCAAGAAGGTCTATGATACTGTACGTATAGGATACAGCAGCATTTGCTTAGGACTGATTTTCCTCATTTTGCTTCAATGGAAATGGAAGTGCAGGGTATTTAGAACCACAGAATCTCTGATTTGAAAGGAATTTCAGAGGTTTATATAGTCTGACCCCTATCTGAAGCCTTCTTAAGAAGTGGTCTTCTTAAACACCTCATTACAAAGAGCCTCACTATCTGCCTGTTCTAGAGCCCCATTCTTCTTTTGTACACTTCTTATTGTTATGATATTTTTCCTTTAGAAGAACCAAACTTAGCCTCTTCAGCTTCCATGCATTGCTCTCAGTTCTGTCCTCTGTGGCCCAGCAGACCAAATCTAATCCTCCTTCTTCTATATGAAAGCCCTTCAGAAACTTGAAGACAGCTGCTATTATGATCCCTATAAGCCTTCTCATGGTTAAGCTCCCCACCTCCACCAGCTGCCCCAGCTGATTCTGGAATGACATGATCTTCAGACTTCCCTCCATCCTGGTTGCCCTCCTCTATACTTTCTCCAGATTTTCAATGTCCTTCCTAAAAGGTGGTATTCAGAACTGAGTACAGAATTCCAGATGGGATCTGCCCAGGACAGAGGACAGTGGTAGTCTCTATCCTTGGCCACTGTGCTTAATGCAGCTTAAAATAACATTGACTTTCTGGCTGTCTTATCACCCTGATGACTCACATCAAACCAATAACACACTAAACCTCATATCTTTTTCATGTTAAGCACTTTTTAGTCATTTGTAAGTCCCCACAGTGTGTTGATTTTTTGGGCCCAATAAGCTTTTATTTATTTTTTATTTTAAATTTCATCTCATTAGGTGAAACTTATTAAGATATTTTGAACTTCAGTTGTGGATTTCTGCTTTAGAAATCTACCCTCATCACTACTTTCATATCATCTGAACATTTGATAAGCTTGCCACCTTTTCAAGTATTGATTACCTAAGTTACTGGCAAAGATGCTGAACAGAACAAGACTAAGACCTAAGTCTCATGGCGTTTCACTTGAGATCTCTGGGCTGGCATCCATTCATTAACTTATTTCAAAATCACCTAATTGTACTATCATCTAACCCTTCTTATCTTTAGCAGAAAACATGAGAGTCTGTCCAGTGATGCCTTGTTCCATTCCAAGGACAGAACGTCTATGGTATTTTCCTAATCAGCTAGTTTAGTAACCCTGTCTAAAAAGGAAATGAAGGTTGTCTGGCATGACTCGTTCCTAATGAAGCCATCCTGGCTTATAATTGTTACCACTTCTCTTTCCAAGTGCTCACCAACCATTCCTTTAATAATCTGTTCTAGAATTTTTCCTGGAATCGACATCAAGCTCCCTGACCTCTAGTTGGAATGATCCATCTTTTCTCCCTTCCTGAAAATTGGCACAACATGCACTTATCTCCAGTCCTGTGGTGCCTCTCTCATTCACCACCTTTTCTCTAAGATCACTGACAATTCAGCAATCACATCAACCGATTGTTTCAGTGACTTGGACTCATTGGAGGCAAGCATGTTCTCTTATGATCTCTACACTTAAGGTGAGTTTCAATTTCCTATTAGCCATTTTTTTTGTCCTCCTGGCCTAAAATAGGCTTTATTTTCCATCTTTGTTATTGTCTTATCTATCTAGAGCAGTAGCCTTATTCCTTCTCATTATTCCAACTTCTTCTCTGATCCTCCTTTTGCTCTGGTGGCTGTAAAAGGCAAAATAAAACAAAACAAAAATCCTTATGCTCCTGAGTCACAACATTGGAAGGGATTCCCAAGAGCACTTGGTCTAGCTCCTAGCTGAAAAAAAATACTCTATCATATCTTAGACCAATGATCCTCCAGCCTTTGTTGGAAGACTTCTAGGGAGGATGTACCCCCTTGACTTCCCAAGGCAGTCCCATCTATTTTGGGAAAGCTCTAGTGATGAGGAATGCTTTCCTCACATCAAGCATAGAGTGGCAACTTTGTCTATTACTTTGACCTCTGATCCCCAGCAGAATAATTCTAATCTCTCTTCTATGTGACCAGCTTTCAAATATTTGAAGACGCAATTGTGTTCCTCCTTAGTCTTCTATTCTCCCTTAAACATTCCCAGTTACTTCCAACTGAGCCTCATGAAATTGTTTAGAAAATATTCACCCTCCTGGCTGCCCTTCTCTGAATGCCCCCCTCCCCTTACCAATATCTCTCCTATAATAAGGTTTCTAGAACTAAGAACAGTACTCTAGATGTGATCTTAACAGAGCAGAGTCCAGTGGGACCATTGGGTTCCTCTCTGGATGCTTCATTTCTTTTAAAGTTGCCTGATGTTGCACTAGCTGTTTTGACTGCCACTTCCCATTATTAATTCACATGGAGCTTGTATTCCACTAACACCCCCAGATCTTCTTTTTGATCAACTGCTATCAATCTATACCTCATTCAGCTTGTATTTGTGACATTTAGTTTTTTAAACCAAATGCACAACTGTATTTATTCCTGTTAGATATAATATTTTTTGATTTAACCAAATGTTCCAGCTTTCTGAGTTCTGACTCTGCCATCCAGTGTATTAGCCATTCCTCCCAAATTTGATAAGCATGCAATCCATGCCTTTATCCAAGTGATTGATTAAAGTGCTACAAAACACAGGACCAAGGACAGGTTCCTGGACCACTCTGTTAGATATCTCTTTCTGTCAATCCACTGACTACTTTTTGAATTACAATCACCTAACTAGTTCCAAATTCATGATATTCTACTAGCCCACATTATTTTGACCTGCTCTCCATTTTTTTAGACTAAGTTAAATGCTTTCTAAAGTGTAGTTCTATCTAGTTAGATTCTCTCTGTCTTTGTCTCTGTATCTCTCTGTCTCTCTCTCATTTATGTTTAGTCTTTTCTTTTCTTAGTGTCCCTATCACTTAGCACAGTGCCTGGCACATAGTAGGTACTTTATAAATGCAAGGCAACTGACACTGTCATTCCCTCATCCATCTTGCAAGTAACCACTTAAAAAAAAGACATGAGATTGCTCAGCATGACTTACTCTTGTCAAAGCCATGCTGGTTTTCTGTGATTCATGTTTCTTTTTCTAGATGCTCTCTACCCTGCTCTTTAAACATTTATTCTAGAATTTTGCTGGGAATCAAAGTCAAGCTTATTTGTGTGTAGTTTGCACACTGTACTCTTCACTTTTTTAAAAAATTGGGATGACATTTGCCCTCCTCCAGTCCCATGGCACCTCTCCTGTTCTCCACAATCTTTCAACTGTCTTTGACAATGGTTCAACATTCATAGCCACCCAATATTTTAGCACCCTGGGATGCAGTTTGTCTGGGCCTTGTGATCTGAACTCATCAAAGGCAGCTATGTGCACTCTTATGATCTCCCTATTTATCATAACCTATTGATCACATTATTCTGGGTTTTAAAAGATTCCTCAACACTTCCTATAGGACTGAACTGCATTGTATATGTCATCAGCTACCTGTCAGCCCCATTTCTTATGTCATTTTTAAGTCTAAGCTCAATGATGAATAGAGACATCAGTCTCTTTGGACAATTCCTCCTTTTCTTCCTTAGGCAGAACCAAAATGACTTTGTCCTAAGAATTTCATTCTTGAGAAGCTCTCATCCCTTTTGAGACCACTTCTTCCACCCCACCCTGCTTTTTTTTGTCTTCTTTCTTTTTTTTTTTTTTTAACATTTCAGACCATAGGATTGATCCCACCTTTATTTCCTAGAGTCTTTGAAAACAATTGTATGAAGGTCCAGGGTTCTTGTTAGATAGACTATGCCTGATGTTTTCCATATTTATTACAAACCCTATGCCTTGTTTATTGCCTCCCAAGATTGCTGTATGGTCTCTTTCAGAAGCTCCTTTCTCCTGATTGGTCAGAATCAAATCCAGATTTTGAAAAATGAATTGATCAACAAAGCAATTCAAGAGTGTATCATTGGCAGTGCTGGTAGAGGAAGGAACTATTTTCTATTACTTTTAAAAAGGGATAGATTTAGAGTACAGAATGAGACATATATTTTCATGTGTAGTCAATGAGGGAATTTGTTTTGTTCAGCTATGCATATTTGTTCCAAAGAATTTGTTTTTCTTTTTTCTTTCTTTCCCCATTTAGGGGGTTTGGAGCAGGAGGGAGAGAAAACAGTTTTTAGTTAAAAAACTTAAAATTTGAGAGGTGAAGGGGTGCTACAGATGTGGAACGTTGTATGCAATTTAAGATAAGTTCATGATGCTGCTAGTTTCACCTAATTGTTTTAATTTGTTAAATTAGAATTCTCACAGAGTAAGGGGCAGTTTATAAATGTGTGTAGTGTTAAAATAGAATACATCAATATGACTTTTTTTAAAAGGAAAAAAACAAATCTTTGCATAGAAAACAATTTTTAAAAATTAAAGCATTGTATAAATTTTCGCTACCATTATTAAATGGCATTTATGCAGAGTGCTTTGCACAGAGTAAGTGATTAATAAATACTTTTTCATTTGAAGAACAACAAAATGGGAAGAAGGCAGTATGGTATAGTTGAAGGATCCCAGGATTTGGAATAAGAAGACCTAATTGTACCTGGGTGGTACAATGGATAGAGCACTGGGCCTGGAGTTAAGAAGACTTGAGTCTAAATCCAGCATCTGATTCTTACTAGCTATGTCCTTGGTCAAGTCACTTAGTTTCTGTTTCTTTCAGCTTCCTCATCTATAAAATAGAGATAATAATAGCACTTAACCTCCTAAAATTGTTGTGAGAATCAAATGAGATAATATTTGTAGTCAATCAACCAACTAGCATTTATTAAGTACTAGGAACTTTAGTAAAGCACTTTACAAAAATCTTACAGGGCTATATAAATGATCTCTCTCTCTCTCTCTCTCTCTCTCTCTCTCTCTCTCTCTCTCTCT
>NW_027187348.1:1818311-1854182 GCF_028583685.1 Petaurus breviceps papuanus
CTCTCTCTCTCTCTCTCTCTCTCTCTCTCTCTCTCTCTCTCTCTCTCATTTGGGCTCAAATCTGGACTCTAACTCTTATAAGTGATTTTGAACAAGTTGGTTTCTTAGTTACTCCATGCCTAAGTTTCCACAGTTGCCAAACAGGAATAAAATCTGCACTACCTGCTTCATGAGGCCATTTTGAAGATCAAATAAAATATTGAATATAGAACACTTTGTAAAATAAATTGAGCATATTGGCTATTATTGCTAATTTAGCAAAAGAAGTTCTAGCAACTTTTTAAAAATAGTTTTAAGTATTTTTATAGTTGAAATTGCTCATCATTCAGGCAACTTTGTGATCTTTCAGAGAAACTCATTATCAAACTTAGATACCATGTATGAATCCAATGAACAACATTTTTTTTGATGTTTCATTTGTGTCTGACTTTGTGACTCCATTTGGTGTTTTCTTGGTGGAGATACTGAAGTGGTTTGCCACTTCCTTTTCTATCTCATTTTATATATGAGGAAACTGAGGCATAAGTGACTTGCCTTGTGACACACAGCTAGTTAGTGAGTGAGGCCAGATTTGAACTCAGGAAGAGAAGTCTTCTTGATTCCAGGACTGGTGCTTTATAAACTCCTGCTCAAACACTTCCTTTAAAAAAATTTTTCATTTTTATTACCAGTTCCAAATCCTCCTCCTTCCTCTACCTGTTTCCCCACCCATTGAGAAGTGAAATACAATACACCATTATACACATAAAGTAATGCAAAATATATTTCCGTATTAGCCATGTTTTTTTAAAAAAGCAAGGAAAAGTGAAAAAATGTGCTTCAATCTGTATTCTGAGTGTATCAGTTCTCTACCTGAGGTGGATATCATTTTACATCATGAGTCCTTTGGAGTTGTGGGTGGCTCATTGTTTTGATCAGAGTTACTATGTCTAATACAGTTGATTATCTTTATAATATTGCTACTGCTGTGTAGATTGTTCTGCTTACTTTTCTTTGCATCAGTTCATATAAGTCTTCCCAGGTTTTTTCTGAAACTATCCCTTTCATCATTTCTTATAGCACAATAGCATTCCATCACAATCATAAATCAACTTATTTGGCCATTACCCACCCCATCTGTTTTCATTTTTTTTTGCCACCACATAAAAAGTTGCTACAAACATTTTTGAACATATGTGTTCTTTTACTTTTTCTTTCATCTCCTTGAAGCAAAGACCTAGTAGAGGTATTTCTGGGTCAATGGGTATGCACAATTTTATAGCCTGTTGGGCACCATTCCAATTTTTTCTCCAGAATGATTAGACTAATTTACAGTTTCATTAATGTGCATTTCTCTAATTATTATTGATTTAGAACAATTTTGTATGACTACTGATAGCTTTGATTTCTTCCTTTGAAAACTGACCATTTATTGATTGGGCAATGGCTCCTATTTTAATAAGCTTGACTCAGTTCTTTTCAGTCACATCTGACTCTTTGTGACCTTATTTGGAGTTTTCCTGGCAAAGATATTGGAGTGGTTTGCCATTTTCTTCTCCAGCTCATTTTACAGCTGAGGAAACTGAGGTAAATAATGCTAAGTTATTTTCCAGGGTCTCATAGCTAGTAAGTATCTGAGGCCAGATTTGAGCTCAAGAAGATGAGTCTTCCTGACTCCAGGCCCAGTACTTTATCCACTGCACCACCCAACTGCCCCAAATTTGGCTCAGTTTTCTATATATTTGAAAAACGAAGCCTTTACTAAGGAAACATGTTGCAAGAATATCTTTTCCCTGGTTTCTCTGCTTTTCTTCTAATTTTGACTGCATTGGTTTTCGTTTGTGCAAAAACTTTATAATTTGATGTAATCAAAATTAATCATTTTACCTCTTGTGATCTTCTCTTTTTCTTTTTTGGTCATGAACTCTTCCCCTATCCATAGACTTAACAGGTAATTTCTTCCATACTTCCCTAATTTGATTATGATATTACCCTTTATATTGAAATCATATGCCCCTTTTGAACTTATCTTGGTATATGACATGAAATGTTGACCTATGCCTAGTTTCTGCTCTACAGTTTTCCCAGCAGTCTTTTGGTTAAATACTGAATTTTTGCCCCAGTTCTAGCTGAGATCTTTGGGTTTATCAAACACCAGCCTACAGTGTTCATTTGTTTCTGTATATTGTGTACCTAATCTATTTCATTGATCAACTCTTCCATTTCTTATCCAATATGAATTGTTTTGAAGATTACCACTTAGTAATATAGTTTGAGATATGGTACTGCTAGGCTCCCTTCCTTTACATTTAAAAAATGGATTCCCTTGATATTCTTGACCTTTTATTCCTCCAGAAGAATTTTATTATTTTTTTCTAACTCTATAAAGTGTTTCTCTGATAGTTTGATTGGTATGGCACTGAAAAGTATATTAATTTAGCTAGTATTGTCATCCTACTCATGAGCAATTAATATTTCTCTAATTGATTTGAGCTATTTTTATTTGTTTGGAGTGTTTTGTAATTGTGTTCATATGGTGTCTGTATGTTTTTTGGCAAGTAGATTTCCAAGTATTTTATATTGTCTGCAGTTATTTTAAGTGGAATTTCTCTTTCTATCTCTTCTGATTGGGTTTTGTTGATAATATATAGAAATGGTGGTGAATTATATGGGTTTATCTTCTATCCTACAACTTTACTAAAGTTGATTGTTTCAGCTAGATTTTTAGTTGATTCTCTAGGGTTCTCCAAGTATACCATCATAGTAACTACAAAACCTGATACTTTTATTTCCTTGTTGCCTATGCTTATTCCTTCATTTTTTCTTGTCTTATTGTTATAGCTGGCATTTCTAGTACAATATTGACTAATAGTGGTGATAATGAACATCCTTGCTTCCCTCCTGATCTTATTAGAAAGACTTTGAGCTTATTTCTATTACAGAAAATGCTTAATCTTGGTTATAGATCTATATGACTTATCATTTAGGATAAACTCCACTTATTCCTGTTTTGTAGTGTTTTTAATCATAATTTTTGGTTGGTTTTGTCAAAAGCTTTTTCTGCATCTATTGATGTAATCATATATTTTTTGTTGTTGATATGATCAGTTATGCCTATAGTTTTCTGTATACTGAACCAGCCCTGCATTCCTATTACAAATCCAAACTGGTCATAGTATATGATGTTTGTGATATGCTGTTGTAATCTTGCTAGAATTTTGTTTAAATTTTTTGCATCAGTATTTATTAGGAAAATTGTATATAGTTTTCTTTCTCTGTTTTTACTTGGTTTAAGTACTAAAATAATTTTTTTTGTTGTTCACTTGTTTCAATCACGTTCAACTTGTTGTGACCCCAGTTGGCATTTTCTTGGCAAAGATACTGGAATGGTTTGCTATTTCCTTCTCCAGTTGATTTTATAGATGAGGAAACAGAGGTCAACAGGGCTAAAGTGACTTGCTCAGGGTCACACAGCTAATGAGTGTCTCAGACCAGATTTGAACTTAGGAAGATGAGTCTTCCTGACTCCAGGTCTGGTACTTTATACATTGTTCCACCTAGCTGAATAGAAAATTTCACATTCAGATTAAAGAGAAGTACAAAAAGGTAAACATGAAAGAGTAATCATGAGAGACTCAATTAATTTAAACTGTTTACATTCCTATATGGGAAGATGATACATGTAACTCCTAAGAACTTTATCATTATTAGGGCAGTTAGGAGTCTACATAGACAGAAGTGGACACCAAAGGTAAATGAGTATCCCTGAGAAGCACTCAGCAAGCCCTCACACCAGGAGTGCTAGCTCTCTGTGAGCGTGCCATACATCCCATCTTTGGTGTTCACATCTTACCCAGCTCTCACCTGTGGCTCCAAGAAGATGTAGCATGAGCAGCAGCTGCACTCCAGTAAAACCATTACATCAGATGGCCTAAACCAGGTGGAAGGTAAACCAGTGGGCCTCAAACCCATTGGTGAGTTAGGAGGTTGTCTACCCCAAACATATAAAGACTTCTCTCCAAGAAATGAGCAGATGAGAACAATTTGTTCCAATGGCCATGAAGGCAACTGAAGCGGGCACTGTGGAGCTCTTAGAGCTTGGTCATCTACTGCATCCTGAGTCATTGCCAGTCATCTTGACTTTTTTTGCCACTGGATTTCAATGACTCTGGAAGAGAGAGTGAGACTGACAACTTTGCACAACTCTACCTCACTTAAATCCAATTCACATCTAAGTCAAGACCTCACCCCTTGATGTCAATGATCCTCATCAAAAACAACGACAACAATATATAGCTAAGAAAAAAAAAGCATAATTATTTTTATCCTTATTCAGTATTCTCCAGAGGTCTATTATATCTAACTTTTAAAAAATTCTATTCCTCTTAACTTTTTTCTTGTTTTTTTTTTTTTAAATTAGATTGAACTAGATCTGAGAGGAATAAATTGAAGATTCCCACTAGTATGGTTTTATTGTCCATTTCCTCCAGTTTCCATTTAACCTTTCTTTCAAAAATTTTAATGTTATACCATTTAGTGAATATGTATTAAATATTAATATTAATTTATCATCTATGATGCCTTTTAGTAAGAAGTAGTTCCCCTGCTTATCTCTTTAAATTAGACTTATTTTTGCTTTTGTTTTGACTGAAATCATGATTGCTACCCTTGCCTTTATAACTTTAGCTGAAGGATAACAGATTTTGCTTCAGCCTCATCTTTCTGTTTTAAGTGTCACTCTCATAAACAAGAGATCACCCCAACTTAATAGACTCCCTCTACCTAAGTAGACTCTATCTAACTGCCCTAAAGATGATAAAGTTCTTAGGGGCTATATGTATCATCTTCACTTATAAGAATGTAAACTGTTTAGCTTTATATATATTTATATATATCCTTAATGATATCTCATTCATATTTACCTTTTTATGCTTCTTTTGAGTCTTATGTTTGACTCTGGTCTTTTCATCAGTATTACTTGAGTCTTCTATTTCATTAGATGCTCATTTCCTGTCATGAAGGATTATACTTAGTTATGAATAGTTATTCTTCATTGTAATCCTAGATTGACTGCTTTCTGGAATATTATTTTCTAAGTCTTCCACTTCTTTATAATGGTAGCTGCCAAATCTTGCGTCATCCTGACTGTGACTTCATGGCATTTGAATAATTTCTTTATGACTGCTTTCACTATTTTATCCTTTACCCAGGAGAACTGGTATAGTATTCCTGGAGTTTTCATTTTGGGATTTCTTTCAGGTGGTTATCAATGGATTCTTTCCATTTCCATTTTGCCTTCTGGCTCTATAATATCTGGGCAGTTTTCCTGTATGATCTCTTGAAATATTATGTCTAGGTTCTTTCTTTTTGATCTTGGCTTTCAGGTAGTTCAGTACTTCTTAAATTATCTTGTCAACTGGACATAATTAGCCTCTAACATGTGGGTGGCCAGAGTTGAAAAGAGCAGGCTAGAGATAGGGGAGTCAGGAAACAAACAGAAATTTAATTTCAAAGTGAGGGAAATGGCTTGCAAACAAGGACGTATGTGCCTGGCCCTGCCCATAATGGGGGGATCCAAGGCAGTGGGACTGAACCTTAATTCTTGTGGATAGACAAAGTGTCAAACATTGTAGTGTAGCAACAGCAGTAAAGCACAACAGCAACAGTGAGGCAAGGTTGTCTAGTGATAAAAAGTCTCTTCATAGCAGGGCTTCATGTCTGGGCCTATTGTTACTTACCCAAGCTTAGAAGGTGAGTGCAAAGGATTGTTGTTATGCCAAGCTCAAGGCACAGCTTGCTTGCTGGGCCTTAGCTCTGGAAAACAGAGTGTCTTTTAATAATATCTTGACATCCCCCCCCCCCACTTTGGCCAAAGGGAGGGTGTCCCTGTCCTTCTGGCCTAAAGGAGAGGCAGGTATAAACTGAAATGCCAGGAGGGGACAGTTGGACGAGGATGAGATGTTGCCTGAGGGTTAACTCCTTGAGGGGACCTATTGGGGAGTGTGTTGTAGGTATCATTGCTAGCCATTGTTTGCTTGCAAACAGAAAAGGGGGGGGGGACAAGAATGTAGAGGGAGAAAATGCCAGAATATGTTTGAATCAGGGTCTTGGTGGTTGGGCACATAACAAAAGGGAAGAGGAAAAAAAACTAAGACCGTTACTTAGCCCTTTTCCAGAATCTTGAGACAGCTCTCCCATTCAGATATCAGCTGCTTCTGGGTCCATACTTGACAAAACTTGATGTCCCTGGAAGGTTCTGATATTCACTCAGGAGCAGGGGCTTTCTTTAGATGATCCAGGAATCCACACCCACAAGTTTGGCAACTGTGAAATTAGTCAGAAGGACCTAGTAGGGTCCCTTAGAAGACATATGAGTTGACAAGTGTGAGAAAACTTGTATTAGTCTTTGGATCTGAGTTTCTGTACAGCAAAATATAGGTCCTTGGTTAAGGATCTCTAAATAGCATATAGAAATGGTCCAGTTTCCCAACCATTCAGGGCTAGCTTCAAACAATGCAATAAAGTTTTCTCACAATTCCCAGAATTGTGTAATTACATTGTCAAGTACAGATCAAACTACTTAGAGGGCTCACAATGGACTAGTTTTGAGGAGGGAGATTTACATGTCACCAAGGTAACCAAGAAAACTTAAACATAAACCATGCAAAGTAATACAATAATTATCACCAATGCTAAATAACATCAAGTCTCCTTGTATCTTAGTAACCCATTTTTAATGTCCATTTCATCAGCACAATTTTGAGTCTCAGATGTCTCATGTAATTATCTGGTCCCTGTACATCTTTTCTTGGACGATAGGCTTTATTTTCAGGACAGCTTTGAAATGGGCTCTGTTATTTTGGTTCCAAATCCAGAGGTTCCTAGATAATTCTGACAATGTAATTTAGTACAATTACTTAAATTTGGTTCTCCAATCTTAAAACTTCAGAGAGTTTCAGTTTATATAATATTTACTGTTTCTATCCTTATCTAAATCCTGTACCTGATATAAGAATCTTTTAAAAAGTTATGAGAGTCTAACTACAGAATGAAGTCTTCTGCCCTTTAAGATTATCAGACAAATAGCTGAATAATGGGAAACTAATTTCACTTTCTTTACCATTATCAACGCAACTTATGTGTAAAATTTTAATCCAATTTTGAGAATTTATTACTAAAATATACTTAAAACCTGAATATCCATGATAGATAAATTTGAAAGCCAACCATATAATCCTGTTGCTTTCTCAGAATTTACTTTTCCACTTATTTAGAAAACTTTTACATTACATCTTTGTCTTATTTCTTTGTTTAATCATTTCCCCTTAAGAGGCTTTCATATTTTTATTATAATTTGATCACAAATATAGATTAAAATTATAAGATGTTCATACTTACATCCTATTATAATAACTCAGAGATGTTTCAGCATCAGTTTGTTACTTAATAGATTTAGTGTTGTACTTATAAAACTTCTTGATTATATAGATTTACTATAAAAAGAAAAAGAGGGACATAGTTATCATAACAGGGGAAAACTCCCTTAGCTCTCTTTGATTCCAGCATGAATAATGTTTGACAGTCAGTTGTGTAGTTACAGAGGGTTAAAAGCAAGGCTCAGGATTAACCAGCTGGGGAAATGTCCTTTTCAGAAAAGAAATAGCACAATGGGGAAATAGTCATGAAGATCCTTCTTAGGCCATGCCATGGTCATCCCCAAAACTTTTCCCAGGAACAGACATCCACCTTTAGCAGTTCTGAAACTGCAGCATATGCCATTTTCTACTATTGGCTTCATGAAAATTCTGATAACCATCCCTATTATCAAAGCACAAAACAATAGTAAATTATAGTTGCAGGAATTTTTGCCTTGAATAACAAAATTTCACTAACCACATTTTAGGGCTTGAATATCTTTCCTGATGTTTTCCTAACAGTAAAGATTTCAATTATTCTTTACTTATAAATTAAAACTACCCATATTCTGGGGCTTTAAAGATATAGTAAATACCTGCTAATTGACTCATCATTAATATGTTGAAGCTACATCTTTAAACCACCATACACATTCATAATCACAAGGAAAATTAAAATGAAAATTTACTTATTAAACTTATTATCTGTTTTATAACAAAATATACCTTATTAAATATTTAACAGTTTTCAAATATCTGTTTTTATTAATTCTTTTAAAATTCATGTGTAATGGCATCCAGATTAAAAAGTTGTTTTAATAGCATTTCTGTTATAATTTCACAATACAAGGGAGTTTAGAAATATAATAATAACATAAAAAATATCATGTGCTTAAAACATGAAATAAAACTTCATATGACATCAGTTGCATTTTCAAATTATCACATATAAAAATAATTGATCTTATTACCTTTAGAATTATCAGGTTTGGAACAATTGCATTCAATTAAAGAAATAATAATAACGTAGTGCTTAGCATATGACAGTCACTGTGTTAAGAACTACGCAATCATTATATTATTTTGATCTCACAACAACCCTGGGAGGTGGGTACCATTATTTTTCTCTTTACATATCAGGAAACTGGGTCAAACAGAGATAATATAACTTGCCTAAGATTATACAACTAGTAAGTTTCTGCAACTGGAACTTAAGTCGTTTCCCTACATTTTTCCAGCACTTTTTTTTCAACACCTTTTTATAGGAATCTGATCTGAGATGAGAGGGGTTAACAGAATAAGAGGGATTGGGTCTCCAACTTGGGGGAGTCACAGGCATGGTCAAGGAGGGGTTAATAGGAGGTTGATATAAAATGCAAACTGTTTACCTATACTTTTCTTCACTCTTGGATTACTTCCAAACTAGCTACCTTCCTTCATTGCCCTAGAACAATGAACATATCAATCTTCAAGAGAAAATGCTATCTACTTTTAACTTTTATAAAATTTAATCCTTATTTTTCCTTAAAATAAATTCTACAGAATGATACCCCAAAACTTATTTAAGATATTTTAGAAATGAGTGAGTTCCTGGAATTACCCAAAGTTTCAGGAGTTCTCCCTGCAATCTTAAAATGATTAATCTTCAAAATCCTTAATCTGATAAGGTGTTTTTCACAGTCCTACAAACATTGATTATTTTTCTTATTACCTAATCTCCCTCAGAAAGCCTAAAGTAAGGGTTAGTCCTGCCCACTGGGACAATTGCTTCAAATATGAAAGTTCACTAATCTTTCCCAGTGTTCTAAACTCTTTGGCTATAGCCCTTAGAAGTTTTTCTGTCTGACTTAAGTCTTTCAAGGTGACAAAATCCACACAGACATTTTGCATGATACAAACATTTGACATTTTACAGACACAAACACAGGCAAAACAACAAACTAGATACAAACAGAACAAAGCAGTTAGTCACAGTCCATACAGAAATGTGCAGTTTCTTTTTTTTTTTTGAAGGGCAATTGGGATTAAGTGACTTGCCCAAAGTCACATGGCTTGTAAGTGTGTCAAGTGTCTGAGGCCAGATTTGAACTCAGGTCTTCCTGACTCCAGGACCAGTGCTCTATTCACTGTCACCTAGCTTCCCAAGAAATGTGCAATTTCAACTAGACAGAGGCATTCTGTTTAAAAAATAACAGAGCCATGCAGGTAGACAAGAGGTACACAGTTACAATTTTACAGAGGCTTGCAGTTAAAACAAAAGAGTAAAGGCACACAGAGAGGCCAATTAATAGAGGTGTGCCGTTTAAGAAAGGATATCTTTACCACAGTGATCTGAAATGAACAGGTCACCAGAGGGAGCCTGGAGTTTTTCTCACAAGGAATGGTGAGCTCAGCCAAGGCAGGATCTCAGGATTGGAGCAGGGGGAATGACAGAAGATTCACTAGATGCAGGAATCAAGGTGGGGTTGGACTTCAAAGAAATAAATCTCTAGTGGCACCTGGTCCACTCCCACTGGTACTAGAGTTTCCAATGGCCCAGTTGTGTGTCTAGCCTCACTTCGGACACCAATTAATGTCAGCCAAACTGTGGATGATTAGAGCCCAACAGAGCAGGCTAAAGATAGGAGAGTAAGAAAACAAACAGAAGTTTAGTCTCAAAGTGAGGGAAATGACTTGCAAACAAGGACATATGTGCTGGGGCCCCACCCTTAGTGGGGGGACCAGAGGCAGTGGGGATGAACCTTGATTTATATACTCGTGGATAGACAAAGAGTCAAACAGGGTAGTGTAGCAACAGTGAGACAAAGTTGTCTAGTGACAAAAAGTCTGTTCTTATCAAGACTTCGTGTCTGGGCCTGTTGGTGCTTGCTTGAGCTCAGAAGGTGAGTGCAAATGATTGTTTTTATGTCAAGCCCAAAGCACAGCGTGCTTGCTGGGGTTTAGTGCTGGAAAACAGGGTGTCTCCTAATTGTATCTTGACATTCTCTTCTCAGTCTGTTTTCCAGGTCAGTTGTTTTTCTGATGAGATGCTTCACATCTTCTTTTTCAGTCCTTTGATTTTGTTTTATTGTTTCTTGGTGTCTCATAGAGTCATTAGGCCTCAATTAAACAATTTTGTTTTTTAAGGGGTTATCTTCTTCAGTCAGGTTTTATATTTCTTTTACTATCTGGCCAATTCTGCTTTTAAAGAGTTATTTTTTTCCCCAGTATTTTTTTGTGCTTTTACCAAGTTATTAATTTGTTATTCATAATATTCTTGAACCACTCACATTTCTTTTCCCAATTTTGCCTCTACCACTCTTATTTGATTTTTGAAATAATCCCCACCCCCATTTATTAAACTCTTTCTTTAACTCTTCTAGGAATTCTTGTTGGACTTGTGTTCAATTCATATTTTTTTTTCCTTTGAGGCTTTGCTTGTAAATGTTTTCAAGGCATTGTTTAGTTATGAGTTTGTAACTTGAGCTTCCTTTGTGACCATAGTAGATTTTTGTAATCAGGGCTCTTTTTTTGTTGTTTGCCCATTTTCCCAGACAATTTCTTGGCTTTAGACTTTATGTTATAGTTGGATTCAGCTCACCTCTGGGGCTAAGGAGGGTGGAAAGACATCTGCAGGAACTTTTGTCTTTTATGAGCTTCTGCTGTTTTTATAACTCAGTGGGTACCTATAAGTTTTCAGTGCTTCCAAAGTGGTGTGATCCAGGGAGAGGTCTGGTCATTGTCTTCCTGGTATGTGCTCTGGTCTTTATAAAAATAGGAACTCCTACTCCCTTGTGACTGGAACAACTCCTTTATACCCTGGCACTGTGACCCAGAATTGGGTAATGAGTAACAGAGCTGCTAAGTGCCACCTAACCCTATGCCCAGTACTACTACAGAGGTCTCCTGGTATCTCTTTCTGACTAGATGTTAAGTCCCATTACTGTCCCTGAGTGCTTTGCTGGTACCCATCACCCCACAGATGATGCTGCTTCCATTGCAGTGAGTGGTGTGCTCCAGGCCAGCCTACACCCCAGTGTCTGCAGCCCTTTCATTCTCTGTGTTGGGAGAGCTTGGCAAAAATTCTGACTTCATTCTGCCATCTTGGCTCCACTCTTCTCTGCTCAAACTCTTTTAGCTATGAGGAGCTCACTGTCCCACAAGATAGCTTTTCTCATTGATAATTCTACTTGTTGGAAAATTCTTTCTTTTACTCAGTTGACATCTGTCTCTCTACGTTTCTATCAATTTGCCCCCTCCATCTTTGCCAACCCCTCTGTAGCAACATAAAACAAGACTACTTCCTTTACCATATAACAACCCTTCAAATATTGGGAGACATATATTAATCCAGGGAACTCAGTCCTTCTGGTTCCTAGTACAGGATTCTTTGTACTGAAACAGGCTCTGAATGGGTCAGAACCTACTGTATCAGGGGACAGTGTGGTTAATATATTAGGGGTCTGAGGAAAAAGAAATAACCTAGTCTTCAAATCCTTTAACTTGGAAGCTTTGAGAAAGACTTGACCATTGTGGTTAGGATCACAGATTAAGAGCAGGAATAATGATTAGCTCCTAAACCCTGATCCTTTTCAAATGTGCTTGAATTTCTTGTGTGACTTCATTTGTTCCACTGAAAGTGATTTAAACAACCCGGTAGGTTCTCCTCTATCACAAAATAGGCTCCTTTTGAGTTTTGATTGTTTTACTAATTGTATTTATGTCCTCAGTGCCTAGCGCAATGCCTGGGCATGCAGTAGACACTTGATAAATACTTATTGATTATTTGGGGTGTGGGGTAGGTGAGAGTTAAATCATGGAACCAGAAGCAGGTGAGGCCTAGGAATTGGTCAAGGAAGTCTTAGAAGTTTTGAGGAGGGGGCTAGCCAGGTTGCACAGTGAATAGAGCACTGGCCCTGGAATCAGGAGGACCTGAGTTCAAAACCGGCCTCAGACACATAACACTTAGCCTTGTGACCTTGGGCAAGTCACTTAACCTCAATTGCCCTGCCCCCCCATCCAAAAAGTGAAAAATATTTAAAAGAAGTTGTGAGGAGGCTGAATCCTGAGAATAGGTAGGAAGTGCTAAATCCTGGAAGGGGATGAACAAGTCCTGAAAAGGGGGATAAGTCCTGGGAATGGAGAAACTTAATATCAGTTTGTCAACAATGGGCTCAGGACCACCTAATTAGGAACTTCTTAAATCTTCCAAGGCAGGCATGGGCTGCTTATCTGGACATTCCATTGGGAGAGCAAAAAGGTCTAGATAACCTGGATTCAAACAGTGAAGAGAGACTTAAGCTAGGTAAGGGGAGGGACTCGGTTTATCAGAGCTGAAAACACCACTACATGGCTGGCTTTTAAAAAGAAAAATTCCTGCCAGAGTTGAAAATAAATAGGTTGAAACATGAAATCTGCCAGGTAGGGTGCAAATTGGAAATAAACAAGGTAGTTGGATCGTCAGAGGAGTGGAAAGTCAACCCTCAGAAAAGGAAAAATGGGCTTGTTTCTGTCAGAGTGATCTCTGGCTGTCTTCTCTTTCTTCACTTAGCTCTTCTCCCCCTGGAAGTGGCTAGGTCAGCGAGAGCAAGATGTCAGCAAGCTGGGGAAGAAGGGTATGAAATGCTTTTATGGGAGTAAGCAGGGCATGAATTCAGGAAGCTGAGGCCGAGGAATAAAACAAGCATTTTCCTGACTGTCCTCTCTTTTCCACTGCCCTGCACCCCAAGGTGCAGTGAATAGGAATCTCTCATTGTGCCTCCAGCCTTTAGCCCAGTCCCTACAGGATACTCAAGGTGGGGTGGAGGGAATGGCAGGAGAGGGAAGGCTCCTCCAATTCAACTCCATGTTAGGTGAGTGTAGTAGAACAAGGGTTGAATTTGGAGACAGAGCATCTGGGTTCGAATTTAGACTTCTGCTACTTAGTAGATGTGTGAACTTGGGCAAATCACTTCCTTTCTTTATTGCTCATTTTCTTCATCTATAAAATGAGGTGGTAGAATCAGAAAACCTGGAGGGTCCTGTCTAGCTCTCAATCTCAATTCCTATGATTCTATGACCTGCATTCAAATTTTACTCTGCTGATGAGTTTGTGACCTTAGATAAATAACTTTCCCTTTCTAGGCCTGTTTTCTCATCTATAAAAGGGAGGTGGTGGTGATGAGCTGAGTTGTAGGGTTCTTCCAGCTCAAAACTGGTAATCCTATGACCCTTCTGAGAGAGCTTCAAAGCTGGCATTTAGATAGCAATTTACCATTGCAAAGTACTTTATATCCATTTGATCCTCCCAACATATCTCTGAGGTAATTAATACAAGTGCAATTCCCATTTTGTAGATATCTTTGTACCCTTTGGGCCTAGAAAAGTGCCTCGAGCATGAGAAATACTTAATAAATATTCACTAAACTTTTTTATTTTTGCTTTTTTTCTTTCAAAACATCAGCCTTTAATTAATTTTCAGCATACATTAAAAAATTTTTAGTTCTAAATTCTCTCCCTTTTTCCAACCCTTCCCCCATCCACTGAGAAGGCAAGCAATAGGACATCCGTTATATGTGTAAAATCATGCAAAACGTATTTCCATGTTAGCGATCTTGCCAGAAATAAAAGGCAAGAAAAATAAATTTTAGAAATTATGCTTTGGGGTGGCTAGGTGGTGCAGTGAATAGAGCACCAGCCCTGGAGTCAGGAGGACCTGAATTCAAATCTGGCCCCAGACACTTAACACAAAAACTAGCCATGTGACCTTGGGCAAGTCAGTTAACCCCAAATGCCTTCCAAAAAGCAAAAAAAAAAATATGCTTCAATATACACTGAGAGTTCATCAATCCTCTCCCTGGAGATTTTATCATGAACCATTATTCCCATTGGAGGACACTGGAGCTCAGAGAGGTGGGGCAATTTGTCTGAGATAACACAGATAGTAAATATCAGAATCAGAGCTTGAACCCATGTCTTCTGATTCCAAATCAAGGATTCTTTTCATCCCTTACTCTGTCAGTTGGTCAGTGGCAGTTACCTCTTAGCATGCAGATGATGACTGGAAACAGGAATAATTTAGAGGTGATGATCATGCTAGAGAAAAGAATACAGAGCATAGACCTTCTCAGATGGAAGGTAATTCAGAGATCATCCAGTTTATCGGTGCCTAGGCAGGCATCCAAGCTCTACTAGAAACCTTCTAGAGACTGACAACAACTTCCTTGAGCAGACCATTTCCCTTCTGAACAATCTAAAGAGTTAGGATTCTTTTTTCCTTATTTCCATAGAGTCTGACTCTTTGTAACCTTATTTGAGGTTTTCTTGGCAATGAAATTGGAGTGGTTTGTCATTTCCTTCTCCTGATCATTTTACAGGTGAGGAAACTGAGGCAGACAGGGTGAAGTGACTTGCCCAGGGTCAGATGGCTAGGAAGTATCTGAGGCCAGATTTGAACCCAGGAAGATGAGCCTTCCTGATTACTAGCCTAGTGCTCTATCCATGGTACCACCTAGATGCCTTTATGTTGAGCCCAAATCTGCCTCTCTGTAACCGCCACCCATTGCTCCTATTCCTGCCCTCTGGGGTTAAGCAGAACAAGTCCAATCCTTCTTCCAAACAGCTGAAGGTGGCTGCCATGATCCTTCTGTGATTTCTTCTTCAGGATAAACATACTGATAGTTTGGCCTTGGAATCCTGGTCTCTGAGAGCCAGCACATGACCTTGAGGAACAAGTTGGGGAATTTGGGTTTTATATGTTATGGAGTGGGGGGCCATGAAAGGGTTTTAAGCAAGAGAATTATATGATTAGATTTACTTTTGAGGAAGAGGGGACCAGGTGCCCTTGATCAGGTAAGACTTTGAAGGACAAAAAATTACATATATAGACCCTTTCCCCCAAGATGGCACCAAAGGTGAAGAAGGAAGCCATTGTCCCCCCCAAGACAGAAGCCAAATCCAAGGTTTTGAAGACCAAGTAGGTGGCGCTGAAAGGTATCCATAGCCACAAAAAGAAGATCCGAACATCCTCCACCTTCTGGCAACCCAAGACACTGAGACTTTGAAGGCAGCCCAAATACCCTAGGAAAAGCCCGTTGGAGAAACAAGCTTGATTACCATGCCATCATTAAGTTTCCTTTGACCACTGAGTCTGCTCTGAAGAAGATTGAGGACAACAACGCCCTAGTCTTCATTGTGGACGTCAAGGCCAACAAGCATGAGATCAAGCAGGCTGTAAAGAAGCTGTATGACATCGATGTAGCCAAGGTCAACACACTGATCCGGCCTGATGGAAAGAAGAAGGCCTATGTCCCTCTTGCTTCAGACTACGATGCTTTAGATGTTGCCAACAAAATTGGAATTATCTAACTTACTATGTCCAGCTGTGTCCCATTCCACCTATAATAAAAAGTTTTCCTGAATTAAAAAAATTATATACATACACAAATATGCATACATGCATAATGTAACTATACATGTGACATATACATAACTGTATACAATATATCCCTTTAGGCATGTACATGTGTGTATATGATAAACACAATAATTAATGCATGCCTGTACACACATGTTTATATATGTACATATGCACACACAGGGAGGACTGGTTCATAGAGCCAGGAGATGAGCGACTGACTAGAGATAGGGAAAAGACATCTCTTGCTTGCTTTCCTTTCTCCCCAGTTGCATGGTCTCTACGACTTCATCATCAGACCCTCACCATCTCTTATCTGGATGGTTACAGTAACCTCCTCATTAACCTTCCTACTGTCAGTCTGTCCCCTCTCCAAACATTGGTCTATACTATTTCCCTGCTCAAGCATCCTTAGTGGCTTTCTGTTGTCTTTAGGATAAAATTCATATGCCTTGGCCTAGCAATTAAAGATCTCCACAATCTGTCTCCAATTTGTCTTTCCAGAATTTTTTCTCATTACACCCATTAAAACTCTCTTTGTTCCAGTCAAGGTGGCCTAGTGGCCGTTCTTTGAATCCACCCTTCACTCTCCCCACTCTGCACCTTTGCATAGGCTGTCCCTCACAACTCCTTTCATTACCTTGTATTTACTGGGCCACATATTGTATCTCCCCCCTAGAAGGTAACCTCCTTGAGGGCAGTGACTATTTCATTTTTACCTCTGTATTCCCAGTGCAGTTCCTTGCTTGTGGCAGAGGCTTAAACGTTTGTTGACTAGACAGAGAGAGGATTCAAGCTATTGATCACAAGTACATGGCTAGGGAGGGGCAGGAAAGTGTGCCAACAAAAATCGTCCAAGGGACATCCTGAAAGAAGAGAGGGATTTCCAGGAAATCTGAAGGAAGGACTGGTCAAAACCATCCAGTCTGACTTATAAAGTTAGGTTTCCAGCAGAAGTCAAAGGAGTATTCTTGAAGTCTAGTCCTGAGACCAATACAAAGCTTGATTTGGGGCTGGCGGATACAAGTAGGGCAGATATCCTAGAGCAGAGGTGCTCAACCTTTCTTATGTCATGTATCCCCTTGGTGAGGTCTATGGATACCTACGTATTATTGCCCATTTCATAATGGAAGGCAACAAAATTTCAGCTAGAGGTTAATGAAAAGAAAGATATAATTTTTTCCCATCCAAGTTCATGAACCCCCTGAAATCACTGCAGGGACCCCAAAAGGTGTGGGAGAGAGGTTAAGAACACCTGCACTTAGAAGCATGAACCCAGATGTGGGCAACTAGAGACAAAAGCCTTTAGATGGTGCTGGAACTGGATCTCGTCAAGGTAGGCAGTTGCATTAGGCCTCACATGCAGAGGAATACAGCTAGGAATGATTTTTTAATGTTACTCTTAAAAATGCACATATTTTTAATGCTAGAAAAGTCTGCTCTCTATAGCCCACAGGTATTTATTTTGTGATACATCAAGCTGCGTGTGTTCAGTGAAGGTTCCAAGCCTCCGGTGGACAGTAACATACCTATTCTTTTAAGGGGGAAAATTGTGTTCCTACTTCATTGATGGGGATATAATTTCCAAATCTTGCTGCGGGCACACATGAATGCCTTATTCTGACTCCACTTTGGATTAAAGAGGAGTGACAACAGGAAACACCTAAATAGCTTCAGCTTGAGTACTTCACATGGAAGTGGGGCGGCTTGAGTAAAGTCCAGCAGACTCAGCCTGGTGCTCAAGGTAGCCAGTGTGAAGGTGCTAACCTGGATTTTCCTTCCTTGTCTTCTGCTACTCCTTTTTAGATACACAGCTTTGTATGAGGGCCCGTTTCCCCTTCTCTGAGCACATTTCGTGCTTTCTTAGCTCTGTACCTTTGCTAATACTGTTCCGCATACATGGATACACTCTGTATCATCTTGAGTTGTTGAAATCCTACCTATTTTTCAGGGTGCAGTTTAGCACTTACCTTCATGACGTCTTCTGGATCTTCTCATCTCCCTGCTCTGAATTCCCATAGTCCTTTGTTCCTATGTAGAATCGTGCAGGTGGGGCATCTAGGTGGTTCAGTGGATACAGTGCCAGGCCTGGAGTCAGGAAGACTCATCTTCCTGAATTCAAATCTGACCTCAAACACTTACTAGCTGTGCGATTTTGGGCAAGTCACGTAACCCTATTTGCCTCAGTTTCCTCATATGTAAAATGAACTGAAGAAGGAAGTGACAAACCACTCTAGTATCTTTGCCAAGATAACCCCAAATCAGGTTACAAAGAGTCAGATATGACTGAAAAAACAAAAGAATCCTGCAGCCAGACTCAACCAATCAACCAACTGACGAGCATTTATTAAACACCAACATTGTGGGTTCTGAGAATACAAAGACAAAAATGAAACAATACCTGCCTTCAAAGAGAATATATTCCACATAGAGAGAGAATATGTAGTAATAATAGTAATAACAATAGCTAGCATTTGTATAGTACCTACTGTTTGCCAAGTACTGTGCTAAATGCTTTATGAATCTTACGTGCCTGCGTAAACTGATATAGGGAAAGAGGCATTAACAGACAACGAGGTGGTATAGTGCTAGTCTTGGACTCAGGAAGACCTGAGTTCAAGTTCTGCCTTTAGACATTTACTAGCTGTGTTAACCTAGGCAATCTCAGTTTTCTGATCTATACAATGGGTATTGCAATAGCACCTTCTTCACAGGGTTCTTATAAGAATCAAATGAAATCACATATGTGAAGTGATTTGCAAACCTTATAGCCCCACATACATATTAGCTAATGGCTATACTCGCATTTTGGGGGAGGGAAATCGTCAGGTAGGGGGTCAAGTGTTCTCACTGTAAATCTGTCACCGCTGCAGCAAGAAACTGATCCTGCACCACAGGACCAGTTAGTGCCCAGTTTTGTGGCCCTGCCTCTGCTATTTCTAATTTCCTTTTATGTGATCACACTACAGCGTTAAATTGACATAAGAATATGACTGAGTTTGTAGAAATAGAGCATCTCACAGTTTAAGAGCATAGATTCAGAGCTAGAAGGTGCCTAAGAGGATACTTATTCCAATCTTCTTCTTTTTCTCTTGAGAAACCTGAGGCCTAGAGATGTTTAAGTGGCTTGCCCAAGGCGACAGGGAGAGGAATATGAGGGCTGGGATTCAAACCTAGGTCTTCTGGTTCCAGATCCAGCATTCCTCCTTCTGCTCTGTAGGTGGTGTCTGAACTGAACTTTCACAGAAACTTGGGATTACAAGAAGCAAAAGTATGGTGCCAAAGCATCCATTTTGTTGTAGTTATTTGTCAACTTGTGTTATTTCCATGACTAGATTGTAAGCTTCTTGAGGACAATGACCTTGTCTTTATTCTTTACTCATCTTTACAACCCTTTGCCCACAAACCACATCAATTTGCTGAACGAATGAGTAATGTTGCAAAATACTTGTTACTGTAAGACCTTATGTTGTGTGAATACTCTGCCACTCTTGTAACACCTCCCAACCTCAGTCTTTATTAGTTACTGTAGCCAACTTGCAGTAATATTTCAGCTGTGTCTAGTTCGTACAGATAGGTTCCCAATTTACCAATGTCTTATGTTTTGGAAACTGGGTTGTAAATCAGTTGTCTGGAACTCAGAACACATTTTGCCATGTTGTAAACAATAGTCATGTTCCCAGGCTAGTTTGTAAAATCCGATTTAATTCACAATATGTATTGAAATAGGACTAACATTTTACCAGAATGCCTCTGAGCTCAGAGGCCCTCTGAACTTTGAGCTCTCTGCCCTGAATTTTGCTTAATCTTGAGTCTCAATCCCATTCCCCAGTCAGATCACAGAAGTCATAAGATATCAGAGTTAAAACAAAATAAAACAAAACCTCAGAGATCTTCAAGGACAAGCCCATCATTTGACAAGCAAAGAAATTAGGTCTAAGTGACTTGTTTGGTTTGCTTGACTTGAGATAAAAGTGAAACAGTCACGCTCTTAAGGAGTTTGTTATTTTTAAGAACGGATTTTTTAATGAATATCTTCTGTTTTTATATCATCTGCATTTCCACCTGCCTCTCTCCCTCCCACCTCCCAGAGGGCAATCTTTTATAACAAAGAATTGTTTTTTAAAGAGGAAGAAGAAAAAAAAACATTCAGCTGAACTGTTCAACACATGGAAAAGATCTGACATTATATAAAGTGTTTCATACTTAGAGTTCTTGACCTCTGCAGATGATTGGGGGAGGTGTCTTCTCATATCTCCCCTCTGGGATCAGACTTTTTTTTTTTCTTTTCACAGCATTCAGTTTTGATTGTTTTGTAGTGGTTGTTCTTTTTCATTTACATTGTTAAGGTGATTAGATATGTTGCTTTCTTGGTTCTGTTTACTTCACTTTGCATTAGTTCACATGTCTTCCTATGCCTCTCTGTGTTCACCATATTCTCTTGTTAGAGAATTCTGAGGTATATTTTATATATATAAAAAATCTTTGGGTCAATTGCTTTTCAGAATAACTGTACCAGTTTCACTAACAATGAATGCATTCCTGTGCCTGTCTTTCTACAAGCCCTCCAACATTGACTTCCTTCTCTTTTGTGTTTGTTGCCAGTTTGCTAGGTAGGGGGTAAAACCTCAGGACTGTTTTGATGTGTTTTTCTCTTATTAATGATTTGGAGCATTTGTTCAGATAGGTGTTAATAGTTAGCAATTCTTTTTAGACCTGATAATTTATAGCCTTTGACTGAGTATATTGGGGATTGACTTTTGGTTTTACATATTTCTCTTAGTTATCTTGGATAGCAAACCCTCATCAAAGATAGTTTATATAGTTTATTTCCCCCCTTTGGACTGTTTCCCTTCCTATCCCAAATGTATTAATTTTGTTTATGCAAAAGCTTTTCAATTTCATGTAGTCAAAATGATGTAAAATTATAAGTCTTGATTCCTTATTTGATAAAGAATTCATCCCCTACTTATGAGCTGAAAAAGGCATGTGATGTGTTTCTCTTTTAATTTTTTTAGGGTATGCTCTTCATTATTCTAAAAGGGGGCTTGCATTCTTTTGGGGGACAATGAAAGAATGTGGTGTTGAGTCCTATCCTTGGAGTCAGAAGATCTCGATTTCAATCTTGGCTTTGACATACTAATTTTGAGACCTAGGGCAAAGAATTTCCTCTCTCTGGATCTCAGTTTCCTTTTCTATAAAACAGAGATAATAGCACTTGCACTCTTTACTCACAGGATTGTTGTGAGGAAAGGGATTTTCAAATTATTCAGAAGTTAATTGATGGGAATTGTTAATATTATCCACTGTTGCTGGGTATTGGGTAGAGAGAGTCATATGGCTAAGATCCCTGGCTTCTAGGAGTTTGAATTAAGACAGGTAGACAGGCCACAAGAGAAATGACAAATGACACACAAACTCATAATAGACCATATAAGTATGTATATAATATCTATATCTATATCAATATTTGATGCATTTTTAGTATGGTAGGATGGCAATTTTGTGGTGGCAAGGGGAAGTCATCAACTCTCCTCTGATCAGTCTGGGGAATCTTAGAGGGGGTTACTGGGATTTCATGAGTGATGTAAATATTTGAAGGAGGATAAGGGGAACTTTCCTAGGAAGCAAAGAATAACTCTTGTTCATGTGGATGCTGCACAATTTATATTCTCCATGTTACATTTTCTTACCAACAACCCAATGAAGTCAGTACTATAAATATTTGCCCTATCTTACAGATGAGGTCCAGAGAGGTTTCATGACTATAGAAGGTCACACAGCTTGTAAATGGCAGTGTCAGGGGTCAGGTCCCAGTCTTTTGGCTATAAGTCTAATAGGTTGGGGTTCAGGGTTAGGCGAGCTGGTTCAGATTTTTTTTGAAAGAATTCAATCAGACCTTCTCTTTAGCCAAAAGGAGCTTTATTAACACAAAAGCACGCGGGCCTGAAACTTAGCAAGGAGCTAAACAAAGGCAATGATATAGAACAAGTACCAGACTCATATAGCCAGAAAGCTATACAGCTGATAGGATGGTGATGTAAGTTTTAGGGTTTCTAAAGGGGCTTGGAGATTTAGGGACAAGATAAGTCTTGTAAGATAAGGACACAGGATGAGGACAATGAATGACACAAGACTAAGGAAGACAACCAGAATTCTTATGACACAGGATGGGAGGAGACAAGGAATTTCAGGATAAGGGGAAGTTTTGTGGTATTTCAAGATAAAGGGGAGGCTTTAGGATGCCAGCAACTCAACCTTAGGGCACCTCTGTATTTTGGAGTGCCTTTAGAGGATAAACCAGGGAAAGGGCAACCCAACCTTTAGGGCATCTTTGTATCCGCATCAAGTACTTTTTCTATTACTTTATGGGATAACTTGGGGAAGGCTTAACTCAGAGGCTATCCTGAGGAAATACTAAGAATGAGAAAAAGTCAGAGGATGAGTGGACAAAGTGAAGGGAAACAGTTTGAGAGAAGGGAAGGAGAAAAGAACAGAGAAGACAGTGAATATTTTGGATCTAATTCACAGTATGGTTGAATAAACCTGAACAAACTTCTTTGGTAAATAGGAATGTGGTTTCTAGGCTTCTGGAATTTTGAGGAAATTGACAAAAGCAGGACTATTAAAGGGCCAGGACAAGGCATTAGCATGTGCTAGGTAGGACTTGAAAATTGTTCCCCTTGTCCTGGACGAAGGAAGGAAGGAAGGAGGGAAGGAGGGAAGGAAGGAAGGAAGGTAGGAAGGAAGGAGGGAGGGAGGGAAGGAAGGAAGGAAGGTAGGAAGGAAGGAACGAAGGTAGGAAGGAAGGAAAGAAGGAAGGAAGGAAGGAAGGAAGGAAGGAAGGAAGGAAGGAAGGAGGGAAGGAAGGAAGGAAAGAAGGAAGGAAGGAAGGAAGGAAAGAAGGAAGGAAGGAAGGAAGGAAGGAAGGAAGGTAGGTTTGAGGTGGCCGCATAATGCAGTGGGGCGAGTGCTGCCTTTAGAGGCAGAAGACATGGGTTCAGATCTTGCCCCTACTATTTACTATGTCTGTGATATTGGACAAATCACCCAGCCTTGCAGGACCTGACTTTCCCCCAATGTAAAATGAGGAAGTTGGACTAGGTAGTCTCTAAATGACTTTGCTAAATCTATGATCATTTGGTGCTCTTCATTTTACAGAGGAAGAAACTGAGGCTCAGAGAAGAGAAATGATGTCACAGAGTAAGCAGTGAAGCTCAGATTTGAGCCCTAGTCTTTTGACAGGACGGTGAGTGCTCTTCCCACAACAGCAGTGGTTCCTAGCCTATGGACTACAAGCCTCTTGGGAACTACAGAGTTATTTGCAAGGAATTCATATCCAACTGAGTGTTTTCCTCAACCATAGGCTGTTAATAATACAACTACTGCCATGTGGAGTTTCATGAAATTTGTTTCACAGGGATTCTTATCCTTTTAAAAGTTGAGAAACACTATAGTTAATCTTACTATCTTTTGGAGTCTATAAAATTTCCCTGTCATCCCTGTGACTTGACTGATCACAAGATAAATGACTCTGTGCCCTGGAAAGTAGAATTTTTTATCATTGAAAATAAGGGCATTAATTTTTTTAAGATGTCTCTTTTTGTTGGACTCCTCCGCCCCACCCCACCATGTGTTGGGCTCCAGGTAGTGGCCTAGCTTGCCCACCCCTAGTTCCAGCATTGGAGTCTTGGTGACTGGCTCTTTTTCAGGGAGAGTGCAACAAAGGCCCAGTTTCCTCAAACTGTTACTTCTGGAGACTGAGCTTTAGCCAGAATGGAAATAAGGATCTGGGCTGGGAATGAGGAATGAATGCATTTGTCCTCCTGCCATCGTGAATATTTAACCATGCCGATGGCCAGGCAGGCCCCCTCAGTGTCCTCTGTAGGGGGCACTGGGGTAGGGGCCAGGAGAAGCCAGGAGGGCTTAGGGCATTGGCGTTGCATTCAATTAAAACTCCCCACCGTCAGATCCCTGCCAGGTGAGAGAGGAAAATTCTCAATATTTATTCCAGCCACTGTGGTGGAGAAGGGAGGGCTGCATAATGTGATTTCTGTCACTGTCTCCCCAGAGCCCATGTGCAGGGGATTTGCATCTTTACAGAGATCTTGCTGCTTGAGGGCAGGAGGCAGCAGGATCAATTTGCATCTTGGAATATGTGTGTGTGTGTGTGTGTGTGTGTGTGTGTGTGTGTGTGTGCACGTGCGCGCGCGCGCGCGCGCGCGCATGGTGGGGGCGAGGGGGTGAAGAGAAGCAGACTCCTTTAAGATCTCTACTGGGTTTAGTTAAGCCAAGGTTAGCCCAGCCCTGGCTCCTGGCCTTGTCTCCAAAGAGAGAGATGATTGTGTCACTGCTCGTAGGCAGTTGTCAAAGCAGATAAAGGCTTATTGTTGTCCAAGGTTTCCCAGGAAAATGAGATGGGATAGGGCTTGGTGCAGCCTGGTACAGCCATTCCGCCTGCTGGGAGATTTTCTGTGAGTCAGGCCCATCCCACCTCCTCCTAGAAGTCTTCCCTGAGAGAGCCAGCCAAGTTTAATGGAAGGAGCCCTGGCTGAACTTAGAGGCCCAAGCCTTGGGTTTGAATCCCATGCTCCCATGCCGGCAATGTTTTCCCACCTCACCTCTGCCTTTTGGAATTCCTAGCTCCCTTTAAGACTCAGAATAAGTTCTACACTTATATGAAACCTTTCCTGATTCCCTGAGGTATCAGCCCTTCTCCCCACCTCCTCCCAATTACTTTGTATAAATTTTGTAATCACTTATAAGTTGTTTCTCTCAGTAGAATGTCACTGTTTGATGTTTATCATTGTATCTGTCAGCAGTGCTTGACTCATGGTAGGCACTTAATGTAAATTAAATTGTGTGGGAGATGCAGCATTGGCTATTAATGTCTTTGTGTGTGACACAAGAAAAATTACTTAACTTCTTTAGGACTCAGTTTCCTCATCTGTAAAATGAGGAATTTGGCTACATGCCATCTCAGGTCCTTTTCAGCACTAAAACTGTGAACTCTTAGATGACTTTATGCTGCTAATCTTTTCATGTGTTTCTGTCTTCTCTCCCTAACTGATCGTAAGCTCCTCAAGGGCAGAAGGCTACCTTGCCTCATACTTCTTCTTGTCCCTCACAGTGACTTTCACATAGTAGATGTCTTCAGTAAATACTTATTGGTTGATTTATTGGTAACTGTTTTGTAAAGAGAGAAGGGTCTATTGGTGGCAGTGACTGCTCAGTCAGCAGAGAGGTGGGGGGGAACATTAGATCCTTCAGGTTGTCCATGCTCAAGGAAAGTCCCAAGTGGGATTGGGATTTGGGAGAGTGAAAAGGCTTATAGATCTGGGGTGGGAGAGGGGGGAAATAGGAATTAAACAGGAATGCCATGCTGGAGTGGTAGGAAAGCCCTACATCTTATAGCATAAGCATACCCTTTCAAGCTCTAAACACGCAGGCTAATGAGGTGTGAACTAAGAAAAAAAACACCAAAAACCCCAAACCTTGGGTTTTCTCTCAGCTCATGTGATTCCTGTGACCTTGGGAGAGTCTATTTCCTGACCACAAGATGGTGGTAGGGAAGAGAGTCTGATTTTGATAAATGGCTCTTTGATCCCAGGATGACCGAGGCTAATTCAAGTGCAAACGGTTTATTAGTATTTATTACTCATGTTCCACTGCTAATAAAATTTGGGTTTTTAAAATAATGGGCAGCAAATGGAGCGGTCGATGGCCCCATGAGGGGAAGGGAGCAGCCATGGGTTATTTCATGGTGAGGTGTGACTGACTATTGGCATAGCTCAGAGGCACAGTTTTATGGGTCAGGGTGATTATTCTAGTTTTGGGGGAGAGGTTGGTGGCCTTTGTTGACTAGAAAACAGTCTTCTACCAGCCAGGGCAGCCCAGAAAGCCATTAAATTGTAGTTGTTCAATTATCCAAGGACCCATTTGCAAGTGGCCCTGACACTTCCAAGCAGAAAAAGCAGCTAAATGGTTGGGTTTAAAGTCTCTGAATATCTTCTTTTTTTTTTTTTTTTTTGGTGATCTGTGCTTAAAATCTTCAAGTTGGAAAGCCATATCCCAGCCCAGCACTCAAGCAAGGTTTCTGTGGCTGAGGCAGTCTCTGAGATAGATTGAATGAATGCTACTGCATTTGAAGACTGTCTCTTCACATGGGAAAATAGAGAGGCATTTGTAAAGGGAAGAGGAAGGAGGCCTCTAGGGGGGAGGTGAATGGAGAAGACTGTGAGTTGAAATGCTTATCTAGTCCCAGTTTCCTCTTTGGGTGTTGAAGTAATCTAAGGCCTGTAAAGTGCCAGAGCTGGCTGATTGTGGAGGTACAGGCCTGGGTTCGAATCCCATCCAGTGCACTTACTTGGACAGATGAAGAAAATAGAAGCCCAGAGAGGTGAAATTAGTCCCCTGAAGTGATACACCTAGATATTAGCAGACCCAGGACAACTTAGTTGTTCTGAGTCCTAGTACCATGCCATTTCCTCCCTGCCTTGCTCCTTCCTGCTGTCTGATTCCAGTGTTAAGCAGCCTGCCCTTGGCTTGTACCCACCCCCAGTCCTGATTTATAACTGCCCCTAGCTCCAGCTTACACGTTGAAAATGAGAGCCCCAGTGAGGAAAAATCAACATGTTGGGCTTGGCTTACCTTGGCTTACAGTGGAAAGAGTCGTAAGCCCGTTCAAAACCTGTCTGTCACTTATCACCTGTGTGATTTTGGGCAAGTCACTTACTTTCTCTGGGCTTCATTTCCTGTAAATGAGGAGACTGGAAATATGCCTTGAAGGCCCCTTCCAGTTCAAAACCTATGATCCTGTGAAGGATGACAGGGAATTTGGCAAGAGCAGGAATTACAATTTCTCAAAACTCTCCCCCTCTGCCTGCACTCTTCCCAAGGGAACCCGAGAGCAGTGATGAAGTTCTCCCAGAGGAGTTTTGAAGTCACCAGCCCATGTTCTCTCTCCATGGAGAGCTGAGCACGCATCTGTCACCCCATCTGAGATTCAATCTGTAATGAAGCTAAGTCCCTAGAAGCTCTTGGCCTATTCACTTCCTGAATAGGAATGGGATGGGGGGAGGGGAAAAGGTATGGTCCTTTAAAGGTGGAGACAGAGGGAGCCTGGGGTAAAATGGAAGACCTCTTCAGAGCTAGAGATTTCAAGGTTGAATCTGACCCATGTGGCTACCTCTCATGTGAGAATGAATGTCTAAACTTCCCTGTTATTGTCAAAAGCACCACCTATCCCCAGTCACCACTGCCAGTTGGGTATCATGAATTCCTCACTGTTACCCAGCCCATACATCCAATCCCTTGCCAGATGTAATTGTTTTTACTTACACACCACCTCTCATGCACATCCCCCTCCTGTCTTCTCACACTGCTGCTGCTCTGGTTTGGGCCCTCACCTCCTGTTACCTGGACTGCTGAGATGGCCTTCTAATAGGTTTCTGACCTTCAAGTCTCTCCTCATGCCAATCCATCCTCTACTCAGCTGCCTACATATATTTTCAAAATAACATTTTATGTCTTTTACCAATTACATTGGTAAAGACAATTTTTTTTAACATTAAAAAAAATTTGAATTTCAAATTTTCTCTCTCTTTCCCTTCCCTCCCCCTTCCCTGAGATGGTAAGCAATTTGCTATAGGTCATACATGTATAATTACTACGTATTTTTTCTGACTATGTAAATCTCCCCCCCCCCCCCCAACTCCAGTAGCTCCTGTAACCTTCAGGACTTATGCTTTCTTCCATTCCATTCACCCTATGATATAACTATACCTGTAGCCCCTAACATACAATACTTCATCTCTGGTCTCCATGCCTTTTCACTGGCTAACCCTCATGTCTGGGATTCTGCCTTTTCACTTTAGCCTTTTAATCCTGGCTAGACTCAGTTCTAATGGTACTGCCTACAGCAGAGTTTCCCAAAAGTATTTGGCCTACTACCCCCTTAAAAAATTACTCAGCTCCCTCCTGGAAATCTTTCTTTAACCCATTAACAGTTTTATATATAGATATATTGCTTTTTTTGGAGGGCAATTGGGGTTGTGACTTGCCCAAGGTCACACGGCTAGTTTTTGTGTTAAGTGTCTGAAGTCAGATTTGAACTCAGGTCCTCCTGACTCTAAGGCTGGTGCTCTATTCACTGTGCCACCTAGCTGCCCCAACAGTTTTTTTTTAAAGATTTGCATCATTAAAAAAATATAAAATATATTTTTAAAAAATGACACATCTTGGGGCAACTAAATGGTAGAGTGAATAGAACACCGACCCTGGAATCAGGAGGACCTGAGTTCAAATCTGGCCTCAGAAACTTAGCACTTACTGTGTGATCTTGGGCAAGTCACTTGACCCCAATTGCCTTGCCTTCTCCCTTCCAAAAAAAATGACACATATTAAATTTAATAATTTATTGTAAATTTGTGTTTTTTTTCCTGCGTTGAAATTTTGGTGACACAATATTGCATCATGTATAGTATCATATTGTAACAAAGTCATTGCACACACATATTCCTGCCCATGCATGCAAGACTTCTTGACAATGTGTGACAGGCTCACCTGCCATCACTTGCTTGTTAAGACCTATCCCAGAACTTGACCATTGATTGGTTATAATTTGCATTTTGTATGTTTATTTGAAAAATGATGTAATCATTACTACTTTACTCTGTTACACAGCACATGAAACCTGTACGAAAGGTTTTTCTTTCTTTCTTTTTTTTTTTTTTTTAGCAATTGGGGTTAAGTAACTTGCTCAAGGTTACATGGCCAGTTATTTCTGGGTGGGTGCTGAGCATCTGAGCCCGGATTTGATCCCCAGGTCATCCCAACACTGGAGCTGGTGCTCTTACTCGCTGTGCTATCTGGCCGCCCCTTGTACAAATGGTTTTTCAAAAATTTCCTCTCTTCTCTTCTTTCCTTATGATTCCATTATTGGCCTCATTTTGTCTTTTTTGGAGGGGAGAAGGCAGGGAAATTGGGGTTAAATGACTTGCCCAAGGTCACACAGCTAGTGAGTATTAAATGTCTGAAGATGGATTTGAACTCAGGTCTTCCTGACTCCAGGGCTGGTGCTTTATTCACTGTGCTGTCTAGCTGCCCCTACCCCCTTATTTTTATTCAAGGCCCCCCAGTTGCACCCGAGGGTACTGTTGCCCCCCATCATTCCAGTGCCCCCCAGGGGCAGTATCACACATTTTGGGAACCTATGTCAGGAAGTCTTTCCAGCTTTCTCCATCTGCTAGTGCTTTCTCTTCTCAGATTACCTACCTTCTTCTCTGATAAACTGGTCAGTCAGCTACCATTTATTTAAGCACCTACTACTATGTGCTTAACACTGTAACAACAAATGGGGATACAGAAAAAGGCAGAAATCAGCCCCTGCCCTCAAGATGCTCACAAGTCTGTCTCATGGTGGAGACAAAATGCAAATACTTATGTGCAAACACCATATACACAGGATAAATTGGAGGCCGTCTCAGAGAAGGCGCTAAGATTAAGGAGAAGTGGGCAAGGGTTCTTGAAGAAGTTGTAACTTTGGTTGAGACATGAAGGAAGCCCACAAGCTTGGAGGCAGAGATGAGCTGGAAGAGCCAGGCATGGGGACAGCCAGGGAAAGCATTTGGAGTCAGGAGACAGATTGTCACCTCAGGGCAGAGCAAGGAGATATTGAAATGGAAACTCCATGGCTATTTATTGGGGATTTTGTAGAAAGGATTACTATTCAGGCATAATTTGACTCTGGCTCTGAGAAACCCTTCCAACTTTGAGATTCTGTGAAGGTGCCAAACTGAGGGTTAGCTGAAAGTGAATTCAGGTACTCCATTTATATTCTAGAAATTTGTAGTTGTTATGGAAAATTGTACTACCCTACTCTGAATCTGTTTTCTTTCCTCCAATCCCAAAGAGAATTTCATGGGCAGCTTTCCACACATTGGTGCTTGGATTTTTGGTTGTGTTTTTCTTGAGACATAGGTTTTGAATTATCACTCTGTTATGCCATGACATTTAGAAAGTCATGGATCAATTTCCTGACCTCTTTCTTTTGCCCCAGACCCAAAAGGAACCTCCCTTTGCTCAGGTATTGCCATTATGGATGTGTGGAAAATTAATGAGACCCATACACACTCACTTTGATGTGAGCCATGAATAGCCGCTATTATGATGATTACAAAGTGTCATCAATCCCAAGGGACCTAGTAGCCAAAGAGTGAGTCAGAGCATCTCAGCCTCACCAGCCCCTGGGACCAAGTCCTATTCTTAAAAAGCCCTCAAGCTTCTTAGATGAAAGGTCAGCATTAATGATTCTGCTTATGAGCCTTTGGGGGTCCATTATGCCCTCTTCCCATGGGACCCTTTCTTTGTCCCATGTGAAGTGATATGGCCAGAACCGCACTATTGATCTGATGGGCTCTTGTGATCTTCTGTGCCCCTCCTCCTTCTGTTTAAAGTGAACTTGCCCATCCCTTTTGCCCTATTGAAGAGGGCAACCTGTGAATAGGCATTTAGGTATTGCCAGGGATGGATCTGGGGCTGAATGTCTGAGCACAGAGGAACAATTACATCAGGGCTGCTTTAGTAGGGGAAAGAAAGAATCTGTATTGCTTAGGCATTCTGCGTAAATTAGTAATATTGTAACTGTTAATTGAGTGTCCATTGATTGCCTGTCAGGGGGTTGATTTAATCCATTCTTCTCCTTCCTGAGTTTTAGTCTTAGACTGCTTAAATAGTTTAGTTGGTCTCCATGTTGTTTTTCTTCTTCTTTCTTGAACTCTCTAGTCCCTAGAACTCTCCCCTCCCCCATGGTTTTATTTCCCTGGCTTCATAATGAGCTTCCTTTGTTTTCTGGAGCAATCCTGTCATTACTCTAACTCTTGTTCCTGCCCAGGTACATTCTCATGACTCATCCTTCAGTGGGAGATTTTTTTGGGGAAAGGTGTTTGAGTCCTAGGAAATGAGTCCAAAGCCAGTCTGGTGCCTCATGCAGTAGAGATTTAAGGTGGTTTTTCCTCCCTGGGGATAATCCTAGGGATGTATCTTATAGCACTTGGCTGGGTTCTCTTGTCAGCGTAAATGGGGAACTGTGCAAAGGCCTTCATGTGGAGACTTGGGAGGTAGGAAGGAAGACTCTGGGAGGAGGGCAGTGAGTCTAATCTAGCAGCTAGGGGCAGAGGTTAGTCAGTACTCTTCCAGGGGGAGAGAGCAGCCATGGGCAGAGGCCAGAATACTGGGGGAGGTCATTCAGGGCAGGTTGACTTTTTATGTGCTTTGATGGATCCGTGATCTTGTTGTTGTGGCTCTCCAGTGATGCAGATCCCATCCCAACATTATGCCTTGTGACTTTTGTTCATGTTCTCTTATAAATCTCCTGCAAGTACCCCTTCCCATTTATTTGAGGATGAGGGTGGGGAGGAGGGGTGTAGGTCACCTTTCAAATCCTGCCTCTGATGTTTACTACTTATATGGCTTTAGGGAAGTCCCTTAGGCTTCCCTGAGGCTCAGCTTCCTTATCTGCAAAAGGAGAGGATGGACTATTGGGGGTGGGAAGTTTGGATTCAGTCAAAGGGCCACACTTATAGACCTAGAGGGCCACAAATTCCCCACTAGATGGACTCCGGGTAGGATCTGTGATTCTAGTGGCAGCTTGTGGCTCAGGGGACAGAGCACTGGACCTGGAGTTAAGATCTGAGATTAAATTCAGCCTCAGGCATTTATCAGCTATGTTACCCTGACAAGTCCCTTAACCTCTGTTGGCCTCAGTTTCCTGAGCAGCAAAATGGAGACAATAACAGCCCCAACTTTGCAGCGTTGTTGTGAGGATCAAATGAGATACCATTTATAAAAAGCCCTTAGCACAGTGTCTGGCACATAGTTAGTACCGTATATAACACTAACAAATGTTTCTTCCATTCTGCTTTGTTCTCCTGCCCCGCCAACACCCCCTCCCCCATCCTCTAGACTATCTGTGTCTTGCATTTACTTGCTATCCATTGGTTATCACACACTCTTGCTCCTTTGTGGCCGTACATTTCTCTAATGCTATCCTTTATATCACTTTTCTTATTAAATTCTTGGTTGGTCATGTTTTGCAAACTACCCTCATGTGTACTTCTGCATTGTCCTTTGAATGGTCCTCAATTTAAACTCTTTGCAGTCTTTGATAGTCAATAACTCACAGCTCAGATTCTTGGGTTGAATGATCGATTTACACATTTGTTCACTCCCTAAAGATCAGTGCACCAGCTCTCCCAAGTCCTGTTCCTGTGATGTCATTCCAGTTCACAGGTAGAGAGAAGGAAGCTCTGAAAAGAGGCGTTAGCCATTACCATTCCTGCAGGAAAGAAACACTGAAATGCCTATGGACACAGTGGTTGTATGCAGATCCAGAGGTGGCAGAGACTGGAGGCTGACTGCATGAATGAAATGGAAGGCATGCTGTATTTACAGTCAAGGGACCTGGATTCAAATCCCAGCTCTGCCACTCACTACCCACACAGATGTTAACCTCTTTCTGGGTCTCTGTAAAACAAGGGAGATGGAACTGACCTCCTGGCTTGAAATCTTTGATCCTCTGATGCTTCATTTTACTGATAAGGAAATTAAGGATAGGAATTGAGTTGCCCAAGGTATTGCTCATGGAAATTGGAAACAGTCTTTATCTTCTGGGAGTCTCTGATGTAAAATATAAGTGTGTCCCAATTGGTACATATGAGTCTGTGTTGAAGGATGGGGCAGATTCCGTTGGTGCGACTTGGCTATTACTTTTAATGTTTGTGTGGAGAGTGTTCAAGTATTGAAATGAAAATAAGCTTCTGGAAGATCATTCCACTGGGGAACCTAGGCTCAGGAGACAGCACAGAACACCCTAAGAAGATGGGTGCTATTGGAACCAGGAGAAACTTGGTCATTCGTTGAGCTCAGACCCTCTTAGGCATCTCTGTCCTGCAAATGAGCTGAGACCTGAAGGAAGCAGAAAATGAATGGGAGCAAGTGGGTAACTGGAAAAAGATCTAAGCTGCAATGGCTGCTTTCACCAGAGCTGTGCTGAACAGCTACACTTAGGCATGGTGCCTATCACAAAGACTCAGTCACTAAGGATGTGGGGCTGAGGCAAGGCAAAGAATTAAGGGACTGGGATGTCCCACAGGCTGTGAGAGCCAATCTCATGTCAACAGGCCTCTAACATGTTCACCTATCATAGAATCTCAGAGCACTGTTGTGTAAGAGACTGAGTACTGAACTCAGAGTCAGTAAGACTTGAGTTCAAATTTGCATTCAGATATTTACTAGCTGTGTGACCCTGGGCAAGTCACTTAATTTCTGTTTGCCTCAGTTTCCTTATTTGTAAAATGGGGATAATAGCATTTACCTTAGGAGGTTGTTGTGAGGAGCAAATGAGATAATAATTATAAAGTACTTAGCACAGTGCCTGACCCAGTGTAAGCACTATATAAATGTTAGCTATTGTTGTTATTATTATTAGCTCCTTTCTCTCAGTCCCCCAACATACTCATCTCTCATAAAATATTGTAGTAGTGTTTTGTAAGAGATTGATAATGGACCCGGAGTCAGTAAGGTCTGGTTTATATCGGTCCTCAGATATTTACCAGCTGCATGACCCTGGACAAGTCATTTAACCTCTATCTACTTTGCACAATTGTTGTGAGGACAAGTTGAGATAATATTTATAAAGTTCATTGTAAACTTTAAAATGTTCTATAAATGCTAGCTGTAGCTACTATATTACTACAACTATGACCACTAAAACTATGACTACTACTATAACTCTATCATAACTACTACCACCATCACCACTATTATTACTACAACAATTACAACCACCACCACCACTACTACTATTACTGCTGCTGCTGCTGCTACTGCTATTTATTAGCAACTTATCCTCTGTGGTGCTTAGTTTCCTTATCTGTATAATGGAGGGGCGGGGCATAAGATTTCTTCTGGCTCTGAAGCTATGATCCTATAATAAGGAGGAAATTCAGAAGCCACATAGTACAAGTTGGACCCAAACAAGAATCCCCTCTATAGCATCCCTGACAAACCATATTTTACTTGAAAACTTCCAGTGAGGGGCACAACCTCCTAGGCAGATCAACTCCCTTTGTTTCCAGCTCCCATTATTGGGGAGATCTTACTTCCATGGCATTCCTCTAGAACAGGGGTGGGAAACCTATGACCTTGAAGTAACATGTGGCCTCAAGGCCACAGGTTCCCCAGCTGTGCTCTAGAACTTCTGTCTATTGCCCCCCATTCTGCCCTCTAGGAGTAAGCAGGACAAGTCTAATTTCTCTTGCACATGACAGATCAGAACTCTCTCTCTCTCCCCCCGCCTCTCCCTCTCTTTCTCCCCCTTTCTTTCCATTCTGTGTGGGTCTTCTTGTATAAAATGACTAATATGGAAATGTTTTACATGACTGCACATGTATAACATATATCAGATTGATTACTGTCTCAGGAGAGGAGGAAGGGAGGGATAGTATTTGGAATTCAAAATTTTAGAAAACCTAAATGTTAAAAATTGTTTTAACATGTAATTGGGGAAAAATAAAATATTATTAAAAATAATAATATTCTGATGTGTTCTGTATAGTGGAATCTTCGCCTCTCTTGTTGTAGACATTATGACCCACTCAGTTTGCACAGTTTAGGATTATATTAACTTTTGTAGTTGCCACCTCACACTATTGACTCATGTTGGTCTTGCCTTTTCCACACAAACTATTATTTAGTCACATCTTTATCAACTATGAAACAAAAATCCAAACCACAACCTTCCTCTGACTCTGCTGCCCCTTCATACTATTCTGATCAGTGCCTCTGCTCTATGTAGTAACTGATCATCGCTTCATAATACTGCTTATGAGGCGATGAAGGGATGAAGGATGAGACAGACGTTTTTTCTGACATGGCCACCATGTTGCTTCTTTTTCTTGACTACATCTTATTCTCCATTTTGCTGCCATTATCCTAGAAAAGTCATTTACTACACCCTACTCCCCACTAACTCTCCACTTGACCCCTTGCATTTTGACCTCTGTCTCTACCACTCCTTGGTAGCTGCTCTCTCAAATGTCCCTAGTGACTTCCTAGTTATCAAATCCTCCATCTTTGGCTCCTTTGTAGCTTTCATCTACCTTGACTTCTCTGAAGTATTTGTCATCCCTAACCATCTCCTTTTTCTGAATAATTTCTCCTGCTTTGATTTTGGTCACATTGAACCCTCATATCTCTTCTCCTGCCTCTCAGATTCTCCCTTCTCTCAGTCCTCTGTTAACTCCTCATCTACCTTCTGGCCCTTAATTGAAGGTATTCCCCAAGCTTTTGTCCTCGGCTCTCATCTCTCCTTTATTTATTCCATTTACTTCAGTGATTAATACTATGAAGATGATTCCTGTATCTATATATCCATCTTAAATATCTCTCATATTGCTACTTACCTATTGGATATCTCTACCTGAAAGTCCTGCCAGCATCTCAAAATAAATTCCATATTTTCCCCTGCCAAACCCTGTTCTTCCCCAACTTCCTATTTTTGTTGATGATTTCACAACCGTCAAAACTCCAGTACCATTTTTTACTTTTTCTTCTCAACATTCAGTCATTTGCCAATTGCCTTTTTGTTTATAACTCTGTAATACCTGTGTTATAAGGAAATAATATCTGTAATTTCTTTCCATTCCTGCCTTAACCCTTCTAGTGTAGGCCCTCATGTATTCTTACCTAGATCAGAGGTGTCAAACATGCAACCCAAAGGTTGCATGCAGCCCACAACACTCCCAAATATGTCCCAAATCTGATTACCCACCATAGTTCCAAAGAATCCATGATGAAAATTGCTATTTACCTTTAGATAGAGAATTGATGGGCTCAAAGTGCAGATTAAAGAATATTTTCTTTTCTTCCCTCCCTTCCCTCCCTCCCTTCCTTCCATCCTTTCTTTCTTCCTTCCTTTCCCTCATTTTCTTTCTTCCCTTATTTCCTTCCCTTTTTTCTTCCTCCCTCTCTCTCTCCCTCCCTCCCTTCTTCCTTCCTTCCTTCCTTCCTTCCTTCCTTCCTTCCTTCCTTCCTTCCTTCCTT